>NC_133335.1:144492323-144795193 GCF_042186555.1 Aquarana catesbeiana | reverse complement strand
GAAACTCCCCTAGGAGAAAAATATCTCTATCTGATGCCTATACATACACCGGGGTTACTCATGGAGAGTAACCCACATAAGGAAGGATTTAGAGGAATGAAATCGTGGCCCATCTAGAGGGAAGAGTGACCACTGTAATGGAGAGTAGGGGGGCATCTTAGTCGGTTTTGCCCAACCCAAAGCCCTCCAAAAAGGGCCTGAAACTCTCCGTTTCATTCAAACCAGGGGGGGTGGTGGCCCTAAGACGCCTGATCCAGCGCATCTCGTGCTGGAGCAGGATCTTGTTCCAATCACCCCCCCTGGCCGGTATATGGAGTCTATCCAGAACTGTAAAGTTAACCTTGGGCATCCTGTAGTTATGTTGTTTGGCTACATGCCTACCCAACGGTAGGTAAAGATTGCCTATGCCCATGCTGTGTATATGTTTTTCCACTCTTTTGGCAAATTCCTGTCGGGTCTTGCCAACATAAAAGGCCCCACAATGGCATTGCATTAAATAGACTACCCCCCGTGTTCTACAGTTGGCAAAGTGTCGCAACTGGAAAATCTCCCCACTAGGTAGGGTTATCTTGGTTCTTTTTCCTATGACTCCACATTGTGCGCACGATCCACATGGGTATGTACCCCAAGTTCTACAGGGATCTCTTCTCGCACTTCCTTTATATTCACTCTAGGTTGAAGACTATGCAACCTATGAAAAGAAATTGAAGGATCATCTGGAGACCTTTGGCAAAAACATTCTCATTAAGAAGGAAAAGAAATATTGGAGAGATAAAAATGCCTTCAGAGAGGGTAGGGCTTATAAGTGGAATACAGAAAATAACAAAAGATTGAAAAAAAGGAATCAAAGAATTCCACACCAGGATAGTACCAACAGATCCAATGATTACTCATCAGACACACCTTCCAACTCCTCCTCATCAGCATCCTCACATGTGGGTCAATTCCGGGGCAAAAGAAAGGGACTACGGGGGAAGACAACAGGAAACAGAGGGGGAAATTACACAAACAAATAAAAAACGCACCACCGATCATGAAACAATGGAACCACAACGAGGAAGTGGATCCAATACGAATAAAGGTAGAACCCAGGGAAACTTACGAGGCTCCGTTCCCACGACAGGGAAAGGAAACAAGAAAGATCAGGGAGCTATTACCAAGACCCAACAAATGCAACTTGACAGTTTTTTAGACAAGAACAGTGCACCGCCACTCAATCCGGTGCCTTTCACACAACTAACTATGATCCCCACGACTCCCCAAATTCCAAAGGGGAACTAAATGTTATTAATCTTTCCTCCCACGTATTAACCTCAGCCGAGCTAAGAGTATTATCCCTGGGCCTGTCCTTTTGCCCCAATCGAAGCATGGATAACTTTGAGGTCACCAAAGATATTCACCTCTTTGCTAGGAAGTTGTTACTAAAAAGTTTATACACCAAACAACAAACTACCACAAAATCAGAATTAGCACTGAATCTGAAAACAGCTGACTTCAAAGCTCTTAGAGATTTAAACTTACTACTACAAGAGAACAATGCTTTGGAAGATGGATGGGATGAGGAATTAGGAAGCGGGGGGAGTGATGACGAGCAGTCAGAAGAAGATGATGTGAGATTGTATAAAAATACAGATAAAAAATTTAAAAAGAAATCACATAGATTTCCACCTCTCAACCTTAACCCAGCGATAGCATTGTTTGTCAAGCAGACAACCAGAGAAATTGAGAAATTGGAGAGACATACAACCAGAAACAATCTTAGTCCAGAACTTCAACACGCACTCAAAACACTTAAGAACGATATGAACATCACAATTAAGGCATCGGACAAAGGGGGAAACATTGTCCTGATGGACAATGAAAACTATGAAAGGATGTGCCTTAACATACTTAACAACACTAAATGTTACAAGAAAGTCTCCCTGGCAACAGTGGAAAGATTCAACCAGGAATTCCTATACCTGGTCGATGAGGCCCTCAACGAGGGGATCATCGACCGGGAAATGTGGGAATTCATATGGATAAAGCACCCCCGGATGCCTACATTTTATGCCCTACCCAAGGTGCATAAAAAATTGAATGATCCACCCGGTAGGCCCATCGTTTCGGGCAATGGCTCCATCACAGAAGGCATCAGTCAGATTATAGATCATCATCTCAGACCACATGTTATAGACTTACCCTCCTACACCAAAGACACAATTAATTTATTGCAAATCTTGGACAACCTGGTCATCCCAGATTCGGCCCTCCTAGTTACCATCGACGTGGAATCGTTATACAATAGTATCCCCCATGATGCTGGAGTAGCAGCCATTGAACACGTCTTGAGGCAACGAGCTACTACTGATTGGAAGTTCAATGCCTTTATACTTCAGATGCTTGAATTCATTCTTAAACACAACACCTTTTTGTTCAAGGGCTCCCACTACCTCCAGGTGCAGGGAGTGGCTATGGGGACGTGCTGTGCACCCTCATACGCCAACCTGTACCTGGGGGAGGGGTCGTCTATGTTCTCTGACCACATCTGTATGTGGCAGAGATACATAGACGACATTTTTATCATCTGGGATGGCTCCGAAGAGGCACTTAGAAACTGCCTGAACTCCATGAATATAAACAGTTTTAACCTTTTTTTCACCATGTCGTATGATCCCAAAGAAGTCAACTTTTTGGACATCGCCATCTTTAAAGACCAGATTGGTGGACTCTCAAGCAAGTTGTATAGAAAAGAGACAGCTGGTAACACACTGTTACACGCAGACAGCTTTCATCCAGAACCACTGAAAAAATCCATTCCATTCAGTCAATTCTTAAGATTAAAAAGGAATTGTAGTACACAGGAGGATTTCCAACGAGAATCTAATGAATTAACCTCCAGATTGATGGAGAGAGGATACACCAAGACAGCTCTCAAGAAAGCGTTTAATCGTGTGAAAAATATAGAGACATGACATGATTTTTAAAAAGAAAAAGATTCCAAAAAATGCAGATACCACGACTAGAATCATCTTGAAATTTTCAAATGAACACAAACAAATAAGGAAAATAATTTCTAAACACTGGTCAATTCTCATGGAGGATCCAATTCTGGGCAGTCTAGTAACACCAAGACCTCTAATCACCTACAAAAAATCCGGTTCCATAGGCAATACACTCACACAGAGTGAATATAAAGGAAGTGCGAGAAGAGATCCCTGTAGAACTTGGGGTACATACCCATGTGGATCGTGCGCACAATGTGGAGTCATAGGAAAAAGAACCAAGATAACCCTACCTAGTGGGGAGATTTTCCAGTTGCGACACTTTGCCAACTGTAGAACACGGGGGGTAGTCTATTTAATGCAATGCCATTGTGGGGCCTTTTATGTTGGCAAGACCCGACAGGAATTTGCCAAAAGAGTGGAAAAACATATACACAGCATGGGCATAGGCAATCTTTACCTACTGTTGGGTAGGCATGTAGCCAAACAACATAACTACAGGATGCCCAAGGTTAACTTTACAGTTCTGGATAGACTCCATATACCGGCCAGGGGGGGTGATTGGAACAAGATCCTGCTCCAGCGTGAGATGCGCTGGATCAGGCGTCTTAGGGCCACCACCCCCCCTGGTTTGAATGAAACTGAGAGTTTCAGGCCCTTTTTGGAGGGCTTTGGGTTGGGCAAAACCGACTAAGATGCCCCCCTACTCTCCATTACAGTGGTCACTCTTCCCTCTAGATGGGCCACAATTTAATTCCTCTAAATCCTTCCTTATGTGGGTTACTCTCCATGAGTAACCCTGGTGTATGTATAGGCATCAGATAGAGATATTTTTCTCCTAGGGGAGTTTCTTCAATTTCAATTATTAGATGGAACGAATTAAGATATTGATCTGAATGTTTTCCTTCTTATTATTTTGTACAATTTTTTCTTCTTTTTGATTAGAGGTATTATCTCCTGTTTGGGCGTTCCAGCCCTTCCAAACTATATCCATATGATAACATTCTCTTTGTTCAATGTATTATCCACAACCAGGGGTCCCTGGTCATGCTCTGCACTTTGCCCCCCCTTCTGGGGTATCTCTGGGTTTAACTTAGTAGGGGGGTCCAGTCTCCTTGGATTTTCATAGACAGGGGTTTTTTCATACCCCCTGCATCCTATACCCTACTCGGCACAGGGGGGCCCTCGTGTTAGATATACATGGGGGCCTTCCAATCTCTCCCTGCCTTGGGTTGTTCCCCCAGACAGGGAGTCTCTCGTGTCGGTGGTTATTAGTCCCAGTCTCCCCCCCACCCTTTTTTACAATCTCAGTGCATGTGGGGACTTGTGTGATTTTTTATTTATTTATTTTTTTTTTACATGAATTCTCCCATTATTCAAATTTAGCCCATTACTTATTATACCCTTTTTTCTCCCCCCCCCCCCCCCTCTTTTTCTCCCCTCCCCTCTTTCCGCATATTGCGGATTAAAGGGGAGGGTGAATACATTACAACAGTATGTTCCCTTCTGTATAAGGGTACATGCAGGGGGTTCTCTGAGAGCGATCCTGTCCTGCGGTTCACTCCTTTATGGGGATTTTCCTTTTTGCCTGGGAGGTTACAACTTCTGTATGGGCACAGCCCTTTCTCAAAATGACAGCGGGCCGGCCGCTTACGCTGCGGGCTGCGTGGGGGATTCAATGCAGGCTCCCCGCGGCACGCATGCGCTACCCGGCAGCGTCGTCCGTCGCGGACGCGGTAGTGGTGCGCATGCGTGGCCTTACGGCGTCATTAGTTACCGTGGTGACGGTTAGCGTCACCACACTTAAGCATACTGAAGGGCGGTCAGGGCCTGTGAGCCACGCCATTGGCTGGCGCGGCAGCCAGCCCCCTCCCACATCACATAAAGGACGCCAAAGACGGCAAGACGGCATCATTCCCCCCTCGGGAACCACCGAGGGATGTCAGGGTGGACTTTTGGCCTAATTTTCTTTATCGTCCCTGGAGCTCTTCTCACTGGACATCTGGCAACAGTAAGTGTTCGTTTTTCCAACTTGCTGACTGTTGCAAATGGGAAGTTTGTAAAACTTTTTTGCCTTAGGGAAGAGGTTTGGGGATTTGGAGGATGATGAGGGGTCTGTGTAGATGCACAGGGGCTGGGGGATGAGATGTGTCTTTTCCCCCCTACCCCCCCTCCCATTTCTGTCCTTTCCCCTCCCTCCCCCTTCATCGCTTGTGGCCTCCTTTTAACTATGCCCCCCTTTTTCTTTACACAGCTATCACTATTTGATGCTGAATACGCCAAATATTTGGATTTAATGCATATTTCCAGCCGTCTTGTAGGAGCTATAGGATACTTAATCTTTGGAGACTTGGTACTTTCCACCCTTGTTGGGAACCTCTGTTTGTCCACAAGATATCCGGGAAGGATGTGAGTGTTAGAACCTCTGCATATTACAGGAATTATAATACATTGACTAAGAGTAATATAAATAGTAATATGACGTTTTTTGATTTTTTTAGAATGTGATGCATTTCCCTGAAGAAGACTTATCATAAAAACATACAGGTTGAAACTCGTTGGAAAATTCACCACTCAACGCCACGGTTCTCATCTGTGGTGATTGTATTGAGTGGTGTGCTGTATCACCTTTCTTTGATATTGTTTTTATATAGTTATGCACTATTAGCAATAGGAATTTTTTTACACCAATTTTTTCTACTTATCTTGATTTTGTATAAATAATTTTTCTTGATCCACAATAAAATTGATTTTAAGTAAATTTACAAATTTTCATTGCCTTAAATATCCCGTTAGAGGTTATATATAATGTTCTACAAAAGAGTATTTGAACTAAAAGAAAAACAAATCTTGATGATTCAGTCTTAATTTGACCCAACTAACAATGTAGCTAAGTAACTCAGTGCAGAATAGTAGTGCAGAATCCTGAGAAAATCGGCATGTTATGTGAGCGGAACATGTAATAAAGGTAGTTATATTAAAAAATAGCTTGTGTAGAAATTGTTACTTTTATGGCAAATGTGGTGGTTTTTCTTTAAAGGAAAACTAAATGTTAGTTGATTGTAGAAACTTAAATTGCGGAGTCCTTAAATATTTTAAAATGTCAGAGTTACACTAAGTATTTTACTATTCCGCTAATTAATGACCAATATGTGCATTTTTTTTTTTTTTTATAGTAAGAGAGAGAGAATGACTTGTGAAACTCAACACGTTGAAGATATTCACGATGTCCTGTCTGTCATGCAGAAGACTTTGGAGTGTCCCATATGGTAAGTTAAGGTGACCCTTTGAATTTTTTTATCTGTCCAATGCAGACATGTCAAATCTAAGGCCAGCATGTAGGGTGTTTGTAAGTAAAGTGCTGATTATAATGAACATTATGCAAATATTCATTATATTTATCTTATCATATTTAAAACAATATTTCTTTATCGTACATCATGGGACACAGTGCCTTAAGTAATTAATGGGTTATAGGCCACCTTCAGGTGTTGACACTGGTAAACCTAATCAAAGGAAGTTTACTCCCTATATAACCCTTTAACCCCTCCTCCTTCCAGGAGCACATCAGTTTTTTTGCCAGTGTCTTAGGTGTTGGTCACGAGTGAAGAAGTGCTCTGAGGAGCTCCAGGAGGGATCCATGCTGGATTTAAATTCCTCCATAAAAAGCCAGATCCATCCAAAGTGCCACTGAGGCCTAAGATGGATGGTACCTGGGACCTCGTAGCTGAAGCACGAGGTTTTGCCTGTAACGCCTCTCTTTGTAGGGCTGGACCCCAGGAGCCCAGGGCTTAGGTCTTGTTACATTACCTAAAGCTTCCTGATGGGGCACTTATACATGGCCCAAGGCAGTTGGAATCCCATTTTAGGAACCCAGTCCTTGAAGTTTTGCTAAACGCAGCCTGCCGTGATGGTTGAAGGTTGGATTTTCTGTTAATTCAGTAAAATTTTGTGGCGAAGACAAGGTAAGGGAAGAAACTTGGGTATTAAAAACATCTATGTAAAGGAAAAAATGTTTTTATGCCTTAAAATCTCCACTAGATGGAGTCTATGCACATACCTTACTCTGTTCTCTTCACTGTTGGCTCAGCCCGTGTCTGGCTGCACAGCGTGTGGAGGGAGATTTGCAAGGTAAAAAAGAAATCTGCAAAAAATGTCTTTCTCCCCCTGATGGGACCAGAGGGTTAGGGGGACAGCAGCGCTGCACCCCCCTTACATTACCCACCCCGCCATGGGGGATGCGGAGGTCCCGATATTTTACCGCTAAAAGTTTTTTACTGTGGCTGAATTTTTTACATATCTGTGCCTCACTGCAGGAGTCTCTGCCCCCCCCCTCGTGTTGGGTCTGGGATCCGAAAAACTCTGCGCTCAGGCGTGGGAAACATTTTTAAATAAAAAAGGGGGCAGAATTTTTTTTTTTTTTGAGGGGGTGGGGCCTAAACGCAGGTGCCGTGAACGTCCACGAGGAGGCACGCCAGTCTAAAAGCAGATAAATACAGCTGTGTTAGTCTCTCCTCTGCTGATGAGGAGGAAACAAGCTGCCTGCACACAGGGACACATGAGCTGTGGGACACGTATGGGTTGCAAAAACTGGCATTCCTGATTCAGAAAGGACACTCTCTTTTTCCAGCACTAGGCTGAACTTTATAGCGGCTTTTAAAGTCATGACTTCTTTCAGCGATTTAGTGCAAATTGTATAGCGCCTCTGTTTTTGTACTTGGGACTATGCCTGCCAAAAAAGACACCACAAAAGCCAAAAGAATATAGGTTTCACCCCCAGGCATTGGGATCTCGAGCTGTATTTCCACGCCCTCATCCTCGCCTGAATTACCAGTTATGGCAACTCAGGGTGAGCCATTGGAACAAATTGATGGTGCAGCTGCCTCTCACATCTCAGCACCTGTATACGTGACTGAAGATGCCCTTTCCTCCTCCCTCCAGGGTCTGGAAGAAAGATTAGCAGCTTTAATTACTTCCTCCATTCAAATGGATAGGAAGCGTACTAGGTCCCCTTCCCCCACTTCAGCTTTGCAAGGGGAACAGTGGGCACACGATGAGTTGTTACCCTCAATCAGTCAGAAAGAAAAGCAAACCGATGATTCCTCTGCAGAGGAAACAACGGTAGATTAACCTTTTTCAGCTTCTCAATCTGATAAATTGCTGATACAATCTCTTACAGAAATGGTTCGTTCCACTTTCATGCTGCCTCTAACCGAGTCTCATGAAAACTCGGCCTCTTCCTTAGGTTCTTTAAAACCTTCCCATCCTTTGCATGCTTTTCCAGCACATGCATTACTGAATGGGATCACCCTGATAAGCATTTTCTCCCTCCTAATGCCCTGTACACACGGTCGGATTTTCCGACGGAAAATGTGTGATAGGACCTTGTTGTCGGAAATTCCGACCGTGTGTAGGCTCCATCACACATTTTCCATCGGATTTTCCGACACACAAAGTTTGAGAGCAGGCTATAAAATTTTCCGACAACAAAATCCGTTGTTGGAAATTCCGATCGTGTGTACACAAATCCGACGGACAAAGTGCCACGCATGCTCAGAATAAATAGAGATGAAAGCTATTGGCCACTGCCCCGTTTATAGTCCCAACGTACGTGTTTTACATCACCGCGTTCAGAACGATCGGATTTTCCGACAACTTTGTGTGACCGTTTGTATGCAAGACAAGTTTGAGCCAACATCCGTCGGAAAAAATCCTAGGATTTTGTTGTCGGAATGTCCGAACAAAGTCCGACCGTGTGTACAGGGCATAAGAGGTTTTCAATTCTTTATCCTCTGGAGGAGAAATTCTCCAAAAAATGGAAAGTACCAGCAATCGACGCTGCGATTTCCAATGTGAATAATATCTTAACTTGTCCTGTAGTCAATGCACAGATGCTAAAGGATCCAACAGATGATAAGTTGGAATCCCTGCTAAAATCTGCCTTTTCCATAGCAGGTGCCGTTACTCAGTCGCTGCGATAGGCATCTGCCAATCCCTAAAGGACCAATTTAAACAGGCCCTTAGAGAGCTTCCTACACAACAAGCTCGGGATTTGGCTGAACTACCTAAGGCATTATGTTTTGCCATAGATGCCATTAAAGATTCTATTCACCAGGCATCCCGCCTTGCGTTTATGCTTGTACATATGCATATAATTCTGTGGTTGAAAAATTGGTCAGTGAAACACCATGTATAAACCTAACTGGGTTCCCCGTTCATGGGGAGCAACTGTTTGGAGAAGACTTGGATAAATATATCAAGACAATTTCTAGTGGGAAAAGTACTATTTTACCAGTCAAAAGAAAATATAAACGCCCTTCATTTAAACAAGCCTTTTCTCCTGCATCAGGGGCTTCCGCCTCTAGGCAGTGGCGATGGCCTGGCCTCCGCCGTCAGACCCAGACTCAAAAGAAGCCCTGGGGTAGGAAATCTGCAAAACAGAATACTAAAGCCTCATCATGAAGAGGCCACCCCTCTCGCCAAGGTAGGGGGAAGACTTCTGCAATTTTCAGAAGTCTGGAAAAAGGAAATTCAGGACAGATGGGTCATCTCCACGGTAACGCTGGGATACAAGCTGGAATTTCGGGACTTTCCACCGCCTCGTTTCCTGAGATCAAGCGTTCCCAAAGCTCCAGAGAAGAAACAATCTCTGTTTCAGCCTCTAGACGGATTAATATCTCAAGGGGTGATCATACAGATCCCCACAAAAGATCAGGGTCTGGGGTTTTATTCAAATCTTTTCATGGTACTAAAACCAAATGGAGATGTCAGACCCATTCTAGATCTAAGAAAGCTAAATCAATTCCTGAAGATTCACTCCTTTCGCATGGAAACAATCCGGTCGGTAGTTTCTATCCTTCTAGGAAGAGAACTTCTGGCGTCAATCGACATCAGGGATGCATATCTGCATGTCTCTATATTTCCTGTTCATCAAAAGTTTCTGCGGTTCGAGTTAGAACAGCAGCATTTTCAGTTTGTAGCCCTGCCCTTCGGGCTAGCCACAGCACCCCGGGTGTTCACCAAGGTGCTGGCCCCATCTCTAGCCTGGTTAAGGGCACAGGACATAACAGTCGTAGTGTACCTAGGCGATCTATTACTTATAGATCAATCGGTGACTCGTTTGGAGCAAAGCTACGCACCACAACCAACTATCTGAAAAGTTTGGGTTGGATTACTCAACCTAGAGAAATCTTCCTTAATACCTAATTAGGCTAAAAAGGCTGAAGTACTTGGGTCTGATCACAGACACAGCCCAGGAAAGGGTGTTCTTGCCTCGAGCAAAGATCAACAAGAGAGCTGGTGCGTGGGTTCAAATGGCAATCCCTCCATTCGCCTCTGCATGAGGTTGCTAGGAACCATGGTGGCTTCATTTGAAGCAGTTCCCTATGCCCAGTTCCATTCAAGACTGTTGCAAAACTGTATCCTGTCTGCTTGTAACAAAACAATTTAAGCTTTAGACTTGCCCAATGCGGCTGTCCCCAAGAGTGGCCCAAAGCCTCACTTTGTGGTTATTAACCCAGAATCTGCTGAAAGGAAAATCCTTCAGACCAGTCATCTGGAAAGTGGTAATGACGGCTGCCAACCTTTCAGCCTGGGGAGCAGTACTAGAAAAGACAACTGTCCAAGGACAGTGGTCAAGAACTGACAGAATCTTGCCCATCAATATCCTGGAGATTCGTCAGTACGTCTGGCCTAGACTTTCAGGTTACGGGATTGTCCTGTCAGGATTCAATCCGACAATGCCACAGCTGTGGCCTATATCAATCACCAAGGGGGCACCAAAAGTCTCTCAGCACAGAGAGAGGTGAACCATAGTCTAACTTGGGCAGAAAGGAATGTTCCATGCCTTTCTGCAATCCTTATTCCGGAAGTAGAGAATTGGCAAGCGGACTATTTAAGTCGCCAGCAGTTATTCCCAGGGGAATGGTCTCTTCACCCCAACATATTTCGGGCTGTTTGCCAAAGATGGGGGACTCCGGACGTGGATCTTTTAGCATCCAGGTTCAACACGAAGTTGGTCAACTTTGTGGCCAGAACAAGGGGATCCATTCGTATGCGGAACGGATGCGTTGGTGACCCCATAGGATCAATTCTCACTGATCTATGCATTCCCCCCTATTCAGCTGCTGCCTCGACTTCTTTGCAGGATTAAGCTGGAAAAAAAAACGATAATTCTGGTGGCACCAGCATGGCCCAGAAGGTAATGGTATGCAGAAATCGTAAAGATGGCAGTGGAGGGCCCATGGTCCCTCCCACTAAGGCCAGATCTGCTCTCTCAGGGACCGATATTCCATCCTTCCTTACAGTCTCTAAATTTAACGGCTTGGCTATTGAAACCCACACTCTAAAGAAACGTGTGCTTTCCGGGTCAGTTATCTCTACCCTGATTAATGCTAGGAAGCCAGCTTCCAGAAGTATATATTATAGAGTCTGGAAGGCTTATGTTTCCTGGTGTGAATCCAAGGGTTGCCACCCTCGGAGGTATATCATAGGCAGAATTCTTGTCTTTCTACAATGAAATTGGCCTTAAGTACTATTAAAGGCCAAGTCTCAGCTTTATCTGTCTTATTTCAAAGACCACTTGCTACTCATTCTTTAGTCCGGGGCTTTATACAAGGGGTGACGTGGCTTAATCCGCCCGTCAAACCTCCCTTGAACTTAAACTGGGACTTAAACTTAGTTTTGTCTGTGTTACAAAAACAGCCTTTTGAACCGATACAACATATTCCCCTAGTCCTTCTGACAACGAAGTTGGTATTTTTGGTTGCTATATCCTCGACAAGTAGGGTTTCAGAATTGGGTGCTCTTTCTTGTAAAGAGCCATATTTGATTTTTCATGAGGACAGAGTGGTGTTACGCCCTCGTCCAGGCTTTTTGCCAAAAGTAATTTCAGGTTTTCACCTGAACCAAGATATTGTGCTGCCATAGTTTTTTTTCCAAAACCATGTTCCAGGGAAGAAAGGTCACTACATTGTCTTGATGTGGTGAGAGCAGTGAAAATCTATTTTAAAGAAAACTGCTCAGATTCGTCAGACTGATGTCTTATTTATTCTGCCAGAGGATCCTAAGAAACAACAGGCAGCGTCGAAATCCACTGTCGCTAAGTGGATTCGGCAAGTGATAATTCAAACTTATGATTCAAGGGGTAAGATTCCCTCGTTTCAAGTTAAGGCGCATTCTAACAGGTCAGTTAGTACTTCTTGGGCAGTGCGTCATCAGGCCTCCATGGCTCAGATCTGTAAGGCCGCAACTTGGTCTTCAGTGCATACATTGACAAAATTTTATCAGGTGGATGTAAGGAGGTATGAGGATATCGCCTTCGGGCGCAGTGTGCTGCAAGCAGCAGTATAGATCCTCAAGTCTGGGTGTACCCTGCGGGTTGTTTCTCACACCCCTCAAGTGGCATTGATATGGGACATCCCATTAAGTAATTACTTAAGGCCCTGTGTGCCATGATGTACGATAAAGAAAATAGCATTTTTATTACAGCTTACCTGTAAAATCCTTTTCTTGGAGCAGATCATGGGACACAGAGGTCCCACCCCCTCTTTGTGGAATTTAAGTATATTGCTTTGCTACAAAAACTGATGTGCTCCTGGAAGGAGGAGGGGTTATATAGAGAGTAAACTTCCTTTGAATTGATTTACCAGTGTCAATACCTGAAGGTGGCCTATATAACCCATTAAGTAATTACTTAAGGCTCTGTGTCCCATGATGTACTCCAAGAAGAGGATTTTACTGGTGCTGTAATAAAAATCCTATTTTTGACATAAAAGTTATAGTTAGTCGGATTAAAAAAAAGACACAAGTCCATCTACTTTAACCAAGAGATAACAAAGAACACACTCAAATAGAAAACCCCCATACACACAATCCTATACCCACATTTGATCCAGAGGAAGCCAACCCCCCCCCCCCAAAAAAAAAAACATGATCTAATTGCTTTGGTTGGGGAAAAATTCTATCCTGATTCCCCAGGAGGCAATCTGGATCAACTACCCCTGGTGCATTTAGGCCTTTTTTTTAAAACAATCTATTGAACTGGCCAAAAACAGGTCTTGTAGGAGTCTATTGCACATTTTCACAGCTTTTAGTGTGAGGGAGCCTTTCCCCTTTTTGAGGTTAAATCTGTTTTCTTCCAGACAAAGAGTGTCCCCTTGTCCTTTGTGATGACCTTAAAATGGAGTTCCACCCAGAAATGGAACTTCCGCTGATCCGGTCCCCCCCCCTCCGTTGTCACATTTGGCACCTTTTAGTGGGGAGGGGGGAGCAGATAGCTGTCTAATCCAGGTATTTGCTCCCACTTCCTGCAAAAGATCGCCGCAGTATCCGCAGCAATCTACGCCATGTCCGACCCCCTCCTCCATTCCCCCCGCTGTCTTCTGGGAGACACACGGGTCTCAGAAGACAGCAGGGACCAGTCAGGACACGCAGCGCGACTCCTGCTCAGTAGGGAAACAGGCTGTGAAGACGCAAGGCTTCACTTACCGATTCCCTTACTTAAGATGCTGGCGCCTCCGCCTGGAGCCGAGGGATGGGTTGGCTTCGGGTGAAGACATTGCGGCCGTGTCCTTATTTTAAAAGTCAAAGCAGCAAGTGAATAACTCGACACCATGTTCTCACTATATAGACCATTTGTGTATTTATGCATGTTGATCATATCCCTATTTGATCTCTTGTCAAGAGAGAATAAATTAAATTCCTATAATCTTTCACCATAGCTGAGCCCCTCCATGCTTCTTATCAGTTTGGTTGCCCTTCTCTGCATTTTCTCCAGTTCTCCAGTATACCTTTTGTGAACTGGTGTCCAAAACTGAACTGTATATACCAGATGAGGTCCTACTAATGATTTGTACAGGGACAAAATGAAATCTCTTTCTCTGGAGTCCATACCTCTTTTAATAAAAGAAAGGATTTTGCTCACTTTAGAAACCACAGATTGGCATTACATGTTATTATTAAGCTTATGATCTTCCAGAACACCCAGATCCTTCTCCACCATTGATTCACCCAGTTGTACTCTCCTCCTAGTAGAGTCTGCTGAACAATTCTTCTATAAGTTTATGGTCATTGAAGTGACCATTAGCTTATAGGAGAGGGAGAAAAGAGGTCCGTATAGACTTGGCCATCTGGGAGCAGTGTTGTAGGTCCGTACGCCATACGGACCTGGCAGCGAAAGGGTTAATATTATGAGAATCTAGGGCGGCCATGTATATCCTACAATCCACAGGAGGTTATAGATGTCTCCCATTCATCAGAATACAGTACTGACATCATCTTTGCCCTTCTAAACTTCTTTATGGTCTTGTGTAGAACTTATATTTAACTGGTTTGCTATGTTCTACCAAATACTTAACATGTTTCCATGTGATAGTTGAGAATGCTCACTGTCAAGTTCAAAACAAACCTTAACTTGGATTGTTATTACAGGTCTTAAATAGTCTGTCATTTCTTCCCCTCCTGGTTAGAAATGGTGTCTTCTTGTAAATTAGCCTTATGGCATGACAGCAACCATCTGTTGAAATGGCTTTGCACTTTAAAAGTACTTGGGTTTCATAGTTCAAAAAAACGTATTTCGGCAGCTACAGAATGTTGCCACTAGATGTCCCTCAAACATTTTATACCAGAACTTGTAATAGAGAATTGGAAAACATTTTTCTCATTGTTAAAGTTCGGAGATATACAGTGTTTGTGTGTATGTAATAAATCTATATACATACATACAGTATCTCACAAAAGTGAGTACACCCCTCACATTTTTGTAAATATTTTATTATATCTTTTCATGTGACAACACGGAAGAAATTACATTTTGCTATAATGTAAAGTAGTGAGTGTACAGCTTGTATAACAGTGTCAATTTGCTATCCCCTCAAAATAACTTAACACAGCCATTAATGTCTAAACCGCTGGCAACAAAAGTGAGTACACCCCTAAGTGAAAATGTCCATATTGGGCCCAAAGTGTCAATATTTTGTGTGGCCATCATTATTTTCCAGCACTGCCTTAACCCTCTTGGGCATGGAGTTCACCAGAGCTTCATAGGTTGCCACTGGAGTCCTCTTCCACTCCTCCATGATGACATCACGGAGCTGGTGGATGTTAGAGACCTTGTGCTCCTCCACCTTCTGTTTGAGGATGCCCCACAGATGCCCAATGGGGTTTAGGCCTGGAGACATGCTTGTCCAGTCCATCCCCTTTACCCTCGGCTTCTTTAGCAAGACAGTGGTCGTCTTGGAGGTGTGTTTGGGGTCGTTATCATGTTGGAATACTGCCCTGCAGCCCAGTCTCTGAAGGGATCATGCTCTGCCTCAGTATGTCACAGTACATGTTGGTTCCCTCAATGAACTGTAGCTCCACAGTGTCGGCAGCACTCAAGCAGCCCCAGACCTTGACACTCCCACCACCATGCTTGACTGTAGGCAAGACACACTTGTCTTTGTACTGCTAACATAACACACGCTTGACACCATCTGAATCAAATAAGTTTATTTTGGTCTCATTGGGC
The DNA here is from genome assembly GCF_042186555.1 of Aquarana catesbeiana. Classification (NCBI taxonomy): domain Eukaryota; kingdom Metazoa; phylum Chordata; class Amphibia; order Anura; family Ranidae; genus Aquarana; species Aquarana catesbeiana. The sequence continues at coordinate 144,779,701 of NC_133335.1, read as the reverse complement.
CACAGGACTTCGTTCCAGTAATCCATGTCCTTAGTCTGCTTGTCTTCAGCAAGCTGTTTGCGGCCTTTCTTGTGTATCATCTTTAGAAGAGGCTTACTTCTGGGACGACAGCCATGCAGACCAATTTGATGCAGCGTGCGGAGTATGGTCTGGGCACTGACAGGCAGCCCCCCACCCTTCAACCTCTGCAGCAATGCTGGCAGCACTCATATGTCTGTTTCCCAAATACGACCTCTCGATATGACGCTAAGCACATGCACTCAACTTCTTTGGTCGACCATGGCATGGCCTGTTCTGAGTGGAACCTGTCCTGTTAAACCACAGTATGATCTTGGCCACCGTGCTGCAGCTACGTTTCAGGGTCTTGGCAATCTTCTTATAGCCTAGGCCATCTTTTATGTAGAGCAATAATTCTTCTTTTCCCTTTAACGTCTTTCAGGACAGCACCTTGAGAGTGTGGCTCCACCCACTTGTCAGGAAACACACCTCCCCAATCTTTAAAAAGGAGGCTACTTCCCACTTATCAGTTTTTGTGTTTCCTCCAGAGGGAACACATGGGGCAGTTAGGAGCTCTCAAGGTGCTGTCCTGAGAGGCCAGGCTCCCTACTCCACTATTTTTTTTTTAATTACCTCAGAGAGCCGGTTCCTCCCATCTCCACAGGCTGATGTGGTGCCGAGTGGATGGGCTCCTTCTCCCTCATCGGTGCTCGGGGAGAGCCAGGACTGCTCCAGGAGTCGCCGCTCCCAGGTGGGGGCGTTGGGCTTGTTCGGTCACTCTTTTTTTGCTCCAGGACATGTTCCTTTTTGCTGACATCTTGGGAAGGGCAGTCAGAGGACTGCATCCACCGCATGTGAGGTTACGCGGAAGTGGGGCGGCATCCGACGAGCAAGCACTGGGCGTCATTTCCGCCGGAAAACGCAGGAGGAGGAGGGAGGAGTAGGTCTGGTGCCTATATTACCGGTTCCGGTCCAGTGCAGAGGCGCTAATGGAGTCTGGAGCCGGCGTTTTCTCCACAAGCATTGTGCTGCTGCCTCAGCATGGACTCAGGAACCGCAGCAAGTGGGACAGACACAGGCACCAGCAAGGCCCAGGTAAGGAGCAAACTGGATGTTCTGCTCTATTTTACTGTGGGGTCTCTCTCTAGCTCTCTTCTCCCTAGTTCTTAGTGGGGTTTGAGTGTGTTTCCCCCCTGGTGGCAGGGGCCTGTCTGGGCACATGAGTCTGCTGTTTCTCCCACTGTGCACCTGTGGTAAGCATCTTGAATGGTTTCAGGCTGACTCAAAAGGATGGTTTGTCTTTTTCCTTTTTTTCCCTTATCATGGCAGGCCAAGAGCTCTGACCCAGGGATTAAAAAGAAATGTCCTTCATGCAAAACTAAGTTACCTGAAGACTGGAAAAAAGGCTTTATGTCAAGCATGCATTGACTCTTTGGTGAAGGGAAGAAGCTTCTTCCGCATGCAGCGATCTGATCACGTCTGTCAAAAAGGAACTTGATGCTACCATTCAATTCTTTAGATCCTCACTTACAAATCCATCCTCAAGTCAGCCTACTACCTCACAATCCTCTCAAGGCTCGCTGTTAGTCCTGGCATTGGAGGTAGAAGTGGGTCCATTGAACCAGGAAGGGCTTTCCCCCTCTCATTCTAATGAAGAATCCGATGAGGATGAGGATGAGCTGGAGAATATGCCTTCCAAATACAAGTTGTCTTTGGATCAAGTAGACGGCCTCTTGAGGGCAATTTATGCTACTTTGGGCTTAGAGGAGGAGCATAAAGAATTGTCTTTACATGACAGGATGTATGCAGGGCTCAGTGAGCCCAAAATGCGTACCTTTCCAGTCCACGCAGTAATTTCTGAGACAATCAAGAAAGAATGGACTGATCCTGAAAGAAAACCTTTCTTCTCAAGGGCTCATAAGAGAAGGTTCCCTTTTGATGAGGACCCAGCAGCTCTCTGGAATAAGGTTCCAAAACTCGATGCATCCTTTTCTCAAGTGTCAAGATCAACTGATCTAGCATTTGAGAACATGGGGATTTTAAAAGACCCCATGGATAAAAAGATGGATCAACAACTGAAGAGGGCTTGGCAATCCATCATGGGCAACCTTAAGCCAGCAATGGCAACTACTTTGTGTCTCCAGGAATATGGAGTATTGGGTGAATCAACTTAAGGCTCATATAATAGCTGATTCTCCTAAGCATGAAATCCTTGATAACTTTTCAACACTGTCAGCAGCTGTAGCCTAGGTCTCAGATGCATCAGCTGAATCTATCAGGATGATGGCAAAAGCCACAGCCCTTACTAATTCAGTCAGAAGGGCTCTGTGGTTAAAAACCTGGAAGGGGGATGCAGCATCTAAAAACAAACTATGCGGGGTCCCTTTCCTAGAGGATTTATTGTTTGGCCCCGATTTGGACTTCTTGTTCTTGACAGGACTGCAGATAAAAAGAAATCTTTTCCTGTCAAAAAGAAGAAACAACCAGTCAAATGGTTTTTTCGTCCTCAAAGGGCTCAGGCACAAAACAAGCCTCAAGAGAAAAAGAAAAATTGATCAGGGCAGAGGGGAAAAGGCAAAGGAAATGTCCTTTTCCATCTTCCTGCATCATCCAGCAAGACGCAATGACAGCCGGTTACAGGTGGGAGGAAGACTTCAGGGTTTTCTCCCCTATTGGGCAAGCATAACAGAAAACCAGTACGTTCTGTGCATGCTGTCCCAAGGTTACAGAATATAATTTTCAGATCTCCCCCCAGAAAGGTACTTTGTAACAAACCTTTCAAGAGATGCAACAAAGTCCCTAGCAATGAAGAACCTGTTAAAGGATCTGATAGATCAGGGGGTTGTGACTCAGGTTCCACAAGGGGAGCATTATCAGGGATTTTATACCCATATATTCCTGATAAAAAAGCCATCCGGAAGTTTTTGAGTAATCCTCAACCTGAAACCGCTGAACAGATTGGTCCTATACATAAGGTTTCGTATGGACTCCATCTTCACTGTCAGAAACCTATTGACAAAGGAATGCTTTATGGCATCGATCGACCTTTTGAGATGCCTATCTGCATATCCCCATAGCCCCTCAGTCTCAGAAATTCCTAAGGATGGCGATAAACATGGGGAAAGAGGTTCTGCGCTTACAATTCAAGGCCCTCCCCTTCGGCCTTTCTTCTGCCCTGCGACTATTTACAAAGGTGATGGCAGAAGCTCTCGCACCTCTCCGCCTGCAGGGGATCGCTGTAATTCCGTACCTGGGCGACCTGCTCTTCTTTGCCCCTTCCAGGGTGAAGTTGTTAGGACCTCGAGAAAGCCCGCGGTCATCTAGAAGCCTTGGGTTGGATCGTAAATGTGCAAAAGTCAAATTTCAATCCAGCCTAGGAAGTACAATTTCTGGGGGATCAAATCAGTTCAGTGGGGCAGTGAGTTTTTCTCCCAGAAGAGAAAAAGGTAAAAGTCCAAAATGATGTAGTCTCCTTACAGACAAATCAGGAATTATCAGTCAGACGAGTCATGTCAGCCCTAGGAACCCTAACCTCAACCATGCCAGCCATTCAATGGGCAAGGTTACATTTCAGACCTCTTCAGAGTTTCCTCCTGAGAATATGGGATGACAGGACAGAATCTCTGGAGGCAAAGGTAATAATCCCCATCAAAGTCAAACGATCGCTTTGGTGGTGGAGAAATCAGGCAAATCTGTCAAAGAGCCTGCTATGGTCTTTCCCAATAGAAAAAGTGGTAACGGCGGATGCCAGCGTGTGGGGATTGGGAGCAAACCTGGGTCAAAACTTCGCACAAGGAGTTTGGTCTCAGTCAGAGGCGAAAAAGTCCTCAAATTGGAGGGAACTAAGGGCAGTCGCCTTTGCGTTGGATGCCTTCTCTCCAATCATTCAAGGTTCCCATGTCCAGGTCCTCTCAGACAATGCCACTACCATAGCCTACCTGAACAAGCAAGGGGGCACAAGAAGCAAGACACTTCAGTTACTGGCTGCAAAGATCCTAGGATGGGCAGAAAATCATGTGCTGTCCTTATCAGCATTCCACCTCAAGGGCACTCTAAATGTAGTGGCAGATTACCTAAGCAGAAGACTGATTGAAGAGGCAGAATGGAGCTTGAATCTGGAAGTTTTTGCAATGATCGCCAGGGCCTGGGGCCAGCCACAAATAGACCTGTTTGCATCAGAAGAAAATACCTAACTCCCGGTTTTCTTCTCGATTCACAGAAACGACAGTTCCCAGGGGACAGATGCGTTAATACAACCCTGGAACTTTCATCTGGGTTACGCCTTTCCTCCGTTTCAACTAATCCCATTGGTATTGAGGAAGATACAGAGGGAGAAAGCGGCAGTAATTTTAATTACTCCATTTTGGCCAAAAAGGGCATGGTTTACCACCATTTTACAGATGGCAGTCAAACCATCTTGGCAGCTGCCTCACCGCCAATACTTGCTTCTACAAGGTCAGATACATCATCCAGAAGTGGCCAGTCTAAGCCTCACCGCTTGGTGTCTGAGGAGCAGTTGTTAAAAAACATGGGTCTGTCACAACCTTTGGTTCCAACCTTACACAACCTTACTTTCCAGTAGAAAAATAGTAACCAGAAAATTCTATGCTAAATATTGGAAAGTCTACAACTTCTACCGTCGTAAGACAAATAGAACGGTAGAAAATTTGGTGTCAAAACCTCAGCAAGGAGAATTGGTGAGCTGCACGCCCTATCTGTTAAAAAACCCTTTTTATGCATCTACACAGATAGGATTATACTTAAAACCGATCCGGGGTTTTCACCAAAGGTAGCGTCAGCCCCACAACAGGTCGCAGGAGATCACCCTACCAACCTTTTGCTCAAACCCTTCAGAGGAGAAAGAAAGCAAACTCCATAATTTGGATGTAAGAAGGACTTTATTATGTTATCTTGAAGTAACAAAGAGCTTTCGGTCTTCAGACTCTTTGTTTATACTTTTTTCTGGAAAAAAGAAGGGCCACCAAGCATCTAAGGGGTCAATAGCTAGATGGCTTAAATCTGCTATTCTGGCATCCTACTCTCAGTCGGGGCTATCTCCCCCACTGGGACTTAAAGCACATTCTACCATGGCTCAAGACACTACATGGGCAGAAATAGCTGGTGCCACCCCAGATTAAATTTGTAAGGCGGCTACGTGGTCAAGTTACCTAGTGTTTGTCCGTCATTATAAACTGGATCTTCTGTCAGCAAGCGAGCAGGCTTTTGACAGAAAGGTCTTACAAGCTGTGGTCCCTCCCTAGTGGGTAAGTCTCTGGTATCCTCTCAAGGTGCTGTCCTGAAAGACGTTAAGGGAAAAATCAAGTTAGACTTACCGGTAACTTGTTTTCCAGGAGTCTTTCAGGACAGCAGCAACCCGCCCTTATTGTATGAAATTACTATGCTGTGACTAACCATATTCTGATTATGTGTTCCGGCTTGGGCCGGAGGTTCTCTACTACTACTGATAAGTGGGAAGGAGCCTCCTTTTTAAGATTGGTGAAGGTGTGTTTCCTAACAAGTGGGTGGAACCACGCTCTCAAGGTGCTGTCCTGAAAGACTCCTGGAAAACAAGTTACTGGTAAGTCTAACTTGATTTTTCAGTTTCCGAGAGAGTTCTTTGTCATGAGGTGCCATGTTGAACTTCCAGTGACCAGTATGAGAGAGTGAGAGCAATAACACCAAAATTAACACACCTGCTCCCCATTCACACCTGTGACCTTGTAACATTGTAACATTAAGGAGTCGTATGACATCAGGGAGGGAAAATAATTGGGCCCAATTTGGAGATTTGGACATTAATGGCTGTGTTGAGTTATTTTGAGGGGACATCAAATTTACACTGTTATACAAGCTGTACACTCACTTCTTTACAGTGTAGCAAAGTGTAATTTCTTCAGTGTTGTGACATGAAAAGATAGAATAAAATATTTTCAAAAATGTGAGGGGTGTACTCGCTTTTGTGAGATACCATATTACCAATTGGGACTCCAGCCTTTGCATACACATGAACTTTAATGGCATCCCAGTCTTAGTCTGTAGGGTTCAGTGTTGAGTTGGCCCACCCTTTGCAGCTATAACAGCTTCAACTTTTCTGGGAAGGCTGTCCACAAGGTTTAGCAGTATGTCTATGGGAATGTTTGACCATTCTCTCAAAAACTCATTTGTGAGGTCAGGCAATTATGTGTACAAGAAGGCCTGGCTCACAGTCTCCACTCTAATTCATCCCAAAAGTGTTCCATTGGGTTGATGTCAGGACTCTGTGCAGGCCAGTTAAGTTCCTCCACCCCATACTTGCTACAAAATACTTTTGGTAATATAGTGTACTATATGTTTATGTAATATAGAGGAGAAAATTTCTAACAGAGAGGGTACCTGGTAATGAACCTCATCCCTGAACCCCCTACAGGTTCCCTGGAGAGCTGTCATGAGGTTTGTACAGGGCTTTGCAGCGTCTGGGTAAAACCAATTCTAAACATAGGTGTAGAAATTAGGACTGGCCAGACCGCCAAGCGAAGTGGGTGCCTGAAGGGAGGCCCTAGCAAATTGTAGATGGGAATTGTTCCAAATAAAGATAAAGGGAATCAATACGTCGACAGATGTTCAGGGAGAGAGATGGGAAAAGCTCTGGGATTATAAAGCAGCTTGGGGAGAAAATAAATTTTTAGTATATTTATACACCCAATAAGATTAAGGGGTAGGGATGACCATGCACGGAGCTTCACTTCCATATTGATCAGTATTAAGGGACTCGTAGTTGGCAGAAACATGAATCCCCAGGTATTTAAACACAGACGACACCTGTAACTTATAAGATTATAACTACTCATAAGGAAAAGCAGGGCCTATGGTGAATGCTACCGATTTTGTATCATCCAACCTTAATACCATAGACCACTCCAAAATTCTCCACCACCTGCATGAGTCCCTGGATGCAGCACCATCTAGATAAAACCAAGGCGTCATCGGCATAAAGGGAAACTTTTTTTCCTCCAGCAGGCCCCAGTAGATGCCACTAACCACCGGAGTCTTTCTCATGGAAATAGCCAACATTTCAATGACCAGGGCAAATAAAAGAGGTGAAAAGAAGCAACCCTGTCGGGTACCATGCCAGAAAGAGTAAATAGGAGAGATGTCCCAATTTAGTACGTACCTTGGCACAAGGTTTACTATAAGGCAGGTGAACCCATTTTTGTTTGTATAATCTTTATTTAGGACAAAATTAACATGTTATAGAAAACAGTTTCAGATAGTCAAGGACTAACCGAAATTGGCATGTATCAAAAAGATAAAAAGGTACATGCAAACAAGCAGGAGAGTCGAGTACAGGAGTAAGGAGAACAATGCTTGTCACATTATTAAGCCGTGATACAGGGTTTTTGCTCCTGGGCAGTTAAGGACATTCTATGGCAGTGATATCCTAAAGATACACAAGTGTGTGTGTGTGTGTGTGTATGTATGTGTGTGTGGATATAGATATATATACATATATATATATATATATATATATATATATATATAATCTCTGTGGCAAGCCCCACAGCCAGCACTAAGCCCGCCTATGTAGCTGAAAATTCTAGAAAGGATATAGGGGATGAGGGGGCGTGACCGGATGGGCGGGTGTGTGTTGAGAGGCAGCATGGAGTGAGTGAGAGCATGGACGCTGTGTGCTCCGTCCCCCCTCCGTTCTCATCTCTCTCTCCCCTGGCCGTATGAACGGCATACTGGATGGCTCTGGCTCCCTTGTCACTCGGTGCCTCGCTGCCCCTCCTCTCTCTCTGCTAAAGGTGTGCTGAGGAATCCTCTGGGTGAGATGTCATCCCCTGCACGCTGCTGTGAGACAAGCAGCTTTTTACTTTCACTTTCCCATCTCTACACTAGTCATGGAATAGAAGTCGGCCAGAGCTGGTACAGTATGGAGTCACTAATATAGTATCCAGATGCTGTTTTTTTGTTAGACAATCCTCAGACTAGAAGTAAATCCTGGTAATATGACATCTGTGTAGTAACAGAGTTATTTATGTGAGTCAGTGCGTTGACCTGCCTGCTGCTTGGGTAATATTAAGTCTGGGAGCAGACAGAGTGTGCTAATATAGGAAGCAAAGTATATTCTCCAACCTTTTTTTTTTTTTTTTTTTTTTGTTTGTGTGCTGCTGACTAGCTAAAGCCCTGGGACCCCTGGGATTTTCAACAGATGCAAAGAGAGAGGTTTAGGTAGGGGTTGGGATACTCGGTATATATACCCCACTAACCGTATTTTTAATGGCGACTGCCTTAGCGGCATTTAACCAACTGTATAAAACTACGGTGTAGATGGGGGGCTGCACCAATTTAAGTTGTAGCTGTGGAGTTTATGTGTGTAGGGAGTTGCCCCACACCTGCCATTTAAGGTATTGTAGCTTCCTTCTGTGTGAGCTCTCTTTTTTTTTTTTTACGGGGGTGTGTGGGAGTGTGGAGTGGAGGGACTTGCCCCGCTTTGTACACTTTGTGGTGTGTGCTCTGTGCGGCGGGTGGTTGGGCGCTGGTGGGGGCGGCGGCTTCCCTTTCCTCCCCCTCTCTCCTTGGTTCCTTTTTGGATTTGTGGAGGACGTTGGTAACTGTCAGTCTCTAATTTGTTGCTGTTAGAGTATATTTATATCTATAAGCGTAAATGATGCAGAATCTACGTTCCTCTAAAGAGAAAAACCCGCAGCATGCGGCAGCAGTATCAGCAGCAGCAAAACTGGAGCAATATGCCCATGCCTCTGCTCTGACCCCTCCAAAAAAGGGGTCGCAGCAGAAGGGTCAACAAGGGGGGGCATCGGATAGGAAAAGCCAGGGCCAGCCTCAATTACAGCCCTTAGGGGCTGTGCCGGCTACCCAGCCTTCCAAATCTTTATGTAATAAAGGCCCAGGGCTAAGTGATCAAAACACAAACGTAAACTCGGAGCTAATAAATGACCCGAATTTACCCTTGAACAGAGAACCAACTATAACGGATGTATTCATGGCTGTAGGGGTATGTAGCGGCTCGCTTAAAGATCTTTGTGAACAAATGAAAGGTGTTAAAGCAGATCTGTTATTGGTTAGACAAGATCTGCAGAAAACGGCGGAGAGAACAACGGCCCTGGAAGAAAGAGTCAGTGGGCTAGAAGATAATGTGCTCCCAATAACCAGAGAAATAAAATGGCTGAAGGAACAGCTATCTAAACAAGCCTCTAAGTTAGATGAGATGGAGAACAGGAGTAGAAGAGATAATGTGAGGCTGATAGGTTTACCCGAAAGGAGTGAGGGCGCCAACCCAATTGCATTCCTAGAAAAATGGCTGGGGGAGCTAATCGGGAAAGAATCATTCTCGGCTTCGTTTTCCATCATAAGAGCTCATAGGATCCCTTTCAGGGCACCATCGGAGGGGGGCCACCCGAGACCCCTCCTCCTGAGATTTCTTAACTACCAGGATAAAGTAATCTTACTACGGAAGATCAGGGAAGCAGGGGAGGTTTTTTTTAAAGGAGCAAAAATATCGTTTTATTCCGACTTCTCTCCGGATTTGCAGAGGCGTAGGGCAGAGTTTACCCAGGCAAAACGCAATCTACAAAAATTTAAGTTGCCCTATGCTCTTTTATATCCGGCAAGGTTGCGGGTTGCGGCTCTGGGGGAGACTCTGTTTTTTAACTCCCCTTCTGAAGTTGAGAAGTGGCTGGAAGATAATAGGGAAAAAATCACGAATTTTACGTAGAGAATGGGGGAAGATATAATAGGCCGGGATATCAATAGGATGGCACGATAAGGCATTGGGAGGTACAGGGGCTGTATTTTTGTTTTTGTTCTTTTTCTTGTTCTTGCTTTTTTTTTTTTTTTCCACCCCTTTCTGCCATCTGTTAATGCTTTTTGTTATAAGGGGACGGGAGGGGATGGGTGCACACAGCTATTTGTGGGTAGGGTGGTGTGGGGCTGTGAGTGTAAGATTGGTGTAAAAGGTTGGTGTTAGTGTAAGAGGCAACGGTCATGGTAAACCCCCAGGGGGTACACCTAGATAGGTGGGTACGGGTGGGGGGGGGGGAGGGGGATGGGGTGGGAGGGTAGGGGAGATTAGGTGGGGAGGGAAGGGAAGGGGTGGGAAGATGGGAGGGAGGGGAAATAGGATGGGTAAACCATTCCTTACGAACACTTATACCACTAGAAATTATAACGGAGGTATCCAGACCTTCCTTAAGATTATTTTTGCACATACAGGCACTTTTTATAGTAAATAGGTTTTTGGTTGTTCTACACGCACATGCAAGCACTGTCTATGGCAAATTTATGCCCAAAGTAAGGCTAATATAGCCAAAATGAATACGTGGTCTAGTGGCCAAGTATGCACACACACGGAATTGTTATAACAGTCACTAGGAGGAGAAAAATTAGTTTTGGGTTAGGGTTATATATATTAAATTTCTCTTATATCTTTCTGTTATATACGTTTGTATATGTTGGGGTAAAGAATATTCCTCAGTCTTTAGATGTTAGCTAAGACTCTGAAAATAGGATCCTGGAATGTCAGGGGCCTAGGTACACCACTTAAAAGATTAGCAGTGTTCTCTATGATGGAGAGGTGCGGGGCTGATCTGGTCTGTCTGCAGGAAACCCACCTAACCAAGGAAACTATCCATCACCTACAGATGAAAAAATTTCAAACCCAATTTCATGCGGTTCACTCCTCCTACAGTAGGGGAGTGAGTGTTTTGGTAAAGTCTGGGGTGAAGTTTTCCTGCAGCCAGGTCAGGATAGACGAGTTGGGTAGATACATCTTTTTATTATGTTTTATTGAAAACGCCAGGTATGTGGTGGCAAATATATATATCCCTCCGCCCTTTAATCTGGATGTCTTGCTTAAACTGTATGAATTTTTGCTAGATAAAAAAGAGGTGCCGATTGTAGCAATGGGGGACTTCAACGAGGTTCTAGATAAAAGGCTGGATAGATTCCCACTACGAAAAAGCTCAGAGGACTCAGTAAAGAGTCGGTTAAGCTTTTTTCTGGAAGAAGTGGGATTAATGGATTTGTGGAGGGCACGGAACCCAGGCGTGCTGCAATATACTTGCTGTTCTGCATCTTACTCCGTGCTTTCAAGGATAGACCTAGCCCTAGGAAATGATAGGGCTCTCCAGATGGTAGAAAAAATAACATACTGGCCAAGAGGCATCTCAGACCACTCACCTATGGTAGTCATTTTAAATCTTGGGGAGCCTAGGCCCCGGAAGTACTGGAGTATAAGCCCGTACTGGTTTGAAATTATTAAAAAGACGGTTGGGATACTTTCCTCCTTAAGGGAGTTTGTTGAGATCAATCAGGGAACGGTGTCCCCTTCTACGCTATGGGACGCCCTTAAGGCTTTTCTTAGGGGGGTCCTGATACAGCAGATAGCTACATTCAACAAAGAGGCTAGAAGGGAGGAGGAGAGCCTGTTGAGAGACGCTCTTGAAGCAGAAAACAACTATACTTGCAACCCAAACCCGGAGACGGAAAGTATCTGGCAAGAGAAACAACAAGCATATAAATCAGTGGTTTTACAGAAAGCAGAAACTAGGCGGTTACTCCAAAGACAGGAATCTATGGTGGAGGGCGAGAGAATGGGAAGGACACTGGCTATGCTAGCAAAATCCAATGCAGCTCCATCCATGGTCCTCGCGATTAGATCCCAGAGCGGTGAGGTAGTATCAAGCACCTTAAAAATAGTACAAGCCTTCAGGGATTACTATAAAAAACTGTATTCCTCCCAGAAGAGGGGTAAGGAGGCCAAGATGGAGGACTTCCTAAGGGGGTTAGACATCCCCACCATATCACAAGAAGAAAGAGATATATTAGATGCCCCAATATCTATAGCAGAATTATACCAAGCAGTAGCAGGCATGGCAACCCATAAGTCGCCCGGACCAGATGGTCTTCCAATTGAGACCTACAAACACTATGGTGAAGTGTTGATCCCCGAACTGCTGAAAGTTTTGGGGGGGGCGCTTGAGGGGGGCCAATTACCTGCCTCAATGCTAGAAGCAACTATTATTGTATTACAGAAAGAAGGGAAAGATCCCTTGGATATGGCCGCCTATAGACCAATTTCTCTTTTATGCACGGACGTAAAAATTCTGGCCAAAGTGCTGGCAGCAAGATTGAATGGAGTTATCCATAAGCTGATCCACGAGGACCAGGCGGGCTTCATAGCCAATAGATCCACGAGCCTGAATATTAGAAGGGCGTTTTTGAATGTACAGACCCCAATGGTGAACGAGGGTTCGAGAGCGTTGATGACCCTTGATGTATCCAAGGCTTTTGATAGCGTGGAGTGGGGCTATATGTGGCGCGTGCTGGAGATCTTTGGATTTGGCCCTGCCTTTATAGGGTGGATTAGAATTCTATATACTCGACCCAAGGCAAGATTAAAAATTAACAACGAATTGTCAGACTGGTTTGAGCTGGAGAGGGGGACGAGGCAGGGGTGCCCACTCTCCCCTCTGTTGTTTGCACTAGCGATGGAACCCCTGGCCATTTCCATAAGGGGAAGTCGAGCGATAACCGGCTTCCAGAGAAAAACAGGCGAGGAAAGAATCGCATTGTATGCGGATGACATTCTGTTATTTTTGGGAGACTCGAGGAAATCGCTACCGGGAGCAATGAGGATAGTGGAGGACTTCGGCAGTTTTTCTGGCTTAGAGATAAACTGGGAGAAATCAGAGTTTCTACCGATAGACCCCTTAAATGAGACAATAGCACCTGGTATGCCTCAGGTGGCAACAGTGGAAGCTCTGAAGTACCTAGGGATTGTCCTGACGAAGGACCCTGTTCTATATATCAGTAAAAACCTTGTCCCTCTATTAACAAAATTTAAACAAAAAATAGGAATTTGGAGACGCCTGCCTCTATCAGTTGCAGGAAGATGTAGCTTAATAAAAATGATATGGATGCCACAACTGCTATACGTCTTGCATAATTCCCCTGTCTGGATAAGTAAGAAGTGGTTTAAAAAAATTGACAGTCTCTTTAGGGAATTGATTTGGAAGGGGAAACAAGCCAGGATCCGTCTTGGAGTGCTCCAGCTCCCTACCCAGGAGGGGGGCTTTGCCCTCCCACATCCCGAGAGTTATTTTTACTCAACTCAGTTGCAGCAATTATTGGGCTGTGGGATACCGAAAGGAGGCACCCCTAACGGCAAGTTACTATTGTTGAGCTCCACACATAATACAATTATTGAAGCAAAAAAAAAAAAAAAAAAAGAAAGGATATAGGGCATCCTGTTGGCAGTGACACTGGGAGAGGGGGGCCAATTTAGCCTCCAGCTAACCTCTCCCAGCGCACCATCCAGGTCAGGAGTGCCTGTGGTAAACATCCGGTGCCGAAAGGGAAAAACGATGCCATCCCCTGGAAGAGGGGCTTCCCCTTCAGCAGCAAGGCACTGTAGCCATAAGTCCAGTGTGAGTGAAATGAAGGTCCAAACCCACGTAACCTGAGGAGTTTACATTGTTCTAAAGAATGAGGGGGAGAGAGAAGAGAAGAGGCGAGATAGGGAAAGGAAGGGATCGGAGCATACCTGTATTATGTGGAGTCTTCAGATCTGCATTGAGCGAGCCACACCGAGGCAGGACAACCTACAGAGGGAAGGGGGAAGGCTATCTTGCAACAAGAGTATCTCTACCCTCGCAGGCTCTAAAGGATTTTTCTGCCAGCTTTAGAAATGCTAAGTCTAGACTGGAGGATACGTGCCCTGGGTTGGCCACATAGTTTATCCAGGGTGGCCATATACCTTTGAAACAGTCAGAAGTACCCCTACCAGGTCGCTATACAGTCCTCTGCCCCCCGAATGTCATTCACCTTGCTAATCCATGCCTCCCTTGTAGGAATTTGTGGCTGCTTCCAGTAAATTTGGGAGTAAGCGTCTGGCCGCATTCAACAAATGTGGCAGTGCGCTTTTCTTATATCGACTAATCGGGATCTGAGGGACATGTAGGAGGAAGTTTTCCGGGGATAGAGGGATATCTAGACCTAGGATATCTTTGATTTGGGATTTGATGTCTTCCCAATAGGGCTTGATCCGGGGGCACTCCCACCATATGTGTAGGAGTGTGCCTCGGTGTCCACAGTCTCGCCAGCATAGGTCTTATACAGAAGGGTAGATATGCGCCAGATCTGCTGGCACCCTATACCAGCGGGACAGAACATTGTAGTTCGTTTCTTGTGTTTAAACTAAATATAGCTGGTAAAGGTGGGCCAGCTGAGTTGCGCTAAATTCAAGCCCTAGGTCTCTCTCCCACGTGTGTGTAGGTTTAGGGTCGTGTGTAGTGGAACCTAGCAGGCGGTACAGTTCTGAGACCATGTGGAGTATCGGGTCGTCCTCCACTAAGAGGCGTTCGAAGGGTGTGAGAGAGGAAATGTCTCTTATAGAGTGGCCATGGATCTCGAAAGTAGCTTATCATTCCTCATGAGTTTACCGCAACTGGCATTGCCGTCATCTACCCAGGGGCCGAAAAAGGCTGTTTGTTCACCAGGAGGGAACCACAGAAGCCCACCCAACGGAGCCAGCGGGGACACGGGGGGGCCAGTTTCAGAATTGGGTTAATTCGGCCCCAGAATGAAAGAGCATGGGCCGTTATTGGGGAGGTGGTGTCAGACAGCCTTCTGTGTTCCTGGGACGGCCACGATGCGTATGTCAGATTCCTCCCTGACAAACATTTCTCCAGGGAGACCCATAGCTTGGAATGAGTGTGGAAATGCCAATTGCGGATCCTCTGAAGAACGATAGCCCTATAATACTTTTGTACGTCGGGGACTCCCAATCCACCTGCCTGTTTCGAACGCTTTGGCACTCTCAAGGCTATTCTGGGTTTCTGTGCGTTCCACACAAACCCAAACAGCTTGCTAGAGATCTGGGTAAAGAAGTCCTTGGGCAGGCGTATCAGTATCATCTGTAGGAAGAAAAGTATGCGTAGCAGAATGTTCATTTTTATGATGTTTATTCGACCTAACCATGTGAAGGCGGTATTGGTCCATTGTGAAAGGTCTCTCTTGACTACGTCAAGCGCGTGTGCGGGGTGGGGTTAGGGTAGTTGGCAGCATAAAGGGTATCAAAACGGTCTGCTAGCTGTATGCCCAAATATCTAAAAGAGGACCTGGTCCAGGTAAAGGGAAAGGTGGCCTGCAAGCTGCAAGGAGAGGGTCAGTTGAATGGCTAGGATTTTTGAGAAATGAATCTTGAAATTAGAAAGCAGTCCAAAATGCTTGAGTTCTCTCATCAGGTTGGGCAACGAGATCAGGAGTTCCAAAAGGTGGAACAGTACATCATCAGCGTATGCTGACAGCTTGTGTTTAGCATTACCAACTTTCAGACCTTTTATATCTGCAATCGCTCCTACGGTACGCAGTAACGGCTCTAATACCAAGGCTAAAAAGAGGGGTGAAAGGGCACATTACTGATTGGGAACTGTGAGGAAAGCACCCCATTTACCCTGACCTGTGCGCAAGGAGTGGAGTATAGGGCCGTAATTGATGTCAGCATTTGTGGTCCTAACCCCTGGGTCTCTAACACCACTTGCAGATATGACAAATCGACTCGGTCGAAGGACTTTTAGGCATCCCTCGATAGGATTATGTAAGGCTTATGGTTGGAACGGGCACGGGCCCAGTGTATAAGTTGGATAGCTCTAATTGAATTGTCTCTAGCATCCCTACCTGTGATAAATCATGTTTGATCGGGGTATAAGGTGTTTCAGCCTGTTCGCTAGAATTTTTGCCAGGATTTTAACGTCAACGTTAAGGAGGGATATGGGGCGGTAACTCTGGGGGACCTTCCGTTTTTTGCCTTCTTTTGGAAGTACTGTGATGTGAGCCAGCAGTGCCTCGGGGCAGGGGGGGGGGGGCTCATTGGGTTGGCATTGAGGCTGGATATTCCTGGATGGCCGCCGATCTGGGCACCTGAGTGTTCAAGGGCTGGTCAGGGGTTAAGTTGTACAGTTGGGAGTAATATTCCTGAAACCCTGGGCCATTTTAGAAGACTGGAGGGGGGTGAAGCTTCTGTACCTATGCAGAGCATGCTTCTTTCGCAGAGCCATTGCGAGCATACGACCAACAATTCCCTCAGGTCGGTCAGCTTCTTTAGTGCCTCAGGGTCTCCACTATGTTTATGCTGGAGCTCTGCCTTTTGGAGGGCATCAAGAACCTTTTTGAAATCCGCTTGATGCGTTCTTTTGAGCTTGGAGCCTAAGGACATCAGTTCCCCCCTAACTACTGCCTTATGACCCTCCCACACTATACCTTTTACTGAGGCCATCTGTGATGTTTTCTTTGAAATAATGAGTTATGACATCCGTTACCTTAGCTGCCACTGCAGTATCATCAAACAGGTTTTCGTTTAGCCTCCACATCCCAGCCCTAGGTGCCGGACGGTAAGCTGAAAGATCACAACCGGAGTGTGATCAGAGATTATGTTCCCAATGGATGCAGACTGCAGAAGCTCGAGTGTAGGGCAGTCTACATAGATGTGGTCTAATCGGGTATATACTGTGTGTTTACTTTGGAGTAGTAGCTAAAGTCCCTGCCGGTGGGATAAAGCACCCTCCAACTATAGATCAGGAGGTGTGACTGAAGGGCCTTGCGAAAGTGCTTGAGGAAGGCATAAGAGCATGAGGGTCGGGTATGGGACGTGTCAGTAAGGGGTCGGGGCTGACAATGAAGTCGCCACCAAGGACTGGGAAACCCTCCTTAAATTCCGCCAATAGTTCTAGGGCCGTGTCTATGAAAGTAAGTTGGTTGGTATTGAGGGCAAACCTATACAATTTCCCTGCAATAGTACCTTTCAGAAATACATAGCGACCTTGAGGATCTAGTTTGTTTCCCGTGGGCTGGAAGGGGCAGGATTTATGAATCGCAACCGTTGTACCCCTGGATTTGGAGATTGGTGGAGGTACTATGGAACCACTGGTTGTAGAGATGGGTGGGCAGCTTAGGCATTGAATGAGGAGTAAAATGGGTTTCCTGTAGGAAAACCACCTGTGCCCCCGACTTAAGTTCCCACCATTGTTTGCTACGTTTGCCTGGGGAGCAGAGGCCACGTACAATATTGCCTTAAGTGTAGTCATGGGAGAGCTGGAGAATGGGTGGTTTGCCAGATGTGCCAGCCCACCCGATGCAGACGGTGAAGTGGGGGGATGCTCCTGGGAGAAGAGGAGGAGGAGGAGGAAAGAGAAGGGAGAGCAGAGAGAAAGGGGGAAGAGGAGAGAGAACAAACACAGAAAGTTACCAGACAAAAAAAAAGCATGACAATGTGTCATAAACCATACCAATAAACCAAACATCTGTAGGTCGGTTTGGGGCCCTCCTCCCTAGGGGTGAGGGCCTGAAACTGCAACCCAGAGTTCCAATAGGGATCCATACCCAAAAAGGGGAGGCCTACGTGGGGAACATGTACAAACATGGGGGGGACGGTAGGAAGTCCCACCTCCGTCCACCGCGTCGTGCAAGGTGCCAAGATCGGAATACTTTATCCAGATCAAGTGCCCGCAGACTGCTAATGAAGTCCATAGCGGCAACGCCGGTGTATACCAAACTATAACATGAGCAATATCTACAATGTATCAGATAATAAACCATGAACAGGGTCGCATGTGTCTTGGGTAGACACGGGTTCTATCTGGAGCCATCTCGGCAGTGGTGAAGTAATGTAAGATCAAGTGGGACAGTCTAGGAAGGGGTTATGTGTAGGGGAGCAGGGTCGCCCCACAGCAACAGCAAAAGATCTTGGATACTACCGTGGAGTCCAGGAGATCCTGATATGTCAGTCCCTGGAGGTGGAGGGGCCCGACGAGGGATCAGGAGCCAGGTGCTGTCTGTCTCTCTTGAGACTTCTGGGTTTAGTTGGCAACCATGGTTGGGGAAGCTGTATCGCAGGTGCGTCAGACGGTCCTCTCCAGTCTGGGACATCCACAGCATCTAACCCCAGACTAGATAGGATAGGGAGTCATCTTTGGTGCGTAGGTTGACCTGCTTGCCATCTTTAGTCATCTGTAAGAATGGAAAACCCCAGCGGTATGTCAGTCCTGCTTCCTGGATCGCAGTCAGAAGGGGGCGGAGTGCTCTGTGCTGCATGAGGGTGCATCTGGAGATATCCTGATAGAAAAATAGATGTGTTCCATCAAAATCAAAAAAGGGCTTGCCACGCATTTTTTGCATGGTACGGTCTTTAAGCGTGAACTTACGAAGCTTACAAATGATATCTCTGGGATTGTACACATCTTGAGATGGGGGGTCTGAGTGCTCTATGTGCGCAATCTATGTCGATGGGAGCAGAGGCTGGTAGTTCCAGTATTTCCCTAAAGATATCCACCAGTGTGGGGATCATGTCCCTGGAAGCTGTGACTTCTGGCAGGCCCTGGATCCTGATATTCGCCCTCCGACTGCGATTTCCAACATCATCCAATTGACATAGTGAGGAATCAATCTGCTGATCCTGCATGAGGCATTTAGACTGTAGCATAGCAATGACAGGGAGAGCTTCCTCGATTCTCTCCAAGGATTCTACTCTGGCGCCCAGGTGTGAGGTGTCAGCCTTGAGCTGTGCAATGTCCTCTGTAAAGGCTTTCTCTACCCTGCTAGTGCGGCGCTCCAGGTCCTCTCTGGTGGGGAGGGACAAAATATGGCGTCGGAAGTCCTCATCCCGGAGGAAGTCAGGCACTTCAGGGCTTCTATATGGAGAGACAGGAGGGGCTGAATTACTCACCGATCCTGGGTAGGGGACCCGGGAAGCTGCATTCTTCTGAGTCTGAGCTGCGGCGAGCTGGGAGGATTTTGCAGCCTTCTGGGCCTTCCTGGTGGGAGCCATCTTGGAAGCCTCGCGGCCTTGTCCGAGGGTACTGACTGGGGAAGTTAGATTCCAGCTGTCCCTGCCGCGAGCGATTGGTCCGCGATGGCTGGGAGGAAGGCCACAATCGCTGGGACATTGAAGGAGGTGTTGGAGGTAAAGATCCCCCTCCGGAGCTATGTTGTGTTCGGCGGTGGTAACGGAGCATGTCCTGACTCCTCCATAGCTAGGGCATGCCCCCTCAGTTGAACCCATTTATTAAACTGGGGGCCGAAGCCAAATGTGGACAGTGTTTTCCACAAAAACGACCACTTAACAGTGTCAAACGCCTTTATGATATCCACGGCCAACACCAGCCCACTTTGATGTACTGGCCCCATAAATATGAAGATAAAGTCATCTCATATTGTCAAACGTACTCTTGCCTGGCATAAAACCTGACTGATCAGGATGTACAAGCGAAAGAATGACTTTATATAAATGAAGCAAAAGCAATTTAGCTAAAAATTCTTAACATCGCAGGTCAGCAAATAAATTGGGTGGTAAGAACTGCACAACAATTTATTTTCCAGGTTTTGGCAGCACTACTATAAGCATCTCTAGCATAGAGAATGGAAGACCACCCACCTCCAGTGTACAGTAATTGAGGGGCTAAAAGATCAGCATAAGTATTTTATCATTCAGCGGGGAGGCCGCCAGGTCCCGGAGTTTTGCTGAAAGGAAGGGAGTGAATTGCAGTATTAATCTTGTCAACCATCAAGGGTTTGTCTAGGAGCTGTTGGTTAGATGTGGACAGTTGTGGAATGGTAAGCAATCCAAAAAATGACTCTAGCAAATACAGAGAAGGGGTGAAGGAATTGGTGTATATAGGATTTGGTAGTAGGAGGTAAAGGCTTTGTTAATCTCAAGGGGAACAGTGGACACTGTGCCATTCACTAGAGTAATACTAGAAATGGTAGTATTGGGGAGTAGAGACAGCTATACCAACAATTTCCCATTCTTGGCAAGGGGAAATATTGAAGAAATGTATTCGGATGCCTTACCACGCTGCAACAAGCACCCAAAAGGAAAACAAAGATGTCAAGTTGTAGGAGGGGTAGCAGAAGATCTCAGGGAACAATGAGCAGATTCCAACTATTTGAGGATGCACTCCAGGGTAGTGAAAAAGTGTACTTGGCCTTGATGGGTCACCCGCAATCTAGCAGGAAACAACATGGTCACCCAGCTTCTGCATGGCAAATTGGAATTGAGCCCAAAGTTTCCTAACATGGGTGGAATAGCCCGTAAACAGAGAAACTACAGCATTGTTGATCCAAAGACATTCTTTAGCCCTAGCAGCTTAGAGGACCGCATCCCTGTCACGATAATTCAGTAGACAAAGCAACCATCGGGCGAGGGGGGTTACCCGGTGGAAGAGGCCTGCCCGGGACCCTATGTGCTTGTTCAATGACAAAACGGGTAGAGAAAAAGTCCCTGCCAAACTCAATCACCCAGCTCACTTTCTTGGGCAGACATACCAAGTGCAGATTATTTCGGCGAAGCCTGTTTTCCAGGTCGTCTGCCTTCACCTACAGGGATTGGAGCTTGAATAGTACAGGTCGACAATTTGGGAATTAAGGGGTTAATAGTATCTTCCAGGTCACTGATGCGTTTTTCAGTGTCCGTAAACCTCTCCCTAATCTTATACGTTTCTTTATCGTACATCACGGGACACAGAGCACCATAGTAATGACTATCTGGGTTTATATGCTACCTTTAGGTGATTGGACACTGGCAACCAATAGTAAGAAGGTTCCTCCCATACAGGAAGTACCTTAGTTTTTTGTCAGTGTCTTGAAGGTGATGGTCACGGCTGTGAAAGCTCTTTCTTCAGATAATGTCCCAGTGAGGATGTTATAATCGGATCCATTCGGATGGCATATCATGCTAAAGTGGATGGTACCCGAGCCCTGGTTCAAGAACTGGGTCTTGCCTGTAATGTTTCCTTATGGAGCTGGACCCTTGTGATATAGTATTCCTGGTCTTTTATTTGCTCAAGGAAACCTAAAGGGTACTTTACAGGTCCAGGGGTGTGGACCCTAAACAAAAGGGGACCTGGTCCCTGAAGGTCCTCAGTGGCGTTACCCGTGGTGATGAGGGAAGATTGGGCCTTATCTCAGGCCCTGCTGCGAGGATCGGTGAGTGCTTCCTTTGGAGGCCCATTTTTTACATTATTTTCCAAGTAATGTATGCAGATTGTCATGCCAGATTGGTGCGTGCGTGCGCAGCCCGCTCCCTCCTGTGCACGCTCTAGCATGCGTGATGGCGGCATCGCGGCCGCGTGTTTCCCGCGGGCGTGCGCATGTGCAGTAAGTCCCGGGCGTGTGTACCTCACGTGACGGCGCACGCACATATAGGGAAGTCAGACGCCTGCGTGTGTCAGTGCTGTTCTTGTTGGCTCAGAGGAGCCAGGAGCCGGTTGCAGTGGGACACAGAGCGGGGCACGTGAGTTGGGCATTTGCAAACTCTGTAAGGAGGCTATAGTATTGGCTTTGATTCAACATATAGCACAGTGAATTTTCCTCAAAAACCTGTAAGCAATGTCTTCCAGAAAACGAGGTGTGGGGAACAGGGCTAATCCAGGGGTTAAAGTGACTCCTTCAAAAACAGGAGATCAACTTCAGGCTACTGTAGCACCTGCCTCCCCTGAAAAACCTGAGGCATTTGGCCTGGCTAAGCCATTGCATTTGTCAGGCGTTGTGGCCACCACCAATATCCCTGCTTCGCCTTATGTTACTAAGGATGACTTAAAGTCAGCTCTCGCTGGTCTTGAAGGCAAAATAGTGGGTATGATTGCCTCAGTAACAAAGGGAGGGAAGAAACTAAATAGATCTCCCTCTCCTGAGCCTGGTTCCATTGTCACTTGAGCACCAGGAATCCCTTAGCCAATTGGGTCCTTGTGATTTGGATCCTGAATGGGCAGAGGATTTTGAGGAAGTAGCCATAGGGGATAAAGATGCTGAAGCTGAGGAGTCCTCAGCGGGGGACTCAGGTTCTGAGGAACCGTTGTCAGCTTCTCAATCCCAAAAGCTGTTTATCCAGTCTTTAACTGAAATGGTGAGAGCAGGTTTCAAGTTGCCCCCTGTACAAGGGCCGGAACTTTCCTGTTCTACATTGGGATCCTTGCGACCTCAGCAAGGTTCTCAGGCGTTTCCTGTGCATCCATTATTGCAGCAGTTGATTTATGCTGATTGGGAACATCCGGACAGAATATACTTACCTCCTAAAAGGTTTTCTTTTTTGTACCCAATGGAGGAAAAGTTCAAAAAAAGGTGGGATACGCCTTTAGTGGATGCTGCTATTTCTTCAGTAAATAAAAGCTTAACCTGTCCAGTGGATAATGCCCAAGGATTTAAAGATCCAGCGGATAAAAAGCTGGAATCCTTGCTAAAGGCCTCCTTTGCGGTGGCCGGATCAGCAGTACAACCAGCTGTCGCGGCTATTGGGATCTGTCAATCCCTGAAGGACCGTTTTAAAAGACTGGTCAGGAACCTACCTGTTCAGGAGGAATATTCTGATGAATTAACAGAACTTCCTCGCGCTTTATGTTTTGCAGTAGACGCATTAAAAGACTTAATCCAGCAGATGTCTCGCTTTGCGCTACTCTCAATACATATGCACAGAGTTTTGTGGCTAAAAAACTGGAAAGCCGAGATGCCATGCAAGAGGCTACTCGCGGCTTTTCCCTTTCATGGGGAACGGTTGTTTGGAGAAGATCTGGATAAGTATATCCAAAAAATCTCAGGCGGGAAGAGCTCCTTGCTTCCTGTGAAAAGAAGGAATAAGCAGCCTTCCTTTAAAATTCAGAACGCTCCTGGGCCAGGCGCATCTTCTCCCAAGAAGTATCGACGGCCTCAACCACCTGCCTTTAAAAGACCTCAGGGTCAGAAAAGAACTTGGACTCAGAAGCCGAATAAGGCCAATGCCAAGTCCTCCTTGTGAAGGGGCGCCCCCACTATTACAAGTGGGGGGCAGACTGCGGCGGTTCGCAGATGCTTGGGCAGGGTTGGTGAAGGACAAGTGGGTTATCTCCACTATAACACAAGGCTACAAAATAGAGTTCCGAGATTTTCCCCCAAATCGGTATCTGAGATCAAGAGTTCCTTCGGATCTAGAGAAAAAGAAAAGCCTATTCCTAGCCTTAAAACAGCTAAAAAGGCAGGGGGTAATTATCAAGGTTCCGCACAAAGAAAAGTTCAAGGGGTTTTATTCAAACCTATTCAGTGTTGAAGCCAAATGGGGAAGTAAGGCCCATTCTGGACCTCAAATCCCTCAATTCCTTTCTAAAAGTACGAACCTTCCGGATGGAATCGGTTCATTCAGTAATGACATCTCTAAGAAAAGGGGACTTTTTAGCGTCCATAGACATCAAGGATGCATACCTGCATGTGCCGATTTTTGGCCAACATCAAAGGTTTCTACGTTTCTCAGTAGAGGGGTGGCATTTCCAATTTGTAGCACTACTGTTCGGTCTGGCTACGGCCCCTCGAGTCTTCACAAAAGTGTTGGCTCCAGTGTTGGCTTCTCTAAGGTCCCAGAAGATATCGGTGATAGGATATCTGGATGACCTTCTGTTGAAGGACCAGTCCTATTCCACCCTGTTAGAGAACGTTTCAACTACAGTTCATGTTCTAAGAGGCCTAGATTGGATTCTGAATATGGACAAATCAGCTCTTCATCCAGTTCAAATCCTGACATATCTAGGCTTGATCCTGGATACGACCCGGGAAAGGGTATTTTTACCCCCCTTGAAGGTCAGCTCAATAGTAGAGCTGGTCAGGAAAGTCAAAAGGGTAAAAAGACCCTCAATTTGATTGTGCATGAGACTGCTGGGGAAGATGGTGTCATCCTTCAGCGCAGTTCCTTATGCGCAGTTTCACTCCAGGTTGTTCCAGTGAACGATCCTGGAGGCTTGGGACAAGTCTGTCCTAGCCTTGGATCATCCAATGTCTCTATCCCCAAAGGTAAAACAGGACCTCTCTTGGTGGTCGAAGACCAACAACTTAAAATAGGGGAAGTCCTTTCCACTGGTAACTTGGAAGGTGGTAAATTCAGACGCCAGTCGTTTCGGCTGGGAAGCACTATTGGAAGAGGCCTCCGTACAGGGAAAATGGTCCCAGGTAGAAAAAACCTTGCCGATCAATCTGTTGGAAATTCGAGCAGCTTGCCCTCGTATTCTGGACGACCAGGCTGCGGGGGTCTCCGGTCAGAGTTCAGTCCGACAATTCCACAGTGGTGGCATACATCAACCAACAAGGGGGTACCCAGAGCTGGGCAGCCCAAAAGGAAATAAATCATATTCTGATTTGGGCAGAGAGACACGTGCCGTCTCTATCGGCAGTCTATATTCCGGGGGTGGACAATTGGCAGGCAGACTACCTAAGTCGTCAGCAGTTGTTACCAGGGGAATGGTCCCTTCACCCAGAAGTTTTCCTTCAAATATGCCAGCATTGGGGGATGCCAGAGGTGGATCTTCTGGCATCCAGGTTCAATGCCAAGGTGGACAGCTTTGTGTCCAGAACCAGGGATCCTCTTGCCGTGGGGAAGGATGCATTGGTGGTTCCCTGGGATCGGTATTCTCTCATTTACGCCTTTCCTCTGATTCAGATGCTGCCGCACCTGTTACGCAGGATACAGGTGGAGCAGACAACAGTAATTCTAGTGGCCCCAAGATGGCCAAGGAGGTCTTGGTACTCACAGATTGTGAGGTTGGCGGTAGGGGACCCATTGTGTCTTCCATTCCGCCCAGACCTGCTGTCCCAAGGTCCCATATACCATCCTTCTTTACGGTCGCTGAATTTGATGGCATGGCTATTGAGAACAAAGTACTGAGAGACCGTGGTATCAGTGGTTCTGTTCTGGCTACTTTGATAAATGCTAGAAAGCCAGTGTCTAGAAAAATTTACCATAGAGTCTGGAAGTCATACATCTCATGGTGTGAGAAGAGAAGATGGCACCCTCGCAAGTATACAATTGGAAGGGTTCTTGCCTTTCTGCAAGCAGGAATTGACTTAAACTTATCCTTAGGGACCATTAAGGGACACATTTCGGCTTTGTCGGTTTTTTTCCAGAGGCCAATCGCGTCTCATTCTTTAGTATGAACCTTTTATCAAGGGAGTACTACATTTGAGGCCACCAATTAAACCACCCTTGTGCCCATGGGACTTGAACTTGGTGCTTTCAGCTCTACAGAGTCAACCCTTTGAGCCTATTAAGCGTATTCCTTTGATCCTACTGACTAAAAAGTTAGTCTTTTTGGTGGCTATAACCTCAGCAAGAAGGATCTCTGAGTTGGCCGCCCTTTCTTGTGAGAAACCCTTTCTGTTTATTCATCAGGACAAGGTGGTAATGCGGACCCGTCCAGATTTTTTACCCTAAGTGGTTTCCAGTTTTCACTTGACTCAGGATATCGTTTTACCTTCCTTCTTTCCTAACCCAAAGTCTAAGGAGGAAAGACTGCTCCATTCACTCGATGTGGTGAGAGCTATTAAGGTTTATTTGGATATGTCAGCTCCTTTTCAGAAGTCTGACTCTTTTTTTTTTTTTTTTTTTTGTTCTGCCTGAGGGTCCTAAGAGAGGACAGGCAGCAGCTAGTTCTACAATCTCTAGGTGATTCGTCAGGTCATCATCCAGGCCTATGAGTTGAAACACAAGGTTCCACCTCGATATCTCAAGGCTCCCTCTACCAGAGGAGTTAGTACGTCATGGGCAGTGTGCCAACAAGTGTCGATGGCTCAGGTTTGCAAAGCGGCCGCTTGGTCTTCGGTGCGTACATTCACCAGGTTTTACAGAGTGGATGTTATATCTCAAAAGGAGCCTAAAAATAAGGGGGATTTAGGTATGTTCCCTCCCCTCAAAGGCATTGCTTTAGGACATCCCAGATAGTCATTACTATGGTGCTCTGTGTCCTGTGATGTACGATAAAGAAAAATGGATTTTTAAAACTGCTTACCTGTAAAATCTTTTTCTTGGAGTACATCACGGGACACAGAGGTCCCTCCCCTCTTTTTCTGGGATCTTCATTGCTTGCTATAAAACTAAGGTACTTCCTGTATGGGAGGGGTTATATGGGAGGAACCTTCTTACTATTGGTTGCCAGTGTCCAATCACCTAAAGGTAGCATATAAACCCAGATAGTCATTACTCTGTGATGTACTCTAAGAAAAGGATTTTACAGGTAAGCTGTTTTAAAAATCCATTTATCCCATGGTAGGATGAAAAAGTCTAGCTTCAGTTCTTCCACTTTCCTCATAAGGACTGATTTACCTTGATGGTGGCAAACCCATCAGACAGCGTAGGTTCCGGAGCCTTATCCGAAGCCCGAGAGCTGGAAGTGGTCTGGCAAAGGAGCGGCTGCCGAGCTCACCAGAGAAGCCGGTGGGGAAGGTTCCTCAACCTCGCCAAAGAGCTCCGGGGTAGAAGCAGGAGAGGGGTGCTGAGCCATGGAGCGGCGGCCATCTTGGCAAGAGCCCGTTGTCACGCTCATCCTGGCTGGAGGCTGCTTTTTATGCTGTCCTATCCACAAGTCAGTAGCTGGTGAGGGAAACTGCTTCAGCGAGACCCACCGCAGTAACAGTGCAACAATGTGTGCATCAGGATTGGTCAGGATAATTGAGGTTCTCCCGCAGCCACAAATAGAAGCATCCGCTCACATCCCACTTCTGGCCACACCCTGGAAGGCTACTTTGTTTCCATTGAGTCTGAATTGAAACATATGGAGCTAGGTTCAGCTATCATTTCATGTTGCTTCTAGTAAGCAGTGTAACCTTTTTTTCTCCAGTCATCTTCCAGGATGGCACACCTGAGATGACTGGTCTCACCTGACAGGAAACACAATCAACAACAGAGTTTAAAAGGCCCCACCCTTCCCTCTGTCCTTAGTTATTGATTGTGTTTCCCACAAGATGCAGCAAAACCTTTTTTGTTTTTCCTCCGGACTGAGGCCTGGGGCTGAGGTCACCCCCTGGGGCATCAGACCCTAGGCAGACCAGTGGTGGATGCAGGGTCTGGTAGGGCTTTGCCTTGCCTAGGGGGGATATTGTCCCCAAAGAACTCAGGGGGAGCAGCAGGTAAAACCGAAGAGTCCCCCTGAGAGCTGGAGGCCCCTAGACACAGTGAAGGTGTGTCCAGAACTCCAGGGACCACATTCCCACTCTCTCCTCCTACCTGATAGTGGTGGATGGGAGTGAGGAGTAGATCTGCACACCCCTTCTGACCGGGGCGGGGGGGGGGCGAGAAGCTCCTGGAGAATGGGCCGAACATGCAATTCCTGGCATGGCGGCTTCGGCATCTACTGGCGCTACTGTGCAGGTCCGGATGCCGGGCAGAGGGGCAGAGCTTTTGCACGGCGTCACTTCCGCCAGGTGATTTCCGGGGATGGAGGCTCCAACAAAATGGCGGCGATCTACGCTGTTAAAACGAGCGCTGGAGACTTAGTGGAGCCGGGGTCCAAGGTCCTGGGTGAGTCTACCTGGCTGTTGTGGGGGTAAGTTTACGGGTGGCCCTATTCCCTCACCCCTGCAGAACACCTTAGAGGGGCTGGCTATCCTCCTGGAGGAGGCAGAGAGGAGAATCTCCTCAATTTCAGTGGTCCATATAAGAGGGACCCTCAATATACAGGTGGACTTCCTCAGCAGGCAGTCCATTCATCAGGGAGAGTGGGAGCTGAACAGCTGGTAAGCAGACATTTTGGTAGACTGAAGATTGATCTGTTTGCTTGCAGAAAGAACAGGAAGGTCCAGAAGTTGTTCTCTCTCACCAGGGAACAGGGCGCCCAGGGGGTGGACGCTTTAGCCCAGAGCTGGAGGTTTGGCCTGGCATACGCATTCCCTCCCTTGGTACTCATCCCCGGGTATTACAGAAGTTGTCTCAGACAGACTGTTGTCTCATTCTAATCGCCCCTCTGTTGCATCTCCAGTCCAGACACGATCTCCTCTGTCAGGGACCAGTTCTACATCCCGACCCAGGGTTCCTTTCCCTGACGGGCTGGTGCTTGAGAGGGAGAGCCCCAGGAATAGGGGCTGTTCGGAGAAGGTGACTGATACCCGCCTGCTAAGTATGAAGCCTGTCACCAGTCAGATTTACCCTAAGGTTTAGAAGGTCTTCTCTCGTTGGACTCAAGCTAGACAAGGCACTCTCCAAACGATACCGACAGTCCTGGACTTCCTTCAGGAGGGGGTTGGCCAGGGCTTGGCAGTCAATACTCTCAGGGTTTAGGTCGCGGCCCTATCCGTGTTTTTGGATAGTATACTCACTCTGAACCCTCTCATTAAAATATTTTTGTTAGCCAGGGAAAAAGTAACCCTGGTAAAGACAAACAGGTTTCAACCGTGGGAATTGTCCCTGGTACTGGTTGCCCTAACTAAAGGGCCTTTTGAGCCGGAGGCTCAGATTTCAGTTAAATTCCTTTCCCTTAAAATGGCCTTCCTTCTGGCAATTACGACAGCCAGGAGGGTTGGTGACTTACAGGCTCTGACAATTAAAGAGCCGTTTTTGTTGCTCTTTGAGGATAGGGTAATCCTCAGACAGGATCCCCTGTACCTGCCTAAAGTGACCTCCCCTGTACCTGTCTAAAGTGACCTCAAATTTCCACAGGTCACAGGAGATTGTACTTCCCTCATTTTGTGAGAACCCCAAGAATGAGAGAGAGAATTTCATTTGCTAGACGTCAGACGATGTCTACTTGTCTATCTGGAGAGAGTTAAAGCCTTTAGAAGATCCAACCATCTACTGGTTAGCTTCTGTGGCCAGAGAAAGGATCTGCAGGCCTCCAAGCCGACTATAGCAAGGTGGATAAAACAGGCTATCTCGGTGGCCTACGAGTGCTCGGGTAAGCCAATCCCAGCTCCCCTTAAGGCTCACTCAACTAGATCACTGGCGACCTCCAGGGCAGAGAGGGCAGGCGCATCTATTGACCAGATCTGCAGGGCAGCCACATGGACGAGCCAAAACACCTTTCTTAGGCACTACAGGGTGGAGCTATTGTCACCTCAGGACCTGGCGTTTGGCAGAAAAGTCCTACAGGCGGTGGTCCCACTCTAAGGTAGGCCTGAGCTTCTTGTCCATCGTCTCAGGTGTGCCGTCCTGGAAGATGACTGGAGAAAATTACCAGTTACACCGGTAACAGTGTTTCTGGGAAATCTTCCAGGATGGCAGGCGTACTTCCCTACCCTTAATTGTTGGTGATGTTTAATTCTCACAGAATGTACCCTCTTGCACGGTGTGGGCTAATACTTTGTCATAACTGAGGGACAGAGGAAAGGGTGGGGCCTTTTAAACTCTGTTGTTGATTTTTTTTCTTGTCAGGTGAGACCAGTCATCTCAGGTGTGCCGTCCTGGAAGATTTCCCAGAGACACTGTTACTGGTAAGTGTAACTGGTAATTTTTTGTCCTATAAATTTGTGCTATGCATACTGCATTCCTTGTGTGTGTAGGTCGGCTTTAAAGAGCTAAAGATGCATGACTACACTCAGTAACAAAAATGAAATATATCACAACTTACCCATTTTTTAGATGTGGTGGCTAAACTGGTTACAGAAAATACCCGTTAACCTTGCCAGAAATGCAGTGTTCTCTTTTTTTTTTTTTCAATTCCTGTGAGATGAACTTGAATGTGAAAACCATGTTCTCTTCTGTGTAAACTACTAATTATGTCACCTAACCTGCAAGGGAGATGAACAAAGGCAGACATGTTTAATGTCTAGCTTGGGTGGCTACCATGATTCAAACAAAAACAATGCATTGCTCAGAACAGTGGAATTCAAGTGCAGGCTGGAAATTGCAATCTGGGTGCCAAAGCTGTAGTGTCCTCCCATCCACCAAAAGACAGTATAGTCGACAGAAAAAGACAGCTGGCAACTCCATAATCCTCAAGTATTTTATTTTGCTATACCAGTGAGTACACCGACAGTGGCAGACGTGTTTCGGCAATAAGCCTTGTTCACAGCACCATGGCTCTTGGGTGGCTACCATGGCTCTTTCCATAGGTACACAGGAGTAGTGAACATAGCCACTGTGGGGCAGGAAGTGTGATGTGAAATGAGGCAGTGCTGGGACGGAGGCTGGTTGTATATCAAAAGGACAGAGCACACTACTGTGAGGGGGGAGGGTGAGGGTAGGTTAGGGCTGTGAAGAGTGACAGTGCTATGGGAGGGGGGGGTGTGAAGAGGCGGGTTTGTGATGTGAGAGGGGGCATTGCTGTAGGGGAGTGAAGAGGACAGATCACACTATTGTGGGGGGGGGGGGATTTGTGATGTGAGAAAGGCAGTGTTGTGGGGGGGAGTGATGTGAAGGGGGCAGTGCTGTGGGGGAATATGTGGAGGGGAGGCAGGTGATGTGAAGGTTGGCAGTGCTGTGGGGGGATGTGAGAGGTGCAGTGCTGTGGGGGGCTGTGAAGAGGCAGGGTTGTGATTTGAGAGGGGGCAGTGCTGTAGGGGAGTGACTTTTTTTAAAATTAAAGTAATAAACATGTCATATTTATGTGCTATTTATGTGCTATATGTAATAGCTCTCCTCTTCTGAGGTTCCCCGCTGGCGCTCCTGACTCTTCGCCAAGTGCCAATCAGCCACATTCTATGGAGGCACTTGTGCGGGGTCACTCCCAAGCTACCCTGTCTGCATATATAAACACAGACCGTGTGGCTTGGTCCCGCACTCCACTCCCTCGTCACAGAATTTGATTGAGAGCAGCGGGAACCAATGACTGCTATCAATCTGCCCAGTGAGGAGGAGAGAGCTGCTGCTCTCGGGCACAGAGGTGGATCGAGAATGGGCTCAGTTAAGTATAAGGGGGGGTTCTCTGGCAGAGGTTTTTTACCTTAATGCGTAGAATGCATTAAGATAAAAAAAAGTAAGGCTTAAAATCGCCTTAATGTTTGTGTCTACATTAGTTTTCTCTGTAAATCATGTCTGATAAATATTGACTTTTTATGATATTCCGCCTTTGTTGTTGGTGTGACAAACCTGGCCATTGGCGCTTGACCATAAGACGAATGGCCCTCCACTATGTTTTCAGAGCAACATATATTCGTAAAATTGCATCTATTTACTTTACGTTTAGATTCTTTTGGAGCCAACGTTCTATCAGAAAGCTGACAAGTGTCACACACGTGGTATTGCCATACTTAGGAGGGGTAGCAGAATGTATTTTGGGGTGTAATTTTTGGTATGTACATGCTATGTGTTAGAAATATCCTGGACAACTTTGTGTAAAAAACAAAAATAAATGCATTTTTTATTTTCTTTACACATTTTCCAAAAACTTGTGGAAAAAAATATGTTGAAAAGATTCATTATGCCTCCAAGATTATGTGTCGGAATGTTTGTTTTTCAAAATGGGGTCATTTTGTGGGCACTTTCATTGTCCTGGTGCTCTAGGGCCTTCAAAAGTGTAATAGGTAGTCAAGTAATTAGATGTGTTAATTTTTACCCCTAGAACACCTGACCATGCTCCCTGCATGTTGGGCCTCTGTATGTGGCTAGGCTGTGAAAGTCTCACACGTGGTATCTCCATGCTCGGGAGGAGTAGCAGAATCTGTTTTGGGGTGTAGTTGCAAGTATGCATATGCCATGTGAGAGAAATAACCTGTTAATATGACAATTTTGTGAAAAAAAAAATCTTCATTTTGCAAAGAATTGTGGGAAAAAAATTACAACTTCGAAAAACTCACCAAGCCTCTTACTTACATACTTACATACCTTGGAATGTCTACTTTCCAAAAGAGGGGCATTTGGGGGATATTTGTACTGTCCTGGCTTGTTCGTGTGATAGACAATCAGTCAGTACATCAGGTGTGATCAATTTTCAATGATTGGCACCATAGCTTGTAAACTTTGTAACCTTCACAAAGACCAAAAAATATACACTGATTTGAGTAATTTTTACTAAAAATATGTAGCACTTTTGGCCAAAATTTCAGAAAAAAAAATTACAAATTTGTAAAATTATATAACAAAGAAAAATGCATTTTTTTTAAACAAAATTTTTTGGTCTTTTTTTATTTATAGCGAAAAAAAATATCAAAAAATACCACCAAAAGAAAGCTCTATTTGTGTGAAAAAAGGACACAAATTTCACATGGGTACAGTGTTGCATGATTGCCATTGTCATTCAAAGTGTGACAGCGCTGAAAGCTGAAAATTGGCCTGGTTAGGAAGGGGGTATTAGTGGTTAAGAATGTTCGGGAGCAAGGCTCCAACCTTGCCTTGTATTCTAGTTGTCAAGGACCCCTAACCCCCAATGGGAAGCCCCATAGGAACGAATGTACTGGGTTCTGTTATTAGCTGCTCTAATGGGTAAGAAGCTTCCCCACCTTTCTTACCTAAACCAATCCCCCCCCCTTTCCTCTGTTACATGTTTTCATCTGGAACAATCTCACAACCTTTAGTGGACCTCATTCATCCCTCAATAATTTTTAAATTCGGAAATTACCAAATTGTGTCTTTGTCCTATTAACCGCTTCCCCCTGATACCTGTTTTCTGTCTTTTCCCATTTCTGAGGTACTTTTGTGTCTGCTTTTCCGTCTGTCTACCTCTTTACTTTCTGTATTCCTCTTGCAGACTTAGACTTTTTTTTTTTTTTTTTTCTCTGGGGGAGCCCTCAGCTGAACAGTGATCGGGCACTAGTGGCTTTTACTACCATGACATTAAATAAATTTGGATCCTTGAATGTTAGGGGATTGAATCAACCCCCAAAAGGTTCTGAGGTGTTGTACGACATGCACAAACAATGAGGCTGATTTACTAAAACTGGAGAGTACAGAATCTGGTGCAGCTCTGCATAGAAACCAATCAGCTTCCAGTTTTTTTTTTTTTTTTGGGTGTCAATGCTTAATTGAACAAGCTTAAGCTAGAAGCTGATTAGCTTCCATGCACAGCTGCACCAGATTTTGCAAACCCCAATGAGTGCAGATATTATTGCTTCAAGAAACTCGCTTCAAAGCATCCTCAACACCAATCATGCCCACCAGAAACTACTCCACATGGTACTTCTGTAACAACCCTTTGAGCAAGTCGAAAGGGGGCGCTATAGGCTCTATAGGCTTCTGCTCCTCTCTCCCGGTCTTTGACAGAAAGGAACATCGACTCTGATGGTAGATTTCTTCTCCTCAAGTGCCTTTAAATTTGGCAGACTGTTTATTCTGGTCAATATTTATGCTCCAAACCACTGTCCAATACCAATGCTAGTGACCCTCCTGTGGCATCTGGAAAGCCTTAGAGAGAGTAGGACTGTTCTTGGTGGTGACTTGAATCTGATCTTAGAACCCTCCCTTGACTCCAACTCGAATACCCCCCTGTGTCTCTGTATACCAACTCAACAGACTAAAGCACACATCTATACACTACAATTGGTAGGTTTTTGACTAATTCTACACCCTACAACTATGGACTACACTTGTCATTCGCAGACCCATTCTACATACAGCAGAATCGACTACATTCTCATCTCTCACTGTATGGTCATTTGGCAACCCCGAGCCACCATTGGGGTACAGATCTGGTCAGACCATATTGCGCTCTTCTTTTTTTTTTTTTTCTATCCAACGCCCTCACTCTTCTAAATCTTTTGCATCATGGAGGCCTAATCAGTTTTTGCTCAAAGACGAGCCCACTAGAGCGACCATTATCTATACCATATGGCAACAAACATAGGCAAGCCCCTTGCTCGTTTGATTAGGACTAAAATAGTGTGGACCTATATCCAGAAATGTACTTCTAAATTAGGGCATGGTACATTTCTCCAAATCCATAGCTTCTGCATTTCATGCATACTATTTAGATCTCCAAGAATATTAACAGTCCCCTTGAACAAGCGAGGTAAAGTGCAATTGTCTGCCTACATTTCTTGTACAGCCCTACCACGAATCTATCAAACTATAGCTCAATCCTTGGTAGACCTTCTTTACTGAAGAGATCTTTCAAACAAGTCCTTGCCTTTGGGCAAAAGTCTGGGCCCCGATGGCTTCACCAATGCCTTTTATTAAAGGAGAAATATAGCGAAAGCTTTTTTGGCTGTACTTCTATGGTTCACAGGAGTGCAGTTCTGTGCTCTTGTGACCAGTTTTTAGCTGACAGTGGGCTAAAGCCCTCTGTCAGCTGAGGTTACAGACCCGGTCCAAGCTCTGAAAAGATCCTGACCATATGGTCGGGATCTGCACAGAAAGCTGGACCGGCAGCTGGCTCAGCCTCTCAGTGAGTCGCTGGGTAGCTGCCATACTTCATGTGTGGGACTCGACAATCAAGAAATGTAATATCTGCTCATATATTGGCCCGCTTACACCAATTCTTGGGAACCCAGAACTCTATCCAGGAATGCATTGCACACACTTCCTGTGCTGGTAGAACTCACTCCCATCCCCAGCTCTTCAGGCAGTGGGGACCTTAGGGATAAAACTCCTCTGGGAAATCCTAACTCCAGAAACTCCATCTCAAGGACGATGGTTTCACCATCTACAACTATGCTATTTCTTATTAACTGTGCGAGACTCCGGCAATTATGTAGAGGTCTAAAGCCATTTGAGGCTATATGTTTACAATA
The DNA here is from genome assembly GCF_042186555.1 of Aquarana catesbeiana. Classification (NCBI taxonomy): domain Eukaryota; kingdom Metazoa; phylum Chordata; class Amphibia; order Anura; family Ranidae; genus Aquarana; species Aquarana catesbeiana. Next base: position 144,745,327 of record NC_133335.1, on the reverse strand, counting down.
TACAAACTGCCCACATGCTATATCTCAGCGTTATAACCTTCTTCTTTCAGAGGCCCTCCCACACTGTTCATTTTTGTCCAGGACTTGGAGAGAAAGAGGGGCTGTACCATCCCAGACACAGACTCGATCGGTCTCCTGTAGTCATGTGTTTTTTGTTTTTTTGCATTCAATCTAAATGTAAAAGGCATTAGGCATGTTTACACAAATGAAAACAGTTTTTGTTTTTATTAGTGGACATTCCTTATTTAAAAATAAAAAAATCTTTATAGTCTCTTAGCTGCCCCATGTGACACTTCTGCACATAACATGGGGCGATTTAAGGACTGATTGACAGAGAAGCTCCACTGTATATCATTGCTGTGTAACTGAATACGTTTGAGAAGGATTGAGACGTTTGAGAAGAGTCCAAATTCATTTATTAGTCTGTAATAAAAAAACCCAAAGCAAAACAAAAAAGAAAAAAAAACAGCTAACATGTTTCATCGGTCAGAAAAAACTCCCCCTTCGTTAGGAAAAGCAAAACACAATATAATGTACATTTGATTGTTATAAGCACAAGACTAGCAATCATACAGAATCATGGGTAGCATATACACATATACACATACATGTAGAGAAATAAAAAAAGAAAGGAACAGTAGTATTAGGTTTTGCTTGCACTTTTCCACTTTTAATCTAAAATAAGGGACTATCCGATTAAAAGATGAGACATCAAGTTGTTAAGCTTTTCAAAGAAAGCAATAGTGTAACTGCTATTATCACAATATACAAAATTCCCCAATGTATGCACAGGCAAATTTGCAGCCCTCAATTGCTTCTCTGTAATCAGCCTGAAAATGCTGCAAATCTCTCCAATTATAATAAAATGGGGCAACATTGAATCAAATTGTTTACTTTCACCTCTAAGTGCATTGCTCTCAGTAGTCCCACAGCTTGAAATTACTCCTGCATGTGCTGCTGGAGTCAGCTGTGGGTAGGAAGGAAGGTGGAGGGAGGAGAGCACTCTGCATACTCCGGAGTCTCAGCTGTGGATCTCTGGTGCACGATTTCCGTTACTTAGGTTTACATTGATTGACATTAGCTTAATAACATACCTGAGTGTGACCAGGAGCCATTTGTCAGGTGACACATTCATCCTAATATGGGTGTGTATATGGAACAGTCTGGTTTGCAGCCCTTAAAGAAGGTAATCAAATTTGCCAATAGACATCCATGTAAAATTAAAAAAAATTGTGTGGATATTTTTGCAGCTCACCAAACCTGCTTGCAAAGTAGCCTGAATAAAATCTGGTACTTGTCTCTTTCAGTTGTCTCTGTCGTCTTACTCTCCGCAACAAAATCAGCAGGATTGCTTCATCAAAATTGTTCATAATGGAATCATGCTAATTTCAGTGGAAAAAGACAGCTAGCTCTCTGCTCTCAGTGCTCTCTGCGGCACTTTTGGCCTTCAGATGGGCTTTTCCAGACTCCCAGTGTGCATAAGGCCTAGTTATTTTAATGGAAAATCTTTAAATGTGAAAATACAATGCCTTGAAAAAGTATTCATACCCCTTGAAATTTTCCACATTTTGTCATGTTACAACCAAAAACTTAAATGTATTTTTTGGGGATTTTATGTGATAGACCAACACAAAGTGGCACATAATTGTGAAGTGGAAGGAAAATTATAAATGGTTTTCAAAATAGTTTAACCACTTCAGCCCCAGAAGATTTTACCCTCTTCCTGACCAGAGCGCTTTTTACAGTTTGGCACTGCGTCGCTTTAACTGACAATTGCGCGGTCATGCAATGCTGTACCCAAACAAGAATGGGTCCTTTTTTTCCCCCACAAATAGAGCTTTCTTTTGGTGGTATTTGATCACCTCTGCGGTTTTTATTTTTTTGCGCTATAAACAAAAAAAAAAGAGTGACAATTTTGAAGAAAAATATTTTTTGCTATAATACATATCCCCAAAATTAAAAAAAAAAAAATCTTCAGTTTAGGCCAATATATCCCAAGCTTTGAACCTCTCACAGAGCACTGTTCAATCCATCATCCGAAAATGGAAAGAGTATGGCATAACTGCAAACCTACCAAGATATGGCCGTCTTCCTAAACTGACAGGCCCGGCAAGGAGAGCATTAATCAGAGAAGCAGCCAAGAGGCCCATGGTAACTCTGCTGGAGCTGCAGTGATCCACAGCTCAGGTGAGAGAATCTGTCCACACGACAACTATTAGTTGTGCACTCCACAAATCTGGCCTTTATGGAAGAATGGCAAGAAGAAAGACCTTGTTGAAAGAAGGCCATAAGAAGTCCTGTTTGCAGTTTCTGAGAAGCCATGTCGGGGACACAGCAAACATGTTGAAGAAGGTGCTCTGGTCAGATGAGACTAAAATTAAACTTTTTAGCCTAAAAGCAAAACGCTATGTGTGGCAGAAAATGAACACTGCACATCACCCTGAACATACCATCCCCACCATGAAACATGGTGGTGGCAGCATCATGTTGTGGGGATGCTTTTCTTCAGCAGGGAGAGGGAAGGTGGTCAGAGTTGATGGAAAGATGGACAGAGCCAAATACAGGGCAATCTTAGCAGAAAACCTGTTAGTCTGCAAATGACTTGAAACTGGGGCAGTGGTTCACCTTCCAGCAGGACAACAACCCTAAACATACAGCCAGAGCTACAATGGAATGCTTTAGATCAAAGCATATTCTTGTATTAGAATGGCCCAGTCAAAGTCCAGACCTAAATTCAATTGAGAATCTCTGGCAAGACTTGAAAATTGCTGTTCAGACGCTCTCCATCCAATCTGACAGAGCTAGAGCTATTTTGCAAAGTAGAATGGGCAAACCTTTCACTCTCTAGATGTGCAGCACTGGTAGAGGCATACCCAAAAAGACTTGCAGCTGTAATTGCAGTGAAAGGTGGTTCTACAAAGTATTGACTGGGGGGGGGGGGGGCTCAATACAAATGCATGCCACACTTTTCAAATTTTTATTTATTTGTAAAACATTTTGAAAACCATTTTTATCATTTTTATTTCACTTCACAATTATGTGCCACTTTGTGATGGTCTATCACATAAATACCCAATAAAATAAATTTACGTGTTTGGTTGTAACAATGACAAAATGTGGAAAATTTCAAGGGGTATGAATACTTATCAAGGCAATGTATGTCTGCATCTCACAGCTTGCTTCCATGGTCTGACCTTGAATGTTCGGTTTGCTTTCACAAGTTAAAGTGATACTAAACACACACTGTTTAATTTACATTGTCCTATCTATTTCTTGGCGCTGTAATTATTTTATAAAAAAAAATCTTTCTTTTTTGCTTTTCCCCATATTAGTCATGGTTTTTAATGTTTAATTATTTAAAATACATTTCCACTTCTATTTTAATAAATTTTTAAAGGCAATTTTATGCCAAGATCTATGGGTATATTTTCTAATATACTTAAGGCTCTTATGATCCCTACTGCATCCCTTAGTGCTTTTACATTGTGAATTGTATTGGGGATTTTTATTATTCTTGCGATGAAAATTTCAATAAAGATATATTAATAAAAAAAAAAAAAAAAAAAAAATCAAAGTACCTTTTTTTCTGTTCGATATACAGCAGTCACATGACCAAGCTGTTTCCCAGCCTGTCTGCAGGGAAGCATAAGCAGGAGGAGCTTCTAGTCCTCTGCTGCTGGTCACATGTTCAAAATAAAAATATACAGCCTTTGGAATCCAGAGTAAAAATAAATACTTAATATCCATAAACATTTAAATTGTCATACAAATATATATTTGAAATAAAATCTTTATTACTTTTTGGCAATAACATGGTGTGGGTGGATTTCTGCCAGTCACAGACTGGGTCACACCCCTCTTGCCTGTGTCTTAGAATAAGAGCAGGGTGAACCCTCCATCAATTAAGTTGTAATATTCTGCCCCCATTGTGTTTAGCTGGTTAGTGGGCATGAAGTAGGCGGGAGGGAGTGGGCTGTCATTTACCACTGTGTATACGTATGTGGTAGTCACATAGGCTGCTCAGATGTGCTCAACATAGTAACTCACTGAAAACTGAGCATGTGCAGAACTGCCACCACAGATTCAAAATCCCTAGCTGAATTGGGGACATGGACAGAAGGTGGAGATAGAGAACAGCAGGAACAACAGGTTATTTGCAGAATACAGAAAAGGAAGCAGCATTTAATACACCATTAATTGATAGTTTTTTTTTATGATGTGGGTTTAGTGACATTTTAACCACTTCAGCCCCGGAAGAATTTACCCTCTTCCTGACCAGAGCTCTTTTTGCGATTCAGCACTGCGTCGCTGTAACTGACAATTGCGCGGTTGTGCTACGTGGCTCCCAAACAAAATTGACATCCTTTTTTTTTTTACCCCCACAAATAGAGCTTTCTTTTGGTGGTATTTGATCGCCTCTGCCTTTTTTATTTTTTGCGCTATAAACAAAAAAATAGCGACAATTTTGAAAAAAAAGCATTATTTTTTACTTTTTGCTATAATATCCCCAAAAAATATTAAATTTTTTTTTTTTTTCTCAGTTTAGGCCGATATGTGTTCTACATATTTTTGGTAAAAAAAAAATTGCAATAAGCGTTTATTGATTGGTTTACGCAAAAGTTATAGTGTTTACAAAATATGGGATAGTTTTATGGCATTTTTATTATTTACTTTTTTTTACTAGTAATGGCGGCGATCAGCAATTTTTATCATGACTGCAACATTATGGCGGACACGTCGGACATTTTTTACACATTTTTGGGACCATTGTCATTTATACAGTGATCAGTGCTATACAAATGCACTGATTCCTGTGTAAATGACACTGGCAGTGAAGGGGTTAACCACTAGGGGGCAGTGTAAGGCTTAAATATGTTCTGGGGAGTGTTTCTAACTGTGGGCGGGGGGGGGGCATGGCTATGTGTGACACAGCTCCCGATTACAGGGAGCAGAGATCAGTGACACTGTCACTAGGCAGAATGGGGAGATGCTTGTTTACATTAGCATCTCCCCGTTCATACTCTCCGTGAGGCGACCCGACTCACAGAGCTCCCGGTCGCCGCGCGTGTAATGGCACGGCGGCAAATTTAAAGGGACGTACGGTACTCCCATTTACCCAGCCGTGCCATTCTGCCGACGTACATTAGCGTGCGCCGGTCAGGAACTGGTTAAAGTTATTTCCTCCTTAGCAGTCACTGACATTCCCAAGTCCAGCTTCAATGGAGAGATGATGTTTTATCTTTTATTTCTAACAGCTTGGACCTAATGAAGGAGCCCGTTGCTACAAGATGTGATCATATATTTTGCAGGTAATCTTTTGCAGAGCTCATTGGTTCTATCTATTTAGAAAACCATTGTCCCCATTAATACAAACTCTTTTTAACACTGAATTCTTTGTACAGGTTTTGCATGTTGCAACTTCTTGGCAGAAAAAAGAAAGGCCGAGCCCAGTGCCCCATGTGCAAGAAAGAAGTTACTAAAAGGTATTTTGACCTCAAACTATGATTTTCTTCTTTATTAGATTGAATGATTATATATATATATATATATATATATATATATATATATATATATTAGATATTAAAGTCGTTTTAAAGGCAGAAGGTTTTCTATCTTGCATTCTATGCATTAAGATAAAAAACCTTCTGTGTGCAGCAGCCCCCCTAATACTTACCTGAGGTCCAGCTAGATCCAGTGATGTTGCACGAGAGACTCTGCTGTCTGGGACTCCCCTTCTCATTGGCTGAGACAGCAGCGTGGCCCCATTGTCAATCAAAGTCAGTCAGCCAATTGGGAGAGAAAGGGGGCCAGGCTATGGCACCATGTCTGAATGGACACAGGGAGCTGTGGCTCCGCTCAGGTGCCCCCATTGTAGCAAGGTGCTTGCTGTGGGGGCACTCAACAGGAGGGAGTGGCAAGGAGAACCAAAGAGGAACCCGGGAAGAGGAGGACCTGGGCTATGTGCAACAGCACTGCACAGAGGAGGTAAGTATAACATGTTTTTTATTTTTTACTAAAAAAAACAATACTTTAGTATCACTTTAAGTCCTGATGAATTACTTCATGATATCCCTTTGCTGAAAATCAGATTCACTAGAGGCCAATCTGCTGACAGCCTAAAGATTTACTGGGGCGAAAAAACGCACCCCGCCATCAATATTGTTATGGGAAACTCATGTCAGTAAAGTACTACCACTCTATAAGCAAACCTACCAAAATAGCTGCAGAAAAATGGCAGCCTCTGTCAAGAAGACACGAGCAATGCTGGAGCACACACTAATTTTGGTAGCATAATTATTAATGGGGAATGTGTGTTTACATTAATTAATTTATCAAGTTGTTATAAGTTCTGCTTTCAAGTTCTATTTTCCAAGGCCTGTGGATGGAAACAAGTGTGCCTCTGTAGTATCAGCCTAGGTGGGTGATCTCTGCCTAGTTTTAACTATTACCATATGGCTAACCTAAGCCCTGTATCAACCTGCAATTTGTAGATTAAAGTTTGCCTGCCTCCTTTGACAGCTAGCTGTCAGACCTGGTTGTCAATAACCGCTCCTGTCTGTACTAGCAATCTGGAACCAGTAAGAGGGGTTCCCAGTCATGTGATCACTTTGTCATTTATGACATAGTGATCACATACAGGCTGAAGGTTCAGTCCTAAAAAAAATTAACCTTCAGTCTGCCTATACCATTGCCTTTAAAATAACTATGTGCCTCTATTTTAAAACAAATTAGTAGAAAAATGCAATTAAAATATTAAAAATATATTCTTTATATAATATATTATTTTATATATTATAATATTTCTATTTTACGTCAGTTTTGGTAATTTGTAATCCTATGGTAAAAAAAAATAAGCTTAGGAATTTAAAACAATGTATGTGTGTCAAAGCTGTGCATTGGGGTGTTTTTTAATATGAATGGCTCGGCAGTGTGCTAACCCCTTGTTTAAGTGATTTGAAGAGATAGTAGCCGGCCAATTTTGGCAATTGCATCCTTCATATTTCTATTAATGTAAGTTTCAGTAAAGAAAATAGTAGTAAATTTTGTTTTTTCGGTGTCCTCAGTTAGATTTCACCTTCCTTTTTTTTCCACTGGGAAACAATTTTTTCTGGTCATTTTTTCTTAAGTATTTTATTAATGGCTCCCATGAATGGGATTTATTCAGTGAGGCAAGGCACAGAACTATGATAGGACATTTAGCAGTTCATTAAATGCAGGAATCCAAAATAATTAGAAATTAATTTATGGATAAACTGTCTGTAACAAATGATGCCCATTTGATTTCTCTGGAGTTTGTGTTATCCATAAATATGCTTTAAAATGGATTAAAATGTGAAATCATACATTCATTTCCACCTTTTATTTAAATTATTTCTTGTCTTCTAATAATCTGAATGATCTTGACGTTTGTAAACTTTATTCTGTGAAGATCCCCCACACGTTTTACTGCCTTGAATTTAGTGACACATAGTCACTATAGTCTGCCTTCTGAACTACAGAGGTGCTGAGAGGAGGATTCTCAGTAGGCGGAGTCAGTACAGGAATCACTGTTTGCAGGCAGCTAGTTACTTTGGGATATGTAGTCAGTAGAAATCGAAAGTACAAAGCAGAGGTGAAGCTGCAAAATATGCAGGGAATCCAGGAAGTTGTGAAAAGAGATGGCCAGCAGACAGGCAGAACTTGCAACATAAAAGGATATTTTTCAAGTACACTTACTGTATATTGGATTGTCAAGCCTATTGTTTGCATTGCTATTACAGTGCTGTTTTAAGATTAAAGTGCATGCCGTGTGCATAGATATTCTTTAACACAAACACTCACCCTTTGTTCTGTTTTTTAGCTTGTTTTAGATTGTTCTGGCTTTAACTCATCTGCTAAACCTTGTTCACATTATTTTTGTAGAAGTCTCCAGGAAAGCCCCAGGTTCAAACTGCTTATTGATGGCTTGATGAAGATTATCAATGCTTTTGAGCTAGATTCTGGATACAAATGTATGTATTGGCTTTGTTCGTGTAACATGTTATGACTACTTAGTTTTCTGTGACCATAACAAGCTGAGAAATTGTGCTGAAAACAATTACTGGTGCATGTTGAACCTTTGCAATGAGATCATGGCTTCACCACAAAGAGCAAGGGTCCCACTCTGCAGCATGCTGGCAGGGAACAGGCTCTACTCAGACCAAGTAGATTGCTCCTATCCATAAAAACACTGAATAATTTAAATGCTCTGGACTGAGTATGTCCGAGTGTAAGTGGAAGCGGGTGATCCGAGCGTAAGTGGAAGCTGGTACCTATCAAAACTAGGTACCCGCTCCCCCCGTCAACAAAAATGTGCAGGGGATGAGAACTTGTATCAGAACTTTCCCTTTTGTGTGGAGTTCCGCTTTAAGCTGCACTCTGTTAGATCTACGAGTGCTGCTTAGGCTTTTTTGGCATCAGGCAATGGTTTCCCAGATGTGCAAAGCTTCTACTTTGCTTTCTTTTCACATGTGTTCTAACTATTACTAGCTGCACGTTTTAACCACTTCCTGCCCGCCGCAGCGGGGATCCGTTATCCTGACTGGGCGTCATATGACGTCCAGCAGGATTAGCCGATTGCATGTGCCCTTGATGGCGATTAGTAGTGTGGTGTGTCACTGTGACACACCGCATTTCCGATCTTGTAAAGAGCCTGTGACGTTGGCTGACGTTGGCTCTTTACCATGTGATCATCTGTGTCCAATCACAGCTAATCACATGGTAACCGGGAAGTGCCGTTTATCAGCTTTTCCTCTATTCGCACTGACAAGGTGTGAGTAAAGGAGAGCCGATCAGTGGCTCTCCTGACGGGGGGTCTACATTGATAATCGGTGCATCGATTGTCAGTGCTGGCCCTTCAGGGATGCCCACAAGTGCCAACCAGGGATGCCTATGAGTGCTGCATGTCAGTGCAGCATCGTCAGTTCCTGTCAGTGCAGGAGAAAAAATACTTATTTACAAAATTTCAGAACAGTCTTTTTTATTTGTTTAGCAAAAAATAAAAAACCCAGCAGTGATTAAATACCACCAAAAGAATGCTCTATTTGTGGGGAAAAAGTAAAAATTAAATTTGGGTACAGCATTGCATGACTGCGCAATTGTCATTTAAAGTGTGAGAGGGCTGAAAGCTGAAAATTTTGGCTTGGGCAGGAAGGGCGTGAAAGTGCCCAGTATTGAAGTGGTTAAACCTCATCTTATGCTAACTTCAAATGTAAAGTTATTCAGGTGTCTCTTTGAGCTGTAGACGGTGCCAAGTTTATTCTGATATGTATAGTTGGCTCTGTTTGCGCTTTTTTTGCTGTGTTACGCGCCCCTCAGTTGGACTGCTTTTTGGACCTCCCAGCCGTCCATGAATCCAGTGTTTTTTTTATTTATCTAACAAAAAATCCTGCACTTATCCCACCTTCAAATAAATATGCAAACATTTCTAAGGCCCCTTTCACACTGGGGCGGTTTGCAGGCGTTATTGCTCTAAAAATAGCGCCTGCAAACCGCCCCTATACAGCCTCCGCTGTTTGTTCAGTGTGAAAGCCCGAGGGCTTTCACACTGAAGCGGTGCGCTGGCAGGAGAAGAAAAAATCTCCTGCAAGCCGCATCTTTGGAGCGGTGTATTCACCGCTCCTAAACCGCTCCTGCCCATTGAAATCAATGGGACAGCGCGGCTATACCGCGGTAATACCGCGGCTATAGCCGCGCTATAGGAGGGGTTTTAACCCTTTTTCGGCCGCCAGCGGGGGGGGTTAAAACTGCACCGCTAGCGGCCGAATACCGCGGTAAAACAGCGCTAAAAATAGCGTTTTTTTACCGCCGATGCCCCCTACCGCCCCAGTGTGAAAGGGGCCTAAATGAAAACAAAAGCAATCCAAGAAGTCAAAATATGAGTGCCGCAACCCAGTCCAAATACAAGACTCAGAAAACATTATTTAAAAGTGACTTGGTGCGCTTCTCTAAGTGATCAACAAATACTGGACCTTTTTTATAATCACCAATACATCTAACAGTATTTTCATAATATTGTAAAAGTAAAAACCTATATAAAGTGCATTGTCAATCAATTATCCATATGAAATATGAAAGTCCTTCATGGCAATTCACGTACATAGATCCACTAATTACAGTCCAATTGGATATGGAGTATCCCAGTAATTAGTGTACAAAATCAGCAAACACAACGTGAAAGGGTGCTCATAGGAAGGCTGTCTCCACATAAACTCATGCCTCTTACCAGAAATTATGTATGTGAATCGCCATGAAGGACTTCCATATGGATAATTGATTGACAATGCACATTCTATATATGTTTTTACTTTTACAATTTTATGAAAACACTGTTAGATGTATTTGTGATTGAGGTATTTGTTGATCACTTAGAGAAGAGCACCATGTCACTTTTAAATATATATATATATATTTTTTTTTACTTACAAGCCATTCTCATTGCACTGTTTAATTGGGCAACTGTGTGGCAAATTAGGTTTAATGTTGATAAATGTAAAGTTATGCACTTGGGTTTAAGAATTTGCATGCATCATACATACTAAGGGGAGTTCTGGTAGATCATAAGCTAAATGTGTTACTAAACCCAGTAATATGAAACTAGTTCTCTTCCCCCACCCCCCTGCCCAAAGTGCCCACAGCTTATAAATCTTCTTTTTACATTAAAATACTGCCACTATATAACTTTTTTTGATGGTCTGTATACCACGGTTACATGATAAACTGCACAGTTTCTCCATTGCTGAGTGTTCAGGAAAGAGGAGATTTCCACTGCAGCCTGTATACATGCCCACATGTGTGATGTCAATATCATGTGACCTGGCTGTCTCTGAAAACAAGTAACTGTTCTCTCCAGCGTAAAAGACACAACTGAGCATGTGCAGGTTGGCTACTTTGCCTGTGTTAGCTGGCCTTCCCCAGATAGACAATGCAGGAGGGAAGGATCCATGCATACAGGATAAAACTGCCTTTTTTTACACAAGGCAGAAGATTAACCCCCTAAGTTCCACAGTGAGTGTAACAAGCATGCTATGCTGCATATACAGACTGATTTTACTGTTGTGGGTTTAGTAACCCTTTAATAATCTTATGCATTGCCAAGCTGCGGTTTCCGAAACAAGCAAAGTCCTTTCTTGTATTAAGAGAGGTATGGACTCCAGAGCAAGAGATATCATTTTGCCCCTGTACAAATCATTAGTAAGACCTCATGAATATGCAGTTCAGTTTTGGGCACCAGTTCACAAAAAAGGATATTGGGGGAACTGGAGAACGTGCAGAGAAGGGCAACCAAACCGATGGGAGGCATGGGTGGATATAATCAACATGTATAAATCTATGTGGCCCATATAGTGAACTTGGTGTAGAGTTTTTCACTTTAAGGTCATCAGAGAGGACAAGGGGACACTCTTTACATCTGGAGGAAAAGAGATTTAACCTCCAAATACGGAAATGTTTCTTCACTGTGAAAGTGTGGAATAGACTCTCTCCAGAGGTGGTTCTGGTCAGCTCAGTTAAAAAAAAAAAAAAAAAAAAAAAAAAAAAAAAACCTGGGTGCTTTGCTAAATGTACATAATATAAATGTACATAATATAATTGGGTACACACATTTATAGGTAAAAAAAAAAAAAACCTGGGTGCTTTGCTAAATGTACATAATATAATTGGGTACAAACATTTATAGGTGAAGTTGATCTAGAGAATATCTGCCTCTCGGGGGATCAGGAAAGAATAAACTTTTTTTTCAACCAGATTATCTATGTAATCATGTACTCAAGGGAAGCCGATCCACCACTCTGTGTTTATTGTCTTATGCCCTTCACTGCTTGTTACAAAACTGTTACATTCATACCTTGATACAGAGAATGCGTTATGGTAAAACAAATTCTGTCTTTACAACCACTTTAATTCAGGCTTGTAACAGATTTTTCCAGTGACCAAATCCTCCTGCTTTTTCTTTAATGTTTACTTATTATTTAACTATACTTATAGTCTGCTATGATAGAAAGTTGCAGCAATTTATGAAAAACTACAGTGGGGGACAGAAAGTATTCAGACCCCCTTAAATTTTTCACTCTTTGTTATATTACAGCCATTTGCTAAAATCATTTAAGTTCATTTTTTTCCTCATTAATGTACACACAGCACCCCATATTGACAGAAAAACACAGAATTGTTGACATTACCTGATCCATGACCTGGATTTGGGGATCCTCTGCCATTCCTCCTTGCTGATCCTCTCCAGTTCTGTCAGGTTGGATGGTAAATGTTGGTGGACAGCCATTTTTAGGTCTCTCCAGAGATGCTCAATTGGGTTTAAGTCAGGGCTCTGGCTGGGCCATTCAAGAACAGTCACGGAGTTGTTGTGAAGCCACTCTTTCGTTATTTTAGCTGTGTGCTTAGGGTCATTGTCTTGTTGGAAGGCAAACCTTCGGGCCCAGTCTGAGGCCCTGAGCACTCTGGAGAAGGTTTTCGTCCAGGATATACCTGTACTTGGCCGCATTCATCTTTCTCTCGTTTGCAACCAGTCGTCCTGTCCCTGCAGCTGAAAAACACCCCCACAGCATGATGCTACCACCACCATGCTTTACTGTTGGGACTGTATTGGACAGGTGTTGAGCAGTGCCTGGTTTTCTCCACACATACCGCTTAGAATTAAGGCCAAAAAGTTCTATCTTGGTCTCATCAGACCAGAGAATCTTATTTCTCACCATCTTGGAGTCCTTCAGGTGTTTTTTTTAGCAAACTCCATGCGGGCTTTCATGTTTCTTGCACTGAGGGGAGGCATTCGTCGGGGCAACTCTACCATAAAGCCCCGACCGGTGGAGGGCTGCAGTGATGGTTGACTTTCTACAACTTTCTCCCATCTCCCGACTGCATCTCTGGAGCTCAGCCACAGTGATCTTTGGGTTCTTCTTTACCTCTCTCACCAAGGCTCTTCTCCCCTGATAGCTCAGTTTGGCTGGACGGCCAGCTCTAGGTAGGGTTCTGGTCGTCCCAAACGTCTTCCATTTAAGGATTATGGAGGCCACTGTGCTCTTAGGAACCTTAAGTGCAGCAGAAATTTTTTTGTAACCTTGGCCAGATCTGTGCCTTGCCACAATTCTGTCTCTGAGATCTTCAGGCAGTTCCTTTGACCTCATGATTCTCATTTGCTCTAACATGCACTGTGAGCTGTAAGAGCCCATTCACACAGGGGCAACTTTGGATCCGACTTCAAGTTGCCCCAAGTCGCCCCTAGTCGCCTCAAGTCGCGCTACATGAAAAAATCAATGTAAGTGAATGGATCCATCTTAATGCACACTACCGCATTCGCTCCGACTTCAGAAAAGGTTCCTGTACTACTTCAATCCGACTTGAAGGCAACTTGTACCCATTGATTTCAATGGAAGTTGCCTCCAAGTCTGATCACTGTTCATACTGAGGCAACTTTACAGGAAGCAGAAAGAAAACAGAAAGTAATTTCCTCCACTAAACAGTCAGCCCCCTCCTTCACACACACAGCTGATAAGCTCTGATTGGCCACTTGTAAAGTTCCCTGTCCTGCAGGCGACTTCAAGTTGTGTTGTAAGTTGCCCCAAGTCGTGCTGTGATTCATACTCAAGTCGTGTCCAAGTTGTCTCCCAAAGTCGTGCTGGAAGTCGTGTTGCCCCTGTGTGAATGGGCTCTAAGGTCTTGTATAGACAGGTGTGTGGCTTTCCTAATCAAGTCCAATCAGTATAATCAAACACAGCTGGACTCAAATGAAGGTGTAGAACCATCTCAAGGATGATCAGAAGAAATGGACAGCACCTGAGTTAAATATATGAGTGTCACAGGAAAGGGTCTGAATACTTAGGACCATGTGATATTTCAGTTTTTCTTTTTTCTGTGTTTTTCTGTCAATATGGGGTGCTATGTGTACATTAATGAGGAAAAAACTTAAATAATTTTAGCAAATGGCTGCAATATAACAAAGAGTGAAAAATTTAAGGGGGTCTGAATACTTTCCGTTCCCACTGTATATGTCAGAAAAAAAAAAATCTTTGCATGCCCTTGTTTTATTTACACTGGCTTTGTATAGCCTAAATCAGTGACTTGCCTACCTAGCCGTGTAAAACTAAGAGGACAAAAAAAATGGACATTCTCTAGTTTTTCTGACACCACAAAGCATGATAGTGCATAACCATGTGCTGTGGCACAATGCCGTGCAAGTGCATTGAAGGTGATTTGACTAATGTGGTGGGGTGCCAATGACATTTCAGCACGCCAATGCAAGCACACGTCACTGGAGACTTGTTGGATTGCTGGTGTTTTTTTTTCCTGTAGATTGGTGTTTGTATTTTCAGATCAATAACTATTGAGACTTATGACATTATTTTCGTGTGTGCTTGACAAGTCAATAAATCTCAGTTATGTTTCTTTTGTAAAAAGCTTTTTTTATTTGTATTTATTATGGTTTAGAGTTCTGTTTTATCATAGTTTAATTTTTATTTCTAGACTTGGCTATTTTTTTTCTCTTTTTTTAAGTTTTTCCAAGTCAGGATCATGCCAAGAATATCTCGATGACCTGTAAAGAGAGCAAGAAGAAGGAGGAACAAACTGTGGTGCAAAGCACAGGATATCGAAACAGGAAAAGAACAGTACATAGGGGGAAATGTGAAGACCGCATAGCCCTATTGGTAATCTATTATATTAATCTTTGCTTTCTGTAGTCTGTGTTGTACAGTTCCACCTTGAATTGAATCCTGATAAAATCTGGGCAAGTCAGATTGAGCAGATTATAAAAATATGCATAGGCAGACATTACCTTTCAGAAAAAATGCCATGCCAAAAAAAGTAGAGTCAGAGAAAGAGGCCGCTGAATTTTTATGCAAAACTTGCCCATATCTTTAAAAGTGAAGTACAGACTTATTTTTTTTCTGCTTCAAGAGCCTTTCTATTAGCCTATTTATTCTATTAGCTGTGCTGTACATAGAGAATAGAATAGCAAGCCTAAGGCGTTGGGACCCGGACTTGGATTAGATTTCACTAAAACTTCAACGCAGAATTTCACTTTTCATAATAAATAGAAGTCTTTTCTGATGTCTTTCTGCCCAAACCACCCCAATGTGCTTATCTCTCACTTACCTAGTCCATGGCAGCCTTCAGTCTATACCTCTGTTCAAAATTAAAAAAAAAAAAAAAAATGCATTCTGAGCCTTGATTTCCTGTAACACCATGTGACCATCCAGGAAACGTCTTATTCCATCATACACTGTCTTACTGCATCATAGAATACGGCAGGTTTTATCTTATCTTTTATCTCTCTGGACCATACCTCCCTCATGGCTGGGCCACTTTTTTAATTTTTTATTTTTTTAATTTCTACACACTTTCCTACTTCTCCCCTTCTAAGGTGGCCATCCACTGTGCAGTCTGATAGTTGATGGTAGATATGATAGAGATTGAACAATGTAATGTATTGGTAAATCTAAATGAAATTGTACAGAGATTGTACAATAAGACTGCACGTCCAACTTTATACAGGTACATTCGAGGGGTTGGGCAGACACAGCTGTCATTGTTCTTGTATTCCAGCTCCAACTGAGGGAGGAGGCTATAAACACAAAATTTGCACTTTTAGGCCCAATTCACACCTAGAGTAGTGGGAGTGCTCATTTTTGGCAGGTTTGTCCTGTGATACACATAGGGCTGCCCATGGATTTCAAGGAGCTGCCCTATGCAGGGCAAATGCGGCAAAGTAGGGACATTTTGGCGCATTGTGGTTTGCACGTGTGTTACTGCATGCTTTGTCACATTTGTTGCATGTTTTCTTTCTCTCACAGGAAAATTAGTGTTTGCTTTTGAGTTTGGAGTGCCGTTAATAATGTCACCGCAAGCACAACCAATTAATTTTAGGTGTATAAAGGTGATCTTACACTATGCAATCTGATTGTACAATCTTCTTTAGAACACACCCATCTATCCAATCAGGCAGGCCCTTGCACTATGTAGTTGATGGTAGATAGCTAAAGGAGAGTGTACCATCCGATTGCATACTGCAAGCTTTGTAGACTTCCAGGGACACACTTCTCCTGTTTCCAATGCTACACCTATGCTCCACATAGGCTGTTATGTGATCACTCAGTTTCTTCTGCTCCAGCGTGCACACTCTGCCAAATGATTGTTCTGTGCCGAGAGAAGGAGAGGAACAAATCCATCCATCAGCAGGGGAGGACACTATCTGTGTACTGGTGGAGAACGGAGCCCACTGACAATGGCTGCATTGGAGACGCATGGGACTACAAAGGGGGAATATAGAGGAAGGGGGGTGTGGAGGAGCCAGCTGTAATAGCCTATTATGCAAAGTAAAAGTTAGTGTAATAGTTACACTTACTGGTTCGCAGGGTGGGGGTGTCCTTAGAAGATGGCAGTGTCCTGGGGTGTGCTGGTGTACTGTTGCCGGCTCGGATCTCGTCCCTTCGGCCGTCAGGGTGTGGGATCTGGTCACAGGCTGTCCGCTGCATCTACTGTATGGAGAGCTCCACGCTGACCACTCTGAAGTGCGGAAGCGGAAATTACGTCTGGTGCACAGCAAGCATCCAGGCAGATGGTGGGGATAGTACAGGCTCTGGGCTCACAGCTCCTTCTACTGGCCTTTTTCTGAAGTACTCTCTCACACTACTAACAGTTTTCACAGGAAGTCACGAAGGAGTTTTCTATAGAAGAAACTGGAGGCTGAGGTGAGGCCTACCCTAGAATATAGGGTCAGCTCTTTCCTTTCTGCAACAGAGGTACATTAATGGTATACTGGTACATAGGGAAGCTGTACTTGAAATAACAAAGATGAACTTAGCCTTTCAGCAACCTTCTCCTTTAATTCTACTGATCACATTAACATGCATTTCTAGGTAACCTCTGTCCAGTTTTGTAACTACCTTACATAATGCTCACTGGTCAGTTTGGGGACACAGTGGAATGTGGGGAAGAACCCCTGTCAAAGGATGCCCCCTAGGCA
Source organism: Aquarana catesbeiana (assembly GCF_042186555.1). Classification (NCBI taxonomy): domain Eukaryota; kingdom Metazoa; phylum Chordata; class Amphibia; order Anura; family Ranidae; genus Aquarana; species Aquarana catesbeiana. Next base: position 144,728,337 of record NC_133335.1, on the reverse strand, counting down.
AGAGGCAGAGAGCGGAGTGATATGCAGAAAAAGAGGGGGGATGAGGAAACAAAGATGGGGAAGGGGATAATCTGTTTACAGTGTGAGTAAGCAAAGGACCCTGGTTAAGTACAGATAGTACCCACACAGGAGTCCGCCCTAATTGGGGGTGGTTAGAGCATTAAAGGCTGCCCAGAGTGAGCAGCTAAAAATCAGCACAAAAACAACACATTTGGAGATGCACAGAGTGGTAGCAATGAGAAACATATTATGGTTAATGAGAGAGCCAGCCACTATAAAAAAGATGGAATTTGAGGACCAATATCAAGGACCGTACTGAGGTGGTGCACTGGGGGAGGCATGGATTGATGAGCCTCTAAATGTGCAACATGTATTAGAGAACTAGTGTGTACACAGGGCCTCTGTACTATTCCCCAGAACACCAGGCAGAGGGTCAAAATGCATATATAGATATATACCACAGATAGAGATATAAATGGAGGCCCAGCAGCCATCAATAGTACCACATTTGTTGGAGAGACATCTGCCGGGCAGGCCCCATCACCCCCTCATAAAACAAAGAACGGTAACCTGTATAGACAAGGGGAGGCCAGAAATATGGGGAGTGTAGGGGATGTTGAATCCCCAATGGGCAGCGCCACATGGAACCGGCAGACTATCGACCAGTTTTGGCTTGGGCGGGTTAGAGGTAATGGGGTATGGAGCCCGCCCACAGACCCCCATCATTTGCACACAGATCTCCCCATCCGCAATCCAAAAAGATGTCGGACCGGGGAGAGCGATACACATGTCAAAACAGAACAACTCTAAATATGCCCGAGGGCCCAAAGCAGCGGAGAAAAATTACTGGTAGCTCAGACCCATACTCAAGGGTCTACAGGTAAAATTGTATGGTTGGAGCAGTACAGACAGATTAATAAACAAACCAGTGTGACCCAAAAAGTCAAGGTATGCAGAGGCAACAGGATCCTAAAGCGGTGAGCCGCAATAAATGCTAGGTCTTCTTAGTCAGGCCCCAGGGGAAGTCGGATGGAATTTATGGGCCTCGCGACTAGGGACGCGAGAGTGGGGTCGTCTGATTCGTTGCAGTCTTGGCAAGGGTGGGCCAAGTGCCTCCTGGGTAAGTAGGTAGTCATAGCAGTTTGGAATGCTGATAGCAGGCTTGTCGATGAAACCGAACAGGTCTGAAAGTTGATCCAGTTAGCAAAGATGGAACTCAGAACCCTGTTTCCGCAACAGTTCACTGAAAAGGGTGGCCCCAGCGGTAGTTAGCTTCTGCTTCACGAATCGCCTCAAGAAGGGGTCGCATAAGCCCTTGTATGGCCCGTGTTTGCCTGGAGATATCCGGGTAGATCCGTATAAGGGCTCCATCAAAGTCAATCGGGCCTTTCGCCCATGCCAAATGTAAGATCTCCTCTTTAATGGTGAAAAAGTGTACCCTGCAGAGAACATCGGGGGGGCAGGTCCGAGGTAGCAGGGCCTTGTGATGATGATGAGGAAGGTGCCCTGGGGCCTGGCACTCGTCGGACCCTGTCCAGCTCAAACTCAGAGGCAGGGGGCTTACCCAGAACCTGGATTAGAATAGCTATCACTGTGCCGCAAAGATCTGGACCCATAGTGGCCTCTGGGATGCCGCGGAGGCGCATATTGTCTTACCTGCTCCAGTTTTCTCCATTGCCCAGCTGCAATTGGACCTCCACAAGGTGGTGGCGGAAGGCCTGGTGCCTCCATCTCTAGGGTGGTGATGCGGGCATCTGTAGCGGTGGAGGAAAAGACTCTAAGTCTGTTACCCTCCCCTCCACTATGTCCACCTGCTGACAGAGGTCATGTAGCTCCCACGTGAGAGAATTCGCAATTGAAGCTGCCATGGCTTGGAGGTCCTGCTTGGTAGGCAGACCCGCCACTATATCCCAGAGAGACCCCTCTGAGCGGCCGCCTGTCCCCTCTGTACGCTCAGTCAGGCTGTGTGTCTGAGTGCGGGAAAGCTGGGGAGAGTGGCCAGTCTGAGTAACGGTGAGTCCCCTACCGCTGCAGCCCCTGCCTGATTACCTTTCTTGCTGGTAGCGGCGGCGGTGCTCACCGCGGTGACTCGTGGCAGCACCATCTTGGTCTGGCCAGTGGGAGAGGAAACGGCGTGCTGCCTCAGGAAAAAATGGGTGATCTCTGGTCGCCTCGACACATAGGTGCATGATTGGGGCATCTATGGCCAGCCAGACCTTCAGTGAACAAAGCACCATTATGGGTTGCTCAATAGGTGGTGAGATTGGGCTGTTTATGAAAACCCTATTCTATAGTGAGGTGGAGGCGCCATAAATAAGTTTTTTTTTTTTTTCCACACATTCTCTACTTAACCACTTTTTTTTTTTTAAATATACATTTTATTAAAGCTGGGGGGGGGGGGGGCAGAGCCCAAAGAAAAATGACATTGATACCATACAGACATGAGCATTTCCGTATCTCAAACATGTGAAATATCTAACAAGAAAAATGACTAACGAAAGCATATGAAGTCCACATGGATAAAAACAACTGATATTTCTAATACACTTCGTGTTCCGACACATGAAACTGGTGACTGTAAATGTTATTGTCGGAATGTTACCACAGGCTGCCCAAACACACAGCTATTTTTCTTATAGCTAAAACTAGAAGGAAGTTATAGAAGAGGAGACTTGAAAGTAAGATAAGGGTGGAGGAGACAAGATAGGGGCTGGAAAAGAAAGGGGGTGGGAGAGAAAGAGGGAGTGAGGGCTGGGGGAAGAGGGGGTGGAGGTTCTCGGCAAATATGGCTCCACACAGAAGACTGGGCGGATTCAACGGACAGAAGGGGGTGTTTTATGATCCTAGTAAGGTAAACCCCTTATCGGACAATATGAACATATTCCAAAGTTTCCATCGTTTGGAATGTTTGTCCTATCTATTCTGTGCAGTGGCGATCAGGTCTTCCATCTTTTTTTATTTCCTCCACTTTGCCCATCCAGCTCGCAATAGCTGGCGGCGCCTGTTGTTTCCAAAGTGGGAGAATGCAGAATTTTGCAGCATTCAGCAGGTGACGCAACTGATTTTTGTTGGCTTTTTGCAGTGATGGTAGACACATGGAGAAGGAAGAAGGCCGGATCCTCGGGTATCTTATGTTCCGTGAACTTCTGATTGACCCTCCGGACTTCCGTCCAGAAATGTTTCAGTTTGGGGCAGGACCAAAAGATATGTCGGAGCGGTCCCCTGTCCATCTGGCACCTCCAGCAACGATCTGAGGTGTTTGGATAGAACTTATTCAAAAGATGCGGTGTGTGATACCACCTTGCTAATATTTAGTTTCCTGTATTTTTGTACAGATCGATGACTTCAATGAAAATATAAGAATAAGTTGTTTTTGGTGGTCCGAGAATGAATGGTGTAGGTCTGTCTCCCATTTTTGCAAGAACGGAGATTCAGTGGCTCGGGGGGGGTAACTAATAAGGAGTAAGTCTTGGATAAAATCTGCGGTAGTGTCCCTTCATCTAAACAGTAGTCCTCAAAGGTCGTTAAACTACTTTTAAATGTCTGGGGGTTCGTAAGGGAGTGCAAGAAGTGGTGCAATTGTAACGCCTTCCAGAAAGGGAGTTTGAACTGTCCTGTCTGACTTATCAGTGTTGTGATAGAAGGCCAACCGTCTGTGCTCAGAAAATGTGAGGTTTGATAAAGACCGTCTTGGAGAAGGGTCGGGAAGTTGCGGTTTCCCATGTCAGGAGTGAACGCTGGATTACTGAGGATTGGAAACTGTGGGGAGTCACGAGTCGAGAGAGATGTTGGGAAGACAGGCCTTGAACATACGCGAAGGGTGTTGCCCATCAGAGGGTGGGCTTTGAGAGTCTGTGATAGTTAATCCAAGTGCCACAAGGCGCCCTTCAATGGGACGTCTCTTTGCCTGAAAGTATTTCCGAACATCTGGGAGGACGAGGCCTCCCAGGTGTTTAGAAAGTGTAAGATAGCATCTGGGGAGTCTAGGTTTTTTTTATACACCCATACGAATTTAGTAAAGAGTGAGTGGACCTGTTTGAAGTAGTACGTCGGGATGTGTATAGGTAGGGCTTGGAATAAGTATAAATATTTAGGGAGGATACACATTTTTAGTAGGTTGCACCTGCCAAACCAAGAGTGAATTCCTTTGTGCCACTTATCTACTAATAACCGGGTCTCCGATAACAAAGGTGGGAAGTTAAGGTCGTATGTACATGCTAGGTTGCCGGGAATATAGGTGTACTTAAGGGCCGTATCCGACCATTTAAATTTAAAGTTAGCTTTTAGGGATGCTAAGAGAGTGGGGGCTATCTGGACTCCCATGGCTGCAGATTTATCAAAATTTATTTTCAAGTTGGATAGTGTATCATATATCTCAAATGCCTTCATAAGACTGGGTAGGGAAACTGTCGGGTTGGTTAATGAGAATAAGAGGTCGTCGGCATACACGGATAGTTTGTATTGTGTGTTGTCAGCTTTTATTCCCGTGATATCCGGATTCATACAAATTTTTCAGAGGAACGGTTCCAGGGATAGGGCAAACAGTAGGGGGGATAGTGGGCACCCTTGTCTTGTACCATTTTTTATGGGAAAGGGGTCCGACAGCGTTCCATTGGCTTTGACTTGTGCCGTCGGCGTAGAATAGAGCTTGGAGATCTACTGTATCATGTGGTTTCCCAGGCCTATATGTCTAAGAACCAAAATCATAAAGGTCCAATCCACGTGGAACGCCTTCTCAGCGTCTGTGCTAACGAAGACACAAGGAGTACGAGTTGTAGAGGCTAGTCGCCAAAATCTTTGTGAAGAGCTTTAGATTGGTGATCGAGGAGGCTGGATCCTTTCCTTCCTTCGGTATGATTTGAGATATGTACCTTTTAGGGTATCCCTCTGTAATATCGTGTCTGAGCTGAGTGCTTTTAAATAGTTTTACCATATAAGGGCCTAATATCGGGAGTATGTGTCTGGTAGTATTGGAGGGTAAAACCATCGGGGCCAGGGGCCTTTCCCGGCTTCGTGCCACTAACTGCCTGCTGTATTTCCGCTAAGGTGATAGGGGCCTCTAATTCGTTTCTGGGGGATCTGTGAGGAAGAGATGTAATCCTGGATGGACGTCCAGGTGTTTCTCTCAGGTGATAAATTATATAGAGAAGAGTAAAAATCTCTAAATTCCCATGCTATCAGATTAGGTAGTGTCACTTTATGACCGTTGGGAGGGATTACGTGAGGTATGTACGAGTTAAGTTTATGATCTCGAATTGATCTAGCCAGCGTCTTCCCGCATTTGTCACCCGACTCGTAACCTATTTTGCGACAGAATTGAAGTTCCGCTTTGCCCTTATATTGTAGCAAGTTTGTTTGCGGAGGGACAGAAGTTCAAGTTCTAGCGCGGAGGAGGGTGTTCACTTGTGCTGAGATTCCGCTACTTTAATTTTTTGCCAGAAGTAGGTTCAGCTGTTGTTCACATTCTCTTTTGATTCGTGAACCATGCTTGATCAGTATACCTCTTATTACCGCTTCGTGGGCCTCCCATAGATCCCCAATCATTCGTGTGGAGGTAGGATTTCAGCTCCTTGGTTACGTCTTCCAACACCCCAGGGGTCTGTAAAAGGCTCTCGTTGAGCTTCCAAAACCGTGTTCTGTTGGATGGCGCTGGCGAGAGAGTGTACTGTAGAGTGATAGGCACGTGGTCCGACCATGTGATATTGCCAATGGAGGAATCGGCCACTCTCTCTTGAATGCTGTAGCCTCCACACGTCCACTAATTGGGCTCTATGTATGTGTTGTGATATCTGCCAAAGAACGCCAGAGGAGACAGACAATTTGCCCATGGAAGTGTCTACCGAAGTGTTCAGTGGGATATTAAGCCCCCCCCCCCCAGGATCAGTTGGTCCTCCGCAAATTCCAAGAGGTCATCCAAGGTACGACTGACAAAGATATCCTGACGTTAGTTAGGAGCATAGAGATGTGTGAAAAGAGCAGGGAGAAAGTTAAAGCAAAGGAAGAAAGAGTTATGCCCCGTACACACGGTCGGACATTGATCGGACATTCCGACAGCAAAATCCTAGGATTTTTTCCGACGGATGTTGGCTCAAACTTGTCTTGCATACACACGGTCACACAAAGTTGTCGGAAAATCTGATCGTTCTGAACGCGGTGACGTAAAACACGTATGTCGGGACTCTAAACGGGGCAGTAGCCAATAGCTTTCATCTCTCTATTTATTCTGAACATGCGTGGCACTTTGTGCGTCGGATTTGTGTACACACGATCGGAAATTCCGACAACGGATTTTGTTGTCAGAAAATTTTATAGCCTGCTCTCAAACTTTGTGTGTCGGAAAATCCGATGGAAAATGTGTGATGGAGCCTACACACGGTCGGAATTTCCGACAACAAGGTCCTATCACACATTTTCCGTCGGAAAATCCGACCGTGTGTACGGGGCATAAGAGTTAAAGAATCGGTGTGGACGGTGTGTACTCCACTAAGTGAGGTGAAAGGATTCGCTGCAGCACACTTCGACCTATAGTTGAGAACCTGTGCTTTGAACTATGTGGGGGAGGTGTAGAATCAGGCCCGAGAGGAGCTGATCCGGCCCCACCTAACCACCCTGTCATCCATAGTAAGTGGAGTTAAACTTCCCCGAGGGGAGTGTGTTCCTAGATCCGTCTGGCTCAGGCTGTCCATTCCCCTTTACTGCCAGTGCCCCTCGGCACCAAACCACCTAACCCCTCAAGAACAAGCGTTGCTTGACCCGTATTGGGATTTGGTCTGAGTGGCAATAAACAGGATGCTGATTCCTTAGGGTTGTGCATGCTCAGCACACGGCCATCTCTGAGGGTCTACTAACTATAGTCCCCCCCGTGGTGTGTGTGGTACATGTCCTTCCCCAGCCCAGGATACCCCCCCCCCCCGTAAAACGGGCAGGGAAAGGGAGTGGGTGGAGAGGGGGCCCACCTAGAGAACAGAACCCCGCATTTTTAGTCAACCCATAACACTGTAAATAACTGATTAACAAGGATTGTATAACATAAACGCAAGCACATACTAACCTGTAATTTTAGATATGATGATTCAGCTTAGCATATTAAACTAGTGATATAAACAGGCATGTTTTATTAGGTGAACCGTGCTCAGCTCTGTAATATATAGAAACCTCTGATTCGTGGGTATGAAACATTAAGGCACTAAGACCTTCAGGAAGCATCCTGGGTAGGTGTGCACCGACCCCTGCAACAACGGCATGCTCCGCGGGTGAGGGGAGACATGTTCAGCAACAGCTTAGTCACTACAGGGGGCATTTTGCTGGTGGAGGCAAAAAACATTTAAGGATCTAAGCCCTTGGACAAAAAAAAAGAAAATTCTGAGTGGTTCCAAACACTGAGGGGAAACGAGATTTCAGCCTGTGGCTTCCTGTTGCATGTGATGCGAAAGGGGGGCAGCAGACATAAAAAACAAGCCAGGGAGAAGGGGGAGAACAGTTGCCCGCTGGTTACCGGGTGTCATGATTCACATTGGTTCTCAGGGGAGGAAAGATGAGATCGCCACCAGCTTCTCTGTGGTCCAGTTGATGGATTTCCTCTGTGCGTCGTCGCGCTGGTGTGGCAAGTCGGCCGGGTAAGGTGTTGTAGCCAGTTCGGGACCGCAACATGGGCCATCAACATGAAGGCAAAGAGGGCAGGGAGATCCTCAGGGCGTGAGGAGGGTGAAATATTGCTGGTTTCTCCTGAAGGTGACAGCGAGGGGAAATCCCCACCTATATGTGAGGCCCAGTTGCCTAGCCAGTTCCAGGACCGGTCGGAGCATAGCTCGGCACTGCAGAGTTGCTCTGGAGAGATCAGGTAGTATCTTGATCACGGCGCCATTCAGCTCCACTTCTCCTGTGTCCCAGGCCTTCCGCAGTATGTTCTGTTTGTGCTAGTACCAGTAGATCCGGCAAATCACATCCCGGGGGTTCTCTGGATCAGGGGAGCGGGGGCCCAACGCTGTGTGGATTTGATTGAATTCCATTGATCCTGGGAACAAATCACAGGCCAGCTGGCGAAAGATTGCAAGCATCGTCACCACCAGGTTTTCCGTGCCCGTGGCTTCTGGGAGTCCCCGGAGTTGCAGGTTGTTACAACTGCTACGTTCCTCAATTTCCTCTATGTGGAGCTGCTTGGACAGTGCCATAGTCGCTTGTAGTGTCTGCTGTGTCTCCAGAGCTGTTACTCTCCTCTCTAATACCGACTCTCCGGAATCCAGCCGGGTCAACAGAGAGTTAATGTGCTTTTTGACTGCCTGCAGCCCCTTTCGATGAGTGGCCTCCCCGCGCCCTATGAGGGCATCAATGTCCGATCTTGTTGGCGGTGCCTGAAGTAGGGACCATAGCTCAGCGTCCGGTCTCAGGGTAAGTGGCTGATGGAGGGAGCTTTTCAAATCAGGGTGGAACAAGGGATCGTGACTGTCGAGCCTCGTGCTGGGAGTTGCAGGGAGCTGCCATCTTGTTCGCTGGGGAGGCCGCCGGGCAATCGGAGCGGTACCTCTGGAATCTCACCCGCGGGCTTCACTGCTGAGTGCATTCTGGTGTAAATCTAGCCGATTTAAGCAGGTAGGGGCTGAGAGCTCAGCAGATGCACGTCTCTACTCTGCCATTTCCAGACCATGCCCCCACTTTAAAGCGGTTATATACCCCGCAAAAAAAAAAAAACCTGTAAGGCAAGGGCATAATGAGCTAGTATGCACGCGCCAACATCACCTCCCGCTGAGGGAGCTGACATGTTCCTTCGGTGTTTCTTCCGGGTTCGCGGCTCCGGCGCTGCGAGTGGTCGGAGCCACGATGACATCATGCGCGTGGGAGTCCTCTTTCCGACAAGGAGCTCTTATTTTTACAGCAGCAACCACCGGACCTTCAGACCGCATGCGCCGCTGACGTCAGTGGCTGCATGCAAGGTGAATATATTCATTTTACTTACAGGTAAGCCTTATTATAGGCTTACCTGTAGGTAAAAATGTGAAAGCAGAGTATACAACCGCTTTAAGACGCTTTAAGATACATTTGTTTGCATGTAAAAATCTGCTTTTTTATTTTGCTAGAAAATTGCTTTGAAGCGCTAAACAGCATCATATTTTTTTTTGTTTGTTTGTTTTTGGCAGAGACCCCATGACAGGTTTCGCAATTTATGTCACATGATATTTTGCGCAGAGTTTTTTTGAACGCAAATTTTCTGGAAAAAATACACTTTAATCAATTTTAATGCACACAAAAACTATATAATACCAAATTTTTGGGTAAAATATTGTGTTACGCCAAGTAAATAGATACATAACATGTCATGCTTTAAAATTGTGCACGCTTGTGGAATGGCGCCATACTACGGTATTTAAAAATCTCCATAGGAGCCCCTTTAAAAGCCTCTACAGGTTACCAGTGCAGAATTACTCGGAAGGTCTGCTGCTAGAATTATAGCTTTTGCTCTGACGTTCGTGGCAATATCTTACATGTGCAGTGTAAACGCCCTTTACATATGTGTGCTGGGCCAACGCGTATGTTTGCCTTTGCGCACGAGCATGGGGGGGGAGAGAGAGACGCTTTACATTTTATTTATTTTTTATAAATCACTTTTATTGCCGTCAGAAGGTATGAAAACATCCCCTAGTGACAGTACTAGGCAGTGACAGGTACTCTTTATGGAGAGATTTGGGATCTATTAGCTGTTTCACACATTCTCTACTTCAAGTTTATGGCAAGATGGAAAAACGGACAGGGGTTATAACCCTCCCTTACTCTATCCAAAATGGGAAAAATTGTGACACTTTAAGTGGTAACATTTATGAATACTTTTGTTTTAAATAGATCTTTTTGTTATGTGTGTAGCAACTATTATGTAACAAGACAAGTAACTTTCCATTTTTAAATTGTATGCCTAAGACTGGAACCAAGATTATTTTCTGAATGGCAATTTTTTGTCCCTGGCGGTTTCTACATTTGTAATATAATGTTTTTGGGGGAAAGCCATATTTTGGATTTCAACTTATTTGAGCCAAAAGCCACAATTAGTATAATGAAGGTGTTTAAAAGAGACAAGAAACTTGCAGAGTGTGAAATAAGCACTTAGGGCACTTTCACGCTGTGGCAGGGGGGCGTCGGTGGTAAAGTGCTGGTATTTTTAGCGGCGCTTTTCGGGCGCTAGTGGGGTACTTTTAACCCCCGCTAGCGGCCGAAAAAAGGGTTAAAAGCGCCACTGCCAAAACGCTTTGTGAGTGCTATACACCGCTCCCGCAACGCCCCAAAGATGCTGCTTGCAGGACTTTTTGTCCTGTCCTCCAAGCGCACCGCTCCAGTGTGAAAGCACTTGGGCTTTCACACTGGGGTCGCAGGGGAATCGTTTTTCAGGTGCTTTACAGGTGCTTTTAGATTAAATACTGTAGAAAGCAGTAGAGCTTGGTTGAGTCACTGTGAACCCCTTTCCCTCCCGATCTTTGCCATGCTGTGCTTTGGATTACTAGAGGCTAAGTTAAAGACAAACTGTAGTACTATTAAAAAATATAGTCAACGATTTTTAAATAAATGCATAACTGCAGGGTCTTTTAATATCTATTCTGCTTTACAACATTCTAAATAAATTCAATAAAATATACTGTAACACAGAGAATTGACAATTTTGTATTACTGTTGGCTACTGAAATCCATGCACACACCCACAATGTTGTCATGGGGGGTTGATTTACTAAAGGCAAATCCACTTTGCACTACAAGTGCACTTTCAAGTGCAGTCGCTGTAGATCTGAGGGGAAGATCTGAAATAAGGGGAAGCTCTGCTGATTTTATCATCCAATCATGTGCAAGCTAAAATGCTGTTTTTTATTTGTCTTGCATGTCCCCCTCAGATCTACAGCGACTGCACTTCCAAATGCACTTCCAGTGCACTTGTAGTGCAAAGTAGATTTGCTTTTAGTAAATAAACCCCATCGTCTAATTGTCTAATTTACTTAGAAACCTTTATTTGAAATAATACATGTTTCTTTTTCTGATTCTGTTGCTTAATAATAAAGGAATAATACTGCAGATTTCTCAGTAGGATAAAAAAAAAAAAGCAGAATGTAATCTCTGCGTGAAAACATGTCAGGTTGACAGGGTTTGGACTTGTCGTTTAAAAGACGAGGCTTTGATATGTGTTTTTGTTAATTTTGTTTTATTATGCCTAATGTTGTCCATGAACTGGTTAGCTAGACTTGCAGTAGATTTGTGCTTTTTTTTTTCTGTGATTTGAGCTCACATAGCTCACTATCTGCCAGCTCAGACTGTTCCTTTTCGTTGGACAGTTTAATTTTCTTTGGCTGCCTGCTCACACATGTAAATTGGTATTTGTAGTTCTCTTGATCCATGGCGCTTGCACAACTCATTTAACTATCAGGGCACAACTAGGCAGCCACTTGTATAGGTCAGTGGAAGAGAAAGCTGAATGTTGCGCTGTATCTCCAGGATAACATTGATTTAACCCTTTCATGACTAAGCCTATTTCTGACATTTGGTATTTACAAGTTAAAATCCATATATTTTTTGCTAGAAAATTACTTAGAGCCCCCAAACATTATATATATTTTTCTTTAGCAGAGAATCTAGAGAATAAAATGGCGATTGTTGCAATATTTTATGTCACACGGTATTTGTGCAGCGGTGTTTTAAACGCAACTTTTTGGAAAAAGGGACACTTTCATGAATTTAAAAAAAACTAAACCGTAAAGTTAGCCCAATTTTTTTGTATAATGTGAAAGATGTTACGCCGAGTAAATAGATACCAAACATGTCACGCTTTATAATTGCACGCGCTTGTGAAATGGCGACAAACTACGGTACCTAAGAATCTTCATAGGCAACGCTTTAAATTTTTTTTAAGGTTACCAGGTTAGAGTTACAGAGGAGGTCTAGTGCTAGAATTATTGCTCTTGCTCTGACGATCGCGGTGATACCTCACATGTGTGATTTGAACACCGTTTACATATGCGGGCGCGACTTCCGTATGCGTTTTCTTTGCTGCGCGAGCTCGCGGGGACAGGGGTGCTTTAAAAAAATATATATTTTTTTTCTTATTTATTTTATTTATTTTTATATTATTAAATTGTGTTTAAAAAAAAAAAAAAAAAATTTGATCACTTTTATTGCTGTCACAAGGAATGTAAACATCCCTCGTGACAGTAATAGGTGGTGACAGGTACTCTTTATGGAGCGATCGGGGGTCTAAAAGACCCCCTATCCCTCCTTTGCACTTCAAAGTATTCAGATCGCCGTTTTTTCTGCAATTCTGAATACTGTATATTTTTTTAAAACTGGCACCATTGGCAGCCGAGTAAACAGGAAGTGATGTTGTGACGTCGCTTCCGTGTTTACAATCAGGAAACTGGCACGAAGCCGTTTCCGGCTTCGTGCCAGTCTGTCTCTATCCGCCGGAAGTGGCGGATCGTCGATCGGGTCTACCGGTGGGACGGGAGTCCCGTTCAGAGCGGCGGGAGGGGGGGACTTCCCCTCCTGCTCCTCCGGTATAGCAGCCGAGCGACTTTTAGCCACATTGGTTGTCATCCCTGGAAAGACGATCGCCCTCTCTACAAAACAGTACCGAAATGATGCCTGCAGCTGTGGGCATCATCCCGGTATAACCCCCGAAAGCCGAGGCCACACATCTGCGTACACTCGGCGGGAAGGGGTTAACCACTTCAGCCCCTGAAGATTTGGCTGCTCAATGACCAGGCCATTTTTTGCGATACGGCACTGCGTCGCTTAAATGACAATTGCGCGGTCGCGAGATGCTGTACTCAAGCAAGATTGACGTCCTTTTTTTCCCACAAATAGAGCTTAGATCTTTTACTTTTCGCTATAATCAGTTTTCCAAACTTTTTTCAAAAAAATTAATTTTTTCCCCTCACTTTAGGCCGATATGTATTCTTCTACATATTTTTGTTAAAAAAAAAAAAAAATCTCAATAAGTGTAAATTGATTGGTTTGCGAAAAACTTATAGCGTCTACAAAATAGGGGATAGATTTATGGCATTTTTATTATTATTATTTTTTTAACTAGTAATGGCAGTGATCTGCAATTTTTATCAGGACTGCCATATTGCGGCAGACAAATTGGACACTTTTGACACATTTTTGGGACCATTGAAAATTATACAGCGATCATTGCTATAAAAATGCACTGATTACTGTATAAATGTCACTAGCAGGGAAGGGGTTAACACTAGGGGGCAAACAAGGGGTTAACTGTGGGAAGGATTGGACTGACTAGGGGAAACGAGAGATTGGTGTTCATACTTAGTATGAACACACGATCTGTCTCCTCTCCCCTGAGAGAACTGGGATGTGTGTGTTTACCCAGTGTGTTTCCCAGTTCTCGCTCTGTCACGAGCGGCGATTGCGGGTGCCCGGCGGTCATCGCACCCACCGGGCATTCGCATCAGCTCCAGACACACGCTGCGGGCGTGTGCCCCTAGTGGCCAAAATGCTAAGTGACGTAAGGTAACGTTGATTTGCCCAGCCGAACCAACCTGCCGCAGTACAACTGCGGCAGCTGGTCCGGAAGTGGTTAACCACCTTCCACCCGGCCAATGCACATATACGGCCGGGTGGGAGCTTACTCCTGAGTGGAAGGAGGGGATCGCGCGCATGCCCTTTGCAGCGGCGCGATCCCGATGTGCTTGTGTCACCCGAACACGGCGCATCTCCGATCGGCAGGAGGGCTCTGTGATCGGTCTCCTGATCACATGACGACTGTGTCCAATCACAGCCGTCATGTTATGTAAACAGAGAGCTGGTTGCCAGGCGATCGGCTCTCCTCTCCTCACATCGAAGTTGTCAGTGAGGAGAGGAGAGCAGATCGCTGCAGCCAGCCGGTGATCAGTGAGTATGAGCTGTTTTTTTACACACTGATCACCGGCCCAGTGTCCCCAAACAGTGTAGGATCATAGTGTCCCCAAAACACTGTCCCCACACAGTAAAAACACCTGTCCCTCACATATGTAACACTAAAATCATATGTCCCAATGATCATCTGCACACATATGTCCGTGATCATCTGCGCACATCTGTACATGATTATCTGCGCTCATATGTCCGTGATTACGCAAACCAATTATTATACACTTAACAGGATTTTGTTTAGACATGTAGCAGAATACATTTTGGCTTAAATTTATGACAAAATTTGATTTTATTGGATTTCTTTTAAAACAGAAAGTATATAAAATATAGTTTTTCTTAAAAATTTCTGCTCTTTTTACGCTTATATAGCAAAAAATAAAAATTGATTTGTTAATAAATACCACCAAAATAACGCTCTATTTGTGTGAACAAAATGTTAAAAATGTAATTTGGGTACAGTATTGCATGACCGCGCAATTCTTATTGAAAGTTCAAGAGCACTGAAAGCTGAAAATTAGCCTGGGAAGGAAGGGGGCGAAAGTGCCCAGTATTGAAGTGTTTAAAGAAGGGCTATAATTAATGGAACTGTACTAGACTGTCAACAGGTAAACGTCTTTATATAAATCCCTGCACAGGTGTGGCTTTGTCAGAAAGGGTCTCTGTAACTTGCATTTTGTACAAAAACAAGCATTGTAGGCCTCTAAAATAGAACGAAACATATAAAATATCAAAAATGAACTTCTTCTTGTTCATTGGTGGACACAGGAATTCAGACTGTTGGGTTTTACTGCTGCATACAGAAGGATTTTGACACTGACAAACAAAATAAATTGTGAGCCAACCCAGTATAACCCTCCCAGCGTGCCTATCCCAAGGCTCGCCATACATTATACAATTTTCTTTATTTAAATTTTCCATTCGTTTTACCAAAACCATATAACAGGAGGTCAAACCTTAACACTTTCAATTTGTATGCAGTCAGACAAACCCTTGCACTACATAGTTGAAGGTAAAGCCTAGTACACACTATTAGGTTTTTTTCAGCGGGCTGACGTAAAAAACTGTGGAGCTTTGGAGGAGCTTGCTGTACTAACTATGTGCTGAGCTACTGTGTTCTGAGAGGGGCACTGCCCCCCCCCACCAGAATATACCGGTCAGCGCTCACAGCCACTGGCTTCCAGTGCTGATTGGATGCTGGTTTTCCAGCACGTCCATTCAACAAAAGCTGTCCAGGCTGTGTACACATGGGCCGAATATCAGACGGCTTCTGTTGAACCATCCGATATTCATCTCGTGTGTACCAGGCTTTAATCTGAAGGCAATTGAATAAGAAGATTTTAGAAGCTTAAGAGCATGGATGCCCTTTCTCTACTGTCTTAATCCCTGATGAGCAGAGCTGATGCAGACTTTATACATCTATGCAGAGTCCAAGCATCTTTTTACATGAGCCTACCTAAACTAATTTATTGGACCTGATGCCTCATACTCGGGAGGTCACAGTATCTTAACAATTCTTACATAGCAATCAGGTGCTGCTTGTTCCCAGCTGCTTTTTCCTTTGGGGTGCCCAACATATTGTGACCACCTGTAAGCCCCCACGGCAGGGGGTGGCCCCCCTTCAGGGTGGAGGTGAGGACGATCTTTCAGCGTTTTCCAGGATCATCAGTGGGGAAATCAACTGCTATCGCTATGTGCGTTTTTTATTAAAGAAGTCTCTGGTTAAGCGAGCCTATTCGATGGAGAGGAAATATGAGAACCCCCTAAGGAAGACCGTAGACATTTAGGTCAAAATGCATTGGGGCTATTTCCACACATCAGACAGTACAACCCAAATTCCATTATTGCAAGCTGAGAATTTCTAAACGATTTTGAAATTTGTACTCCATTTGGTATGGTCAACCATTTTTTCCCCCCTTCTAATCCTATGGTCTCGCACAGTGCATACCAGAGCTCATGTTTTAACTTTTGTATAGAATTGTCCTATCGTTTTTTCATAATAAAAAATACCTATTTTTTATTAACTCTTTTGTGACTCTCAATTGCTGCTTTAAAACCCCATGGGAACCTCTTCCTTCTTTTTAAGAATTGCTATCCGGGATGCGCAGCCTTTCAGACTCTATATATGTGCCATACCATGCTATAGTACTGTGTGAAGAAAAGTCAATCTTTTTTTTTTTTGTGCAGGGCTATACTGGAATGTGCTCTGACCCTTTGCAGACCTGAGTGCACTGTTAGCTGCGGAGCACTTTCCAGACCCAGAGCTGTGGCACAGCCCCAAGTATGACCTTGTCTCTGAAGAATCACTTTCTGAGTAAGACATGCGGGCTGAGCACCAGAAACTGGCTGTTACTAGAACCACTCGGCTCCATTCAAAATCACTGCGTTCCATCAGTTTAACGTGGAAGGGGTTAATGCTAAGGGAATAAGCAATGGCATTTTCTGCTGGATGGGTTGTATTGTTCACTCCATGTATTCTCTCTTGCTATTTAGCACTGAGGGAAACTCCTTCCTGCTGCTGCTCCTGAATGCAAGTGACTCATGGATCATTCATTGGTTTATCTCTGATGCCTGCTTACAGGGACTTGGTCAACTGACCCTCTCCTGCTACCAGCAGCTGGGTTTGCGAGTGTTTAAGACCCGACCTTGTTCCCTGAACTATGTTGCATCCATCTTGCGCAACATGTCAGATGGTAGACACCTGGGAAACTATACTGCTGTCCAGCGTAGTGTAGTGTAGGTCCCCCCATCCGAGCAATGCTGAGCTCAGCTACTGCTGTAATGGGGTTGTGGACTGGTGTTATCTCCCAATGTCTGTATTTTCCAGGAAACTAGCCAGGAAATGGGAATGTTAACAACTTGGCAGTATAGCTTCATGTTATCTGCAAACACTGAAAAGGTACTTTTAATCCCAAACTCAATATTCTGTATTAATAGGTTAAAAAGTAAGGGTCCCAACACTGAACTTTGGGGTACACCAATAATTTAACCTTAGACCATTCAGAGTATGAATAATTAATCGCTACTCTCTGAGTTTAGTCTTTTAGCCAGCTTTGTATGCATTTACAAACTGAATTTTTTAAGCCTGTAGACTTTAACGTACAAGTTAGCTGTGTGTGGGGAGCTGTATCAAACGCTTTTTCAAATTCCAGCTATGTTTTATCCACAGCCACTCCTTTGTCAAAATCTTTGCAAACTTCCTCATAAGGACTCTCCTAGCTGCCAGGGGAAGAACTCCTCCAGTGAGAGTGAGGGGGAAGCGAAGGGAAAGGATAGATAGATTCTGGTGGTAGGGGACTCAATTCTTAGGAGGACAGAGAGGGCAATCTGTCACAAAGACCTGAAGTGCCAAACTATATGCTGTCCACTGGGCGCTCGGGTTCGGCACATCATGGATCTGATGGACAGATTACTGGGAGGGGCTGGGGAAGACCCGGCTGTCATGGTGCACGTTGGCACTAATGACAAAGTCCGAGGCAGATGAAGTGTCCTAAAGAATGATTTTAGGAACTAAATTGAGGAAAAAGACCTCCAAAGTAGTATTCTCAGGAATACTGCAGGTACATCGATCCACACCAGAAAGGCAGAGGGAGATTAGGGAAGTAAACAAGTGGCTGAGGAGCAGGTGTAGTAAGGAGGAGTTTGGGTTCCTGGAGGACTGGGCTGACTTCTCAGTCGGTCACCAGTTCTGTAAAAGGGACGGACTACACCTTAATGAGGAGGGTGCAGATCTGCTGGGAGTGAAGACAGCCAAACAGTTAGAGGGGTTTTTAAACTAGGCGAGGGGGGGGGGGTTTGAACAGAGGTAGAGATAGTCAGCAATGAACATATTCCAGAGGGTAGTATTGGGGGCATTAGTGGTAGGTTGACTAAAGCACATAAACCCGAGGTAAGTATAGTAACAAGTTCTACTTGCAATCTTTCAACACCCAATAAAAGGACAGTATGCGACCGGTCTAAACTACGTGGCTTGTTCACCAATGCCAGGAGCCTGGCAGATAAGAATGGTGAACTAGAGATACTGTTGAACGAGGAAGATTTTGATTTTGTGGGAATTTCAAAGACCTGGTTCAACAGCTCTCATGATTGGCTGGCAACCATTCAAGGGTATTCCCTTTTATCGCAGGGATAGAGAGGGTAAAAAAGGGGAGGGGTATGCTTTATATATCAAGAATAAGGTACAAGTGAATGTGAGAGATGACATCAATAAGGGAGCTAGGGAGGAGGTGGAATCCTTGGTCCAAAGGGATGAAGCTAAGGGGAAAATAATACTGGGAGTATGGTATAGGCCCCCTAACCTGAGGGAGGAGGGGGAGACTGACTCCCTATCACAATTTGGATTAGCAGCAAGGATGGGAGGTGTTCTCATAATGGGGCATTTTAATTATTCAGACATAGACTGGGCGGAGGGAACCACGTATTTGTCTAAGGCTCGCCAGTTCCTAAATGTCTTGCAGGACAATTTCATGGGTCAGATTGTAGACGCACCAACTAGAAACAAGGCGTTATTAGTTCTACTGATTTCCAACAATACAGACCTGATCACGCATGTGGAAATACGGGGCAATTTAGGAAACGGCGATCACTGGTCAATTGGCTTCTGTATAAATCACACAAATAGGAGACACAAGGGGAACACAAAGACACTGAATTACAAAAGAGCCAACTTCCCTAAACTACGAACCTTGATAGAGTATATAAATTGGGATAAAATCTTATAAACAAAGAACACAAAGGAGAGCTGGGTTTGCTTTAAGACCATATTAAATAAGGGCATTAGCCAGTGCATCCCATTGGGAAACAAATTTAAAAAGCGAACAAAAGTCCTGGATTGCTTAGCTCTAATGTAAAAATGCATATAAAAGCAAAGGAGAAGGCCTTCAAAAAATACTGAGGGATCATCATCAGCATTCAGACTTTACAAAGAATGCAACAAGAAATGTAATGGTGCAATTAGGGTGGCTAAGATAGAACAGGAAAGACACATAGCAGAGGAGAGAAAAAAAAATCCCAAGAAATTCTTTAAGTATATAAACAGTACAAATAGGGAGGACAGACCATACTGGCCCCATAAAGAATGGGGAAGGACAACTGGTTTCAAAGGATGGGGAGATGGCGAGGGCATTGAATGTATTCGTCTCAGTCTTCACGAGGGAATCTGAGGGCTTCAGTAACCAAAACTGCAGTATTTGTTTTCATGACACATCACAAGAAGCACCCTCATGGCTAACAGAGGACAGAATTAAAAATAGACTTGGGAAACTTAACATGAATAAATCCCTGGGACCAGATGGCTTGCACCCAAGGGTACTTAGGGAACTCAGTCAAGTAATTGCCAGCCATTGTTCCTAATTTTCACTGACAGTCTACTGACCAGAATGGTACCAACTGATTGGAGAAAAGCCAATGAAGCACCACTATTTAAAAAAGGGCCAAAGTACATCCCAGGGAATTATAGACAGTTCCCCATAAACGTTTACTGTACAAAGTACGGTCTGTTGACATGGACCATAGGGTGAGTACATGAATTGAAAACTGGCTACAAGGGCGAGTTCTGAGGGTAGTGATTAAATGGGAAGTACTTGGAATGGTCCGGGGTGGATAGTGGGGTCCCCCAGGGTTCTCTACTGGGACCAATGCTATTTAATTTGTTCATAAATTACCTGGAGGATGGGGTAAACTGCTCAATCTCTGTATTTGCGGACGATGCTAAGCTAAGCAGGGCAATAACTTCTCCTCAGGATGTGGAAACCCTGCAAGAAGATCTGAACAAATGAATGGGGTGGGCAACTACATGGCAAATGAGGTTTAATGTAGAAAAATGTAAAATAATTAATGCATTTGGGTGACAAAAATATGAATGCAATCACTCACTAGGGGGAGAACCTCTGGGGGAACCTTGGTTGGAAAAGGACCTTGTGGGTCCTAGTAAATGATGGGCTCAGCAATAGCATGCAATACCAAGCTGCTGCTAGCAAAGCAAACAGAATATTAGCATGCAGAAAGGGGATTAACTCCAGGGATAAAGCGATAATTCTCCCATTCTACAAAACTCTGGTCCAGTCGCACCTGGAGTATGCTGTCCAGTTCTGGGCACCATCCTCAGGAAGGATGTACTGGAAATGGTACGATTACAAAGAAGGGCAACAAAGCTAATAAAGGGTCTGGAGGATATTAGATGAAAAAAGGTTGCGAGCACTGAACTTATTCTCTCTGGAGAAGAGACGCTTGAGAAGGGATATGATTTCAATTTACAAATACCATACTGGTGACCCCACAATAGGGATAAAACTTTTTTGCAGAAGGGAGTTTAATAAGACATGTGGCCACTCACTTCACCTTAACCACTTACCGACTGGCTCACGCCGAAATATGTCGGCAAAGTGGCACAGGTGCGCAAAACGACGTACCCGTACGCCGCTGCGGCTAGCGGGTGCGCGCCACCGCGAGTCCCGCGGACTCTATGTCCGCAGGTGGCCCGCGATCGTGGCACGGAGAGGCTGAACGGGGAGATGCCTATGTAAAAAAGACATTTCCCTGTTCTGCCTAGCAACATGACAGGGATCTACTGCTCCCAGTGATCGGGAGCAGTGATCTCTGTCCTGTTCTAGTGAGCCCATCCCCCCCCTACAGTTAGGACATGCTGAGGGAACACAGTTAACCCCTTGATCGCCCCCTAGTGTTAACCCCTTCCCTGCCAGTGACATTTACACAGTAATCATTGCATTTTTATAGCACTGATCACTGGAAAAATGCCAATGGTCCCAAAATAGCGTGAAAAGTGTAAGATCTGTCTGCCGCTATGTCGCAGTCACAATAAAAATGGCAGATCGCCGCCATTACTAATAAAAAAAAAAATTGGTAATAAAAATGCCATAAATCTATCCCCTATTTTGTAGACACGATAACTTTTGTGCAAACCAATCAATATAAGCTTATTGCGATTTTTTTTTTTTTTTTTTATTATTTATTTGTTTAACATTTTTTACCAAGAATATGTAGAAGAATACATATTGGCCTAAACTGTGGAAGATTTTTTTTTATATGTATTTTGGGGATATTTATTATAGCAAAAAGTAAAAAAAAAAAAAAAAAAAAAAAAAAAAGCTTTTTTTTTCGACATTGTCGCTCTTTTTAGTTTAAAGCGCAAAAAATAAAAACTTTTGTTTGGGTACAACATCGCACGACTGCACAATTGTCAGTTAATGCTACGCAATGCTGTTTAGCAAAAAGGGGCTTGGTCAGGGAGGGGGTAAATCCTTCCAGGGCTGAAGTGGTTAAACTGCATAGAGGGATCTTTACTGTAAGAGCGGCAAGGATGTGGAATTCCCTTCCACAGGCGGTGGTTTCAGCGGGGGGCATCAATGGTTTCAAAAAATTATTACATAAGCACCTGAACGACTGCAACACACAGGGATATACAATATAATACTGACCTATAATCTCACACATAGGTTGGACTTGATGAACTGCTGTCTTTTTTCAACCTCACCTACTATGTAACTATGAAAGGAAAATAGGTTTGCTTGACAAATACAGTCATTCATGAATCCATGCTGTCTGTTGGTTAAAATATTGTTTTCTATCTAAACTTCTTTTATGTGGTCTTTTATTGTAGGCAGGGTTCACTTTAAGAAATAAAAACGCAAGTTATTGCAGAAAAAAATTTGCATTTATTATTTTATTCTATAGAAGACTACAAAGCTTTGCACCTCTGATCAGTGGATTTCAGCTGCATTATCAGGCTCCTGCAGACATTTTCTCCAGCTTTCTGCCTGTACCTCCTGTAGGGATTTCAGTTAGAAAGCTGAAAAAGTGCCAATGGACTGCAATGGACACACATAGTCCATTGAGAACTACAATTCTGTCTGCCACAGTTGCCGATTTTAAATGTGACAGCGGCTGCAGGGTGAACACCCGCACACTGTCAAGCTTGAGGGTTGGAAAACAGGTGCTTAGGAACATATTCCATGCTAAATAGGGTGGAACATGTTCCTAAATGTGAACTTTGCCTTTCAACTCTCCAGTATCTTCCCAACTACAGAAGTTAAAGTAAGGTAACTAGTCTGGTAAAGACTTTGATCCCTTTTTAAAAATTG
Source organism: Aquarana catesbeiana (assembly GCF_042186555.1). Taxonomy (NCBI): domain Eukaryota; kingdom Metazoa; phylum Chordata; class Amphibia; order Anura; family Ranidae; genus Aquarana; species Aquarana catesbeiana. Next base: position 144,706,345 of record NC_133335.1, on the reverse strand, counting down.
GCACCACAGTGCCAATCCAGGGTCTAACAATTAGAAAAAATGTCCTTGAAATAACAAAGCTCATCTCCTTGAGGTCACGTGGGTGTATGCCATCTGACCCAGGTACTTTTATTTAACTTTATTTTGTCTAAATATCAGTTTTAAGCCATTGTGGTTCATTTTGGGCTACGCCAATACCATCCCCATTATGGACTTGAGTTCCCTATTTTCCTTCGTATACACAGAGCTCAGGCCTAGCCTTTTTACTATTGATATATTTGAAGACTTTTTTGAAGTTTTTCCTTCTCTCTTTTGCAACCTATCGTTCATTTTGAATTTTTTCAGCCTTTCCTATTTACTTATACTTGAGCTGCACGATTCTGGGAAAAATGAGAATCGCAATTTTTTTGCTTAGACTAAAGATTACGATTCTCTCACGATTCTTTAAAATGGTTAATTTAAAAAAGAAAAATCGGCTGTAGATGGCGCATGCGCAATCAACACATTTTGGGTTAACAAGTTTATACAAATCTATTCCTTACATCTGTGAAGGTAGATGTCAAATCACTGTTTTTTTTGTACATAATTTTTTTTTTTACCATATGTCACATTATAGGATGGTTTATGCCTTTAAGCACTTTAGTCTAATCAGTGGCATTTAGCATCTGTTAACTGTTGCACTTTACAGTCATTTATCCACCGTTATATACAAAAGGCCTGAGCAATCACCCCTTAGCCTAAGGTAGCACCACCACAACCCATAATCCTTTAAATATGTCATTGCTTCGTATTACCTAAAGCCTACTTCTGTGAAGTGTGAATGCAACGTTGGAAAGTGTGCACACTGTGCAGTCACTGCAGTGTTTTCCGGCTGGGGTCTCTCCGACTAAGCGACAGCGTGGTTCCGCCCACGCCCAGGCATCCACCGCTGCGCATCGCTCTCTGCTCTGCTGACAACTGACCTCAGTTCCAATATCGGCGCCATCTGCGCCGCTTGCGTTCCACGCTGGTTCCGATGGCTTCTTCTCCGGTCCAGGCTACTACCCAAAAAAATCGCGGTAATCCAGGCTGGAGATCGCGCGCGGGGGGTTGAATCGAGACCGCGATTCTATATACGATTAATCATGCAGCTCTAACGTATACTGTTATATTCTTTATAACTTTAAATAATAGTGTCCCTTCATATTATTTTTAAGTGTTCTTTTCACATAGAGACACCACCTCCTTTCTGTTTTACCCCGTTTATCTGAACGAGAGCATAGCCTAGAATATTAATGGCTCAGTCATGTGAAGAATGGAGTAAACATTCAGCAATACCAAGTAAATCATAGTTCTCTTCATACATCAAAGCTTCCAACTCTCCAATCTTGCTTGGGATGCATTATGTTCATTTAGATATGTCCTCTAAACACACATAATCGCAGGTTTGACAGTGTCAGTGTGAATGAGGCCTAATTCAGGTACATACCGTATATCTAATCTAGTTAAGGTACTTTACACTACTTATTAGATTCAATAAATAGCGACAGAATATACAATACTGAGAGCTATAATATTTACCACTTCACATGTTCTTGAGAACAGTTAAAGGAGAAGTCCAGCCTAGGCTCGTTGATCTGGACTTCGCCCATGGATCACAGGAGTGCAAGTCGTTTTGCACTCCTGTGACCCGTTTTCAGCAGAGAGCGGTCTGAAGTCCGCTCTCCGCTGACATCACTGGAATCAGTCCAGGCAGCTCGTCATCCTGACTTAGGAAGTCTGGATCCGCCAGCTGCCTGGACTGATGGGCCTCTCAGCGAGCCGCTGAGACAGCCGTTCCCAGCACCTCCACAGCTCAGCGCTCCAACGAGCATGGAGGAGCAGAGCAGGAGAGATACTGACAGGCAGCAGCTCTCCGCTCTGGGAGGTGAGAGAACCAAGCCATCGGCGTTGTTCGGTGGCTCTGCTGTCAGTGATGAGGCGGCGGGGGGACAGATGCAGCATCGGTCTGATGCTGCATCCACCTAGGTAAGTATGAATCTAAAAAAAAAAAAAAAAAAATACATACTTCTCTTTTAACTCTGTTATGTTCTGTGTGTTTTTTTGTTTATCCTTCATTTCACCATTGTGTTTTTATTGATTTCTCAAGAACATATGAAGCGGTAAATATTATTGCTCTCAGTATTGTATATTCTGTGGCTATTTATTGACTCTAATAAACTTTGTAATTTTTATTAATTAGTCCCTACTATGACCCTTTGCTGCCATAGTAACCGCTATGTTTCCCAGTTGATCTTCACCAGGGTCCCCTTTTTTGGCTAGATTGTTTTGGTTACGGTGACAATACCTGATTTGGTGAGTGGTCTTATGGGTGTGTGTTACCTCCGTGGACCTTCCTATAATAGGACCCGTCAGTGTGTTGTGTTTAAACGTTACACTACTTGCATTTATAAAAATACATTTATTGATGTAGTAACGAAATAATAACTGCACTAATTTGTGTCTTTTATAACTGCCATGAGTTTAGTTTAAATTCTGACACTAGTTCTCATAGATTTGGCCATTTTTCATGAATAAAACATGAATTTTCCTGAGAAAGTGTTAATTAAAAAGTGTATAACTTAAGTCATGTCACCTAATTTATCAAGGAAGACACAATTGGCAAATTTGCATAGCCAGTGCCCTTTTTAAAATTACTGCATTTTAAAGGGAGGGTGTTTTTTATCTATTTTCTTTCCCGATTTTGTAGTAAGGACATAAATAATAGAGTGTCAAGACAGGCAGCTTCTGTTGTGCTGTTTCTAGACAACTGATAGTGCTCTAGGCATTGATTTTTCTTTTATATTTGTATTTTTTTTTAGGTATTAAGGTTAATGCACCACACTGAATCAGAATGATGCAAATGAGCCCTTAGTGTTAAGGATATTTTGCAGCTCAGTGATATGTATGACCTATAGTCTAGTACTGGAGTGCTTCATTAGCAGTTTGCTAATAAATAGCACTTTATGCTGGAATTTGATTCTTTATGGTAACACTAGGCCTATGCTGTTTGATGTAATAAATAATTCTCTGCCATTAATTTGAATAATACAGCAGAGATTTAGCTCTGGTTTACACCAGTGCGACTTTGAAAACGTGCTACTTCCGCACGATTTGAAAGCCGCAGATCAGTGCAATTGCACCTCCGATTTCATCGCGAAAATTGGAAAAAAGTAGTGCAGTAACCTTTTTCAAAGTCGCAGCTATTTGAACAGGGGGCTGCACATACAGGGGTTCTTCCAAAGAAGTGGCGTTCTTAAAATAAGTGGCGTTTCTGCTCTTGCACTTCAGCTATTTGCACAAAGCAAACCATAGCAGATTGCAAGTGATCTAATTTTGATATTATCTCTCCTTCTCTGAAACATGCACTCTTTACCTCTCCTCCTCTTCACAATTGCAGCCTCTCTCCTCAAGCTCTCTTTTCTACATCCCTCTGCTCCACCACACAATCTGTACATATCACCCTCACTTCTCCCCTCCCCCTATTACTGCACTCATCACCTCTTTCTAACTCTAAGCCCACTTGCTAATATACCCCCCAGGATACTGAAGCATGTCCCCTCATACAAATCATATTCTCATATTACCTCCCTCACTCTTCTGCTTCTCCTAATCGCTGGAGATATTTCCCCAAACCCTGGGCCTCCCTTATTTAACTGTACCCAACACACCCATCACCATCACCCTACATCCTCTGGCAGTAGTCGCAATCTACACAATTTAGTCTCCATTCCTCTTCTTCCCAACACCAGCCTCCCTCTCTCCTGTGCCCTCTGGAATGCCCGCTCTGTCTGCAACAAACTCACTGCTGTTCATGACCTCTTTGTCACTAATTCCTTCAATCTACTTGCTCTCACCGAAACCGGGCTCCACGAATATGACACCCCTTCTCTTGCTTCCCTCTCCCAGGGTGGCCTTCACTGGACTCGCTCCCCTAGGCCTAATGGACGCAAGGGAGGTGGAGTGGGATTCCTCCTATCCCCCCAGAGCACCTTCCAGGTTATTCACCCTCCTCCCTCTTTTTCCCTCTCATCATTCGAAGCCCACTGTATATGTCTATTCTCTCCTACTTCCCTAAGAATTGCTGTGATTTACCGGCCCCCTGGACCATTATCGACTTTCCTTGATGAGTTTTCTGCCTGGCTACCCTACTTTCTCTCTTCGGATATTCCAACAATCCTTCTCGGTGATTTCAACATCCCTGCTAATACAAACACTCCTGCTACTTCTAAACTTCTTAGTCTAACCTCTTCATTTGACCTGAAGCAATGGGTACATGCTTCTACTCACTCTGATGGCAATACCCTTGACCTTGTATTCTCCTACCTATGCACTCCATGCAACTTCTCAAACAATCCTTTTCCTCTCTCCGACCACCATCTTATTAGTTTCTCTCTCCCCCTGTCTTCCACCACCTTTCCCTCCAATCGCCTAACCATCACCCGTAGAAACTTTCGCAACTTCAACTCCTTTCTCCTCTATTCTGCTACTGACCACCTCTATGACAAAATCTCTCCCCTGTCCTGCCCCAACCAAGCCACATCAATCTACAATAAATCTCTGTCCACCACCCTGGACAAGCTCGCTCCCCTCACTACACGCAGAATCAGGCCTCGACCCCTACAACCCTGGCAAACAGATGACACCAAAAGTCTCAAAAAACGTAGTCGTGCTCTTGAGCGTCTGTGGCACAAGACTAAGTCTCTCAAAGACTTCAATCAATACAAATCTGCCCTCCGAAAATACCATTCTTTCCTCCACACTGCCAAGCAAACCTATTTTACAACTCTTATTAACACATTCTCATCCAATCCCCCGTAAACTCTTCTCTACCTTCAACTCTCTACTTTGTCCTCCACCGCCTCCACCCACTGACTCACTCACTGCCCAGGAGATTGCTAATCACTTCAAAAACAAGATTGATACAATCCGTGATGAAATCTCCATTCTACAGGTATCTCCCCTAGCTAAGACCCCATGTCAACAGGTACAACTGACACTCCCCCTATTCAAATCTGCTACTACAGATGAAGTTGCTAAACTCCTTTCTATCGCCCACCTAACCACCTGTCCCCTGGACCCTATTCCCTCTCAAATGCTACGGTCACCCTCTGACCCCATCCTACACTCTCTAACCCACATCTTCAATCTCTCCCTCACCTCTGGCATCTTCCCCGACGCTCTAAAACATGCACTGGTCACCCCCATACTCAAAAAGCCATCTTTGGACCCTACCAATCTTAACAACCTACGCCCTATCTCCTTGCTCCCCTTTTCCTCTAAACTCCTTGAACGCCTGGTTTACAACCAACTGAGTGACCACCTCATTAAAAACAACCTTCTTGATCCCCTTCAATCTGGATTCCGCCCTCAACACTCCACAGAAATTGCTCTTTTAAAACTCACACATGACCTACTAACTGCAAAAACCAATGGACACTATTCTGTACTCCTACTTCTGGATCTTTCAGCTGCCTTTGACACGGTTGACCACCCCCTCCTCCTCAAAAAACTTTACTCCCTCGTTCTCCGTGACTGCGCTCTTCAGTGGCTCTCATCCTACCTATCCCAACGCACCTTCAGTGTCACTTACAATTCTACTTCCTCCACTCCTCTTCCCTTCTCTGTCGGGGTCCCCCAAGGTTCTGTTCTTGGACCTCTTTTATTTTCAGTCTACACCTCTTCCCTGGGTCAGCTGATAGCCTCTCACGGCTTTCAATATCATTTCTATGCTGATGACACGCAAATCTATCTCTCCACCCCTCAACTCACTCCATCAGTCTCTTCACGCATCACTAACTTACTAACCGACATATCTGTATGGATGTCACACCACTTCCTCAAACTCAACTGAGCTTATAATATTTCCTCCCCCACGTGCCTCTTCCCTTGACTTCTCTGTCAAGAGCAATGGCACAACCATCCACCCGTCCCCACATGTCAGGGTGCTAGGTGTTATCCTGGATTCTGAACTCTCCTTTCAGCCCCACATCCAATCACTTTCCAAAGCTTGCCGCCTCAACCTCCGCAACATCTCTAAACTACGTCCCTTTCTAACCAATGAAACCACAAAGCTCCTGATTCACTCCCTGCTTATCTCTCGCCTTGACTACTGCAAATCACTCCTCATTGGCTTACCTTTAAACAGACTATCCCCCCTGCAGTCCATCATGAATGTTGCTGCCAGACTTATCCACCTTACAAACCGCTCAGTGTCTGCTACCCCTCTCTGCCAATCCCTCCATTGGCTGCCACTCGCCCAACGAATTAAATTCAAAATACTAACAATAAGTTACAAAGCCATCCACAACTCTGCCCCAGCTACATCATTAACCTAGTCTCAAAATACCAACCTAATCGCCATCTCCGTTCCTCCCAAGACCTCCTGCTCTCTAGCTCCCTCATCACCTCCTCCCATATCCGCCTCCGGGACTTCTCCCGAGCCTCGCCCACCCTCTGGAATTCCCTACCCCAATCTGTCAGACTGTCTCCAAATTTATCCACTTTTAGGCGATCCCTGAAAACTTTCCTCTTCAGAGAAGCCTATCCTGCCTCCATCTAATAACTGCACTATTTTCTCCATTAGCTCATCCCCCACAGCTATTACCCTTTTGTATAACTTGACCCTCCCTCCTAGATTGTAAGCTCTAACGAGCAGGGCCCTCTGATTCCTCCTGTATTGAATTGTATTGTACTTGTATTGTCTGCCCTAATATTGTAAAGCGCTGCGTAAACTGTCGGCGCTATATAAATCCTGTATAATAATAATAATAATTGCTGGTAATAGGGTGCTGCAATAGGGTTGGAGAACTGTCAAATCACATGACTGATGACATTAGTGTGCTTAGACCACAGGGTAGCCAGGTAACAAAAAAAAACAGCTTATGACCTGTACACACGATCCGAATATCGTACGACAGATCGTACGACCTTTTTCGCTTAATAGTCGCAAGTAGAAATTGAATAGGTTAATAAAGTCATGAAAATTCTCGTACGACAGAAAAAAAAGTGATGTCATGTGTTGTAATGTATTTTTATTGTATTTTTGGACGACAACTATACTGACTAAACGAAAATCGTACGATCTGGAATTGTACGAGTTAAATTTTCGTGCATGTCCGATCGAATAATATCGGATGAACTGTCGTGATTGGCTGTCGAAAGTAGTGTACACACGATCTGAAAATTGTACGATTCTTCCTCGGACGATAGTTTTCGTACAATATTTGGATCGTGTGTACGGGCCATTGGGGGCAACACCTGTTGTAGTCCAACTACCAAATTGCTAACACATGCCCAGTTTTTTTTGGCCTATCCTCAAGGAGTTAGTATCTAAGAATCTATACTGAATCAAATCGATTTTTTTTTTCTTGAAGACTTTTTTCTTTGTGTCAAAAAAAAAAATGTTCCCAGCTCAGTTGCCAGCCTACAGCAAAGCCAAATTGACCCGGTCTAACAGTTCACAACACAAACAAGAGGTTTAGTCACACACATTTGCAAATGTATGTGTAAGCTGCAATGGGCATGTCAAGGCACCCCAGTGTACTGCTTTCCTAACTATGATTTTGTTAGTCTCCCAAATTGGAGCACATATAGCAGTAGATAGATGAAGGGCTGGTGTGCCCATCCCTTCCTAAAGGTACAAGGACTCGCTTTTTTTTTTTTTTTCTTTTTTGTGCGTTTTTTATTTCAACAGTGGGCTGGGTGACCTATAATTGCGCAGATGCAATTCCTTACTACAGCCATTTGAAAAAAAGAATTATTGCTCTACATAAAGATGGCCTTGGCTATAAGAAGATTGCCAACACCAATGGCTGTGTGTTGAGGTATTTTGAGGGGATAGCAAATTTACACTGTTATACAAGCTGTACACTCACTACTTTACATTGTAGCAAAGTGTCATTTCTTCAGTGTTGTCACATGAAAAGATATAATAAAATATTTAAAGAAATGTGAGGGGGTGTACTCACACTTGTGAGATACTGTATGTGTGTGTGTTATATTCAAATTTCTATATCCCGGCACACTGTGTTCATTTAGAAACGCATTTAAAAGTGTTTTGGATTTAATAACACTACCCATTGGCACCACTAACTGTGGAAGGGAGTTCCACATCATTACCACTCTTAACAGTAAGGAACGCCTTAAGCAGTTTTTTTTTTTTTAAATTCAATCATTTTTATTTATATTCATATAAAATACATCTCAGTGCACAATATCCTTACAGTGATATATTTCAATTTAATCCTCCACTTTGGATGTACATAAGAATCCCATATCAAAAAAAAAAAGTGCTTTATTATTTTATATACCTTACCCCCTTCCCTTACTCCCTCCCCACAACCCCCCCCCTCCCTCTCCCCAACTCACCCTCCCCCCCTTATATTACCACGCGTATAAACATTCCTATTTCGTAAGGGCGTTATCTCTTTATTCTACTATAGCAAGTATCCCATTTCCTCCAGCCAGGGTCTCCAAAGTTTTTTAAATGCTTTTAGGTTCCTCCTTTTTATATATACTGCCTTTTCCTTCCACATTGTTTCGGTCACTGTTTTACACCATTCATCTTTCTGTGGGGGGTTCTTGCCTGCCATCTTTGAGCAATTAGCTTTCTTGCCTGGAAGAGACATCTCTGAACTATTGTAATTTTGTAGGTTCCAATGTCCATGTCCTCCCCTACCCCCAAAATACATAATTTCGGGTCCATTTTAAGTTTTAGGGAGAAAACTTTATTGAGAGTTTCTATAATCTCTGACCAATACCGGAATAATTTCGGGCACTTCCATAGCATGTGCAACAAGTCCCCTTCATCCTGACACCTAGGGCAGTTGGCATCCATTCTCCTCCCAAACTCGAATAACCTTTTAGGGGTGTAATATGTCCTATGGAGTACCATTAGATGTGAAATCTTTTGGGCAGGGGAAATCGACACTCGATGTCCCCCCGCTAGTATCTCTCTCCACTGCCCGTCTGAAAGCACGCCCAATTCTCTCTCCCATTTACCTCTACTTTTAAGTTTTTCCGGGGCCTCTATGCTGTTTTTACAGATATGTGGGTATATTTCAGCCATGGACCCACAGTTGCCCTCCTGGTCACCTAGTTTCTGAAGCACAACAGACTCATTCCAGGAGGGACCCCGGTCCCCAAACTGTGACTTAAGGGCATGTTTAACTTGTATATAGTTATATAATGAACTATCTGGTATATCAAATTCTTCTTTTAATGCAGAGAAGGGTTTTAGTAAGGACTGATTGTATAGCTGAACTAATTTCTCTATTCCTCTCTTTTCCCATATTTTGATTGTTCCTATTTCTTGTAGTTCTTGTAGATTCTTATTGTTCCACAGGGGGGTATGTTTGACCCAACCATTTATTCCCAACAGCGTTTTAACAGTTCTCCAAACTTTTTTTATTAATTTGACCGTAGGGGTTTTATATATAAAGGAGTCTGCTTCCAAAGTCTCTATCACGGTCCTATGGGGGGCTCCCGTGATCACCAACCTCTCCTTACTATTTTTCCCCAAGTACTGCAGCTGGGATGCCAAAAAATAACTACGTGGGTGTGGTACTGCCATCCCCCCTTCCCGCGGAGATAATTGTAGGGTCTGCAATCTTATCCTAGGAGTTCCCCCTTTCCATATAAGGTCTCTAAATATTGTTTCTATTTTATCAAACCATTTCCTGCTTATCCATATTGGCGAGTTCTGCATTATATACAGCAATTGGGGGAGCCAGAGCATTTTAATTAAGTTGCACCTCCCCGCTGTTGATAACGGGAGGTTCTTCCATATTTCAATCTTATCTTTGAATTTCTTTAACAGCGGGGCTAAGTTATTATCTAAGTACCTCTCTGGGTCCTTGGTTATCTTGATACCTAGATATTTTGTTAGCGTTGTTATTTCTAACCTGTTATTGTTTGAGGGAGTATCTGTACTATCTGGGTCTAATGGCAATAAAACTGATTTTTCCCAATTTATGGATAATCCCGAAATTTTCCCAAATCTTGAGAATATATCCATTACTTGATTCAGAGATTCCTCTGTGTCTCCCATGAATATGAGGACGTCGTCCGCATACAATGCGATCCGCTCTTCGCCGTCCTCCCTCTGGAACCCAACTATTTTCCTATCTTGCCTTACTGTTGTAGCTAATGGCTCCATAGCTAGGGCAAAAATCATGGGGGACAAAGGGCATCCCTGCCTCGATCCCCTCTCTAATTTAAACCCAGTCGAAAAATAATCATTATTGACTTTTACTTTTGCATTTGGTTCATTATACAATACTTTAACCCAGTTTATAAATGAGGAACCAAAACCGTATTCCTTTAGTACTCTCCAAACATATTCCCATTCTACGCTGTCGAATGCTTTTACCACATCCAACAGGAGCATTGCTCTCGAGCCTCTGTTTTCCGTGGGAATCTGCATGTTCAGGAAGACTCTCCTGATGTTCATACTAGTTGTTCGATGGGGTATAAATCCCGTCTGGTCCGGGTGGACTATTTTATGGATCACTTTCTTTACTCTAGTAGCTAAAATTTTTGCTAAGATCTTTACATCTGCACAGAGCAATGATATAGGTCTATATGACCCAGGGTCCAGGGGGTCTTTCCCCTCTTTATGCAATACTATTGTGGCTTCTGTCATTGAAGTGGGTAACCTCCCTTGCTCTTTTGCCCAGTTGAAAACGTCTAAAAGTTCCTGAAATAGTACCTCCCCATACTGTTTATATATCTCGACTGGGAGGCCGTCGGGACCTGGTGATTTGTGATTGGCCATTTCTGATACTGCCATTTTGATCTCTTCTATAGTAATTGGTCTTTCCAATTCCTCAACATCCACCTCCCCCAATGTTGGTATTTCAATATTTTGAAAAAATTTGTCCATTTCCCCCTCATCCCTGGTCCCACTAGATTTATACAACCTCTTATAGTATTCTTTAAACGTCTCAGTAATCATTTCCAACTGAGATGTTGTCTCACCTGCCAAGGTCTTCATGACCGGGACCACGGATGGGGGGGAGCCGGACCTAACTATATGGGCCAGTATCTTCCCTACTTTTTCCCCTTCCCCATACATGACTTGGTTCTGGAATGCCCTTTTATTTTCTACTTTCCTAATTATTATATCTTTGTACCTTTGTTGTTTATTTTCCCACACTCTCTGTTTTTCAGGGGAGGGTTCGTTTGTGTACTCTCTTTCAGCAGCAATTAGTTCCCTCTTAAACCGCTCCTCCCAGTCTCGGGACGTTTTTTTAATTTTTGAGACCTTCTGTATAAGTAAGCCCCTTAAGTATGCCTTCAGTGCGTCCCACAGCACCCCCCTCGATGTAGTGCCCGAGTTAAACTTTATGAATTCTTTCAATTCTGCTGTTACCCCTTCCTGGTTCTCTATTACTTCCAACCATGCTGGATTCAACTTCCATGTTCTATAGACTTTCTTATGACCCGGGTTTGTCGAGATTGTGAGCGGAGAATGGTCCGATACCCCTCTAGGGTGATAGTTTATATTATTTATTACTTGTGATGCTAAACCATTACCTAAAACGAAATCTATCCTTGACAGCGAAGCACAGGAGCTCGAGTAGCACGAAAACTGCTGGACCTTCGGGTTCCTTATTCTCCACATGTCAAGCAGCCCTGCTTCTTGAAGAAATTGTTTCAACCGATTTTCCTGCTTTCGCTGACTCTGTTTCCCCCCAGGGAATCTGTCTATTTTATTGTCTAAAACCATATTAAAATCCCCGATAACTATGACTGGTAACTCAGCCTTATCAATTATAAATTCCATAAGATTATACAAAATATCCAGTTTAAACGGGGGCGGGATATATAAATTAGCCAGTACACATTCCAGATTCTCTATTACACAATGCAAGAGCACATACCGTCCCTCATCGTCTATCTTGCACTGTCTGCAAGTGAACGCTACCCCGCTACCAATCAAAGTTGAAACTCCTCTAGAGTAGGAGGTATATGTAGAGTGAAACTGATGTTGGTATCTCTTCTTCCATAAGTTATTTTTAGAATCTTTTGTCAGGTGTGTCTCTTGCAGACAGGCAATTTCGACTTTGAGTGTATCTAAACCATCATATACTGCTGCTCGTTTAACAGGGGAACCCAACCCTCTAACATTCCATGAGCTAATATTCAGGACCATAATTTATTGCTTATGTTTATAAACAAGAAATCTTAAATTAAGGGGAAAAGGCAGTAATAGAAGCGAACATGACATCAGCAGACAGAAAGGAGAGAGAGAGGGAAAAAAAAAAAAAAAAAAACAACAAAAAACCTACCTCCCCACTACTAAGTCCTCTCTCTAATGCCTTACATTCCCAACTAACTAAAGTGCTTATCTCCGCTGAGAAAAAGGGGGCTTTTCCCCATCCCACAACCTTTTTTATTTTAGTGACTTCAAATTTTAAAGACTTATGCATAATACCCGTGACATGCATATTTACCATAACTATTTATAATTTGCGAGTGTATTCAGTGCAACTTTGTGGGGAAAAAAAAAAAAAATGTAATTCTTTTTCTTTTTTAAAGTGCAAGCGTGCCCTTTTTGTATCTTCATATTATAATCGTTACCCTCCTCTACCCACCTCCCCCTTCCCTCCCCTCCCCCCCCACACCATTCTAGGTCCCCCTTGTAGGCTTTTTTAAAGACCATCACCCACTCCTCTACCCCTACCCTTCTTACCCTCCAACCCCCCCCCCCCTCCCCCCCCCCTCCCTTTCTTCCATCCCTCGCCCATACAAAAACCTATCTTCTTTTAATAACAACCCTGTGAGTCCCCTCACCCCACACATACAAATTATATCTTTTTATATTTATATTCTTTCCTTCCTCGTTTATTGCCCCCCGTTTTATTTCGGCAAAAGCTGATCTTTCTTTTCTTCCAACCATGCTCGCGCTCTCTCTGGGGATTCAAAGATCTGACTTCCCCCCAACGCATTTACCCGAAGCCTAGCGGGGTAAAGGAGAGCATACGTAATGTCATACATTTGGAGGCTACGCTTAATGCCCAGAAATTCCATCCTGCGCTTCTGCAATTCGGGTGAAAAGTCAGGGTACATTGATATCTTGGCTCCATTATAATACAGGTTCCCCCTTTCCCTGGCCCTACGGAGAAGAGTCACCTTGTCCTTGTAGTTTAAGAACTTCAATAACAAAGCTCTTGGGGGGCTACCCTGGGCAGGGGGTCTAAATGGAACTCTGTGTGCCCTCTCAATGGAGAACTGCTGTGAGAATGTTTCTACCCCAAACGTCTCAATTAACCATTTTTCCACGAAACCTGCCGGGTCTGATCCCTCGCTCTTCTCTGGAAGCCCGACTATCCTCACATTGTCTCTCCTGAGTCTATTTTCCATTTCATCGAATTTTTCCATAAGCCTTTTTATCTGATCTTTCTGTGCTTTTAACTCTTGCTTCATTGGGTTTAAGTCATCTTCCAGCTGGCTTATTCTTCCTTCTGTTTCTGTCACTCTTTCTGCCATTTTCTTGAGATCTTGGCTTACATGAACTAGTTCTTCTCTCATATCTTTCATTTGATCCGCCATATCACTCAGAGATTGTTTGCATGCGTTAACTGCAGTGAGGATTTCTTTAAGGGTTGGTTCCCCTTCCGCAACATGTATCTGGGTATTACTTATTTCTGTTGTTTTCCCCACCATACTCGCGCCTTTATTTGAGGGGTTCCTTGTTGTAGTACTATTTGGGTGCGCGTTCATCTGACCCAGGCTCTTCCTATCTGACGCTGTTTTGCTTTGTACCTGCTGCCCCCCTTTCGTTGGTGTATGGTCTGTTATGTTAACCAGCCTCTCCAATTTTGCAGTTGCCGCCACCGCAGCTGCCGTTGCCCCTGCTACCAGTGACACACCACCTTTGTCTTTATCTTTTTCCTTCTCTTTGGCTGATCGCAGAGACTGAGACCCCATGGCTTCCATATTTGCTTGCTCTTCTCCCTTCCTTCTTGTCGACATTTTTAACCCCTTCGGCCTGTAGTACCTATCGTGCTGCAACAGTACATGAGACGGCTAGGAGTCAATATAGTCAATATAAGGGAGTATCCAATGTAAAGGGGGTGCTTTTAGGGGTGTTTCAAACTTTTGCAATGTTTCGGCTAGTATGGCCCTGGGTTTAACTTTCAGTGTAGTATACCACAGTATGAGCTGATGAACTGATATAATACCATGTGCCACAACCCCTTTTCTTATCGCCAGCAAGACCCACAAGTTCTATAATTTATTTAGGCTTCTTCCCATGAGCTGAGGCATGAGGGGTGGTGTTGTGAAAAATAGCAGCACTTCATGCAGACCCACTTCACATTTTGAGTTTCAACTCACCCCTCCAGAGATTCACCCTCCAGCTGACCGGATCTCTCCTCCAGGTACACAGGTTCAGAGCCTTCTCATCTCATCCAGTGTCCCGTTCGGCATCCAGCTTAGCCTTCCTCCCCAAGCGCCGCTCACGGTGGTCACAGCGTTCCTTCCCTGCTGACACCGTGACGTCAGCCCTTGCTGTGAGTGTCCTAACTGTTCCTGTGTATCGCGGCTTCACTTCCGGGTCTCACACCGCTCCAGCTCCAGCGAGACCCGACAAGCGGCAGGGGGGCTTGACGACACTGAAGGGGGGAGCGCCTCAGTTTCCCAGGGGAGAGAGCACCACCTCAGGTAGGGACATACGGCATACGGGCAAGCATGTCACTGATCTGCAAATCGCATCAGCTGGTTTCAGGCGACGGCAGGTAGCATGTAGTGAGTTGCCGGTAGCAGGTAGTAGGTAGCGAAACTACATAACTACCAATGGATATCTTCGGTCGTGTATTCTTTACCCAGCAGTAAGGTGGGATGAGGAGAGCACCCACGCCGCTCCTCTCTGACTCACTCCTCCATCCACATCCGGTCCCGCCTCCGCCTTAGGCAGTTTAAGATTGAACCGCTTCTCATCCATCTTCATTGTGTGACCGCGTGTCTTCTTTGGAGACCTTAGATTAAATGGTTTTCTCCCAATGACACAAGCTGGCCCAAACTAACGGTTTCCTTTACTAAGGAATGTGTCTACTGTTAGCGTTGCATGATACTGTACATAGCGTCAGCTACATACACTGTGCAGCACTGTGTTCTGGTAGTGTCTCGGGAGACTTCCTGTGTGCTGCTAAAAACAAAATCAACTTGGACTGAGTGCTTCTCAGCCATTCAGAGAAAACCCATTTTTTTTATCAGTGAATTCAAGGCTTCCTTTAATTGGCTGAGGTGGATATCCTGACAACATCCACCTACCTCTTCACTTCTTCCAATCAGAGGAAGCCTTTTATTCATTAAAAAAAAAATACAAGACTTCCTCTGAATGGCTGAGAAGCACTTAACATGATTTCTATTTTGTTCCAACAGCAGACTCGATGTCCACCATACTGCTGCTGACCAAAGCATTGCATATTATATGTAGCTGATGCATCACTTAGTAAAGGAAATACTGTAGTTCATTTGGGCCAGAAATTTATCGGATTTTTGAAAAGAAAAAAGTGGAAAGTTCCCAACGGGGCTTTTTAGTAGCAAATAGAAGTCAAATATTTTGTAAAAAAATCACAGATTTTTTTATTATCATTATTTCAAAGGATGGTTAGACACACAACATATATAAAAAATTAATTAAAATATGAGCTCTGGTATTTACAAGGCGAGACAAATTAGGCTAGGAAAGGTTATACATCAAGAGTGATACATTGTTACACTTGAAATTGCACTATCCGATGTATGGAAATGCCCCGGTCTTCTTCAGGGAGTCCTTACATTTCCTTTCCACCAGGAAGGCTCGCTTAACCAGAGACTTCTTTAAAAAAAAACAGATAATCCTCTCAAGTACGATCCCGGACCCACTGAGAGCTTGTCCATGCCCTCAACCCAAGGGGGTGACCCCGATCTGTGAGGCTTACAAGTGGTCACATGTTTAACGGCCCCCCAACGGGGAATCAAATGGGCAGGAGCACCTTATTGCGTAGTATAAATACTGCATCTGTGTTGAAGAGATTTGTAATAAACTAATCAGTAATAGATTTTTTTCAATAATGAAACCCAGCAGCACACTGATGTCCCACACTGATGTTTTGGTACAGGAAGTACCAAAAATCCTATTGTTAACCATTTTCCTCAAGTTCTCCTTTATTCTGTAGAACATTTATTTGCTGACTTTTGAGACCTCTGTTCTAATGACAATTTTTTCTTGCTGTCTGGTATGCAATGTTTGGATTGCATTGGCCTTTACAGATTAAAATCTTTATTTCTGTAATCCTCATTTGACATTAATGAGTATTAGTATGTGTCCCTGGAGTTTGATCTAGCACAATATTGGTTAAATCTTTTATTTGCCTGCATACCAGTTTGTTAAACTAACTGTTAAAAACTCATTAGGTACATTGAAGCTGCCAACAATTAGTACTTCAGTTCACTTGCACATCCTTAATAAACCCACAGTAGCTCATCTCCAGAGAGGAAACATAAACTACAGATGAGAGGAACTCATTTATACCAAGCACACACATACCCAATCATTAATGAATTGCTGGGAATTCACCAGTGCACTGTACCTGTGTTAACTTTCCTCTATAATTAAAGGGTATCTAAAAATGTATAACTAAAGGATATATATACTTTTAGTGATACCTCTATTCGAGCAGTTTTTCATAAAAATAATAGACAAATTAAAACATTTCAATTGTAAAAATTACAGAAGAATTAAAAAACAAAAAAAAAAACAAAACACAGAGGCAATAACAATCTGATTAAAACATTTTTTGATGGAACTGTGTAAACTAAAAATCTGATTGGCTGCTATCCCTTATGCCCTGTACACACGGTCGGATTTTCCAACGGAAAATGTGTGATAGGACCTTGTTGTCGGAAATTCCGACCGTGTGTGGGCTCCATCACACATTTTCCATCGGAATTGCCAACACACAAAGTTTGAGAGCTTGCTATAAAATTTTCCGACAACAAAATCCGTTGTCGGAAATTCCGATTGTGTGTATATAAATCCGACGCACAAAGTGCCACGCATGCTCAGAATAAATTAAGAGGCAAAAGCTATCGGCTACTGCCCCGTTTATAGTCCCGACGTACGTGTTTTACGTCACCGCGTTCAGAACGATCGGATTTTCCGACAACTTTGTGTGACCATGCAAAACAAGTTTGAGCCAACATCCGTCGGAAAAAAATCCATGGATTTTGTTGTCGGAATGTCCGATCAATGTCCGACAGTGTGTACAGGGCATTACTGCATTTTGTATTTTATTGCTTTTATTTAGAGCTGACATACTGGCAGATATAATAAACTAAA
Organism: Aquarana catesbeiana; assembly: GCF_042186555.1. NCBI lineage: Eukaryota > Metazoa > Chordata > Amphibia > Anura > Ranidae > Aquarana > Aquarana catesbeiana. The sequence goes on along the minus strand of NC_133335.1, from coordinate 144,689,016 downwards.
TAATACAAAGCTGTATTCATACACCTAAGTGTATTTCCACGCTTGCATTCAAATTTACAAAATGTCTACTTTGTTAGTTACATATTCCTATTAACATAGCCTAACTTAAAAATATACAGTGCCTTGAAAAAGTATTTATACCCCTTGCAATTTTCCACATTTTCTCATGTTACAACAAAAAACATAAATTTATTTTATTTGGATTTTATGTGATAAACCAACACAAAGCGGCACATAATTGTGACGTGGAAGGTAAATGATAAATGCATTTCAATTTTTTTTTACAAATAAATATTTGAAAAGCGTGGCGTGCATTTGTATTCAGCCCCCCTGAGTAAATACTTTGTAGAACCACCTTTCGTTGCAATTACAGCTGCAAGTCTTTTCTGGTATTTCTCTACCAGCTTTGCACATCTAGAGAGTGGAGTTTTTTCCCATTCTTCTTTGCAAAATAGCTCTGTCAGATTGCATGGAGAGCGTCTGTGAACAGCAATTTTCAAGTCTTGCCACAGTTTCTCAATTGGACTTAGGTCTGGACTTTGGACCATTCTAACACATGAATATGCTTTGACCCAAACCAGGAATCTCCAAACTACGGGCCTCCAGCTGTTGTGGAACAACACGTCCCATGAGGCATTGTAAACCTCTGACATTTGCAGACATGACTAGGCATGATGGGAATTGTAGTTCCTGAACAACTGGAAGGCCATAGTTTGGAGACCCCTGAACTAAACCATTCCTTTTGTAGCTCTGTCTATTTAGGGTCGTTGTCCTGCTGGAATGTGGACGTCCGCCCCAGTCAAGTCTTTTACAGACTCTAACAGGTTTTCTTCTAAGATAGCCCTGTATTTGGCTCTATCCATCTTCCCATCAACTCTGACCAGCTTCCCTGTCCCTGCTGAAGAAAAGCATGATGCGTGTTTCATGGTGGCGATTGTGTGTTCAGGGTGATGTACAGTGTTGGTTTTCTGCCACGCATAGCGTTTTGCTTTTAGGCCAAAAAGTTCAATTTTGGTCTCATCTGACCAGAACACCTTCTTCCACATGTTTGTATTTGTCCCCCACGTGGCTTCACGCAAACTGCAAGTGGGATATCTTATGGCTTTCTTTTAAAAATGGCTTTCTTCTTGCCCCTCTTCCATAAAGGCCAAAATTGTAGAATGCACGACCAATAGTTGTCTTATGGACAGATTCTCCTACCTGAGCTGTAGGCCTCTTGGCTGCTTCGCTGATTAATGCTCTCCTGGCCCGGCTTGCCAGTTTTAGGTGGACGGCCATGTCTTGGTAGATGCTGATGTGCCATACTCTTTCTTCCTTTGGTTTTTTTTTTTTTTTTTTTTTTTTTTTTTTAATATAGACAACTCTTTCCATTTTCTGATGATGGATTGAACAGTGCTCTGTGAGATGTTCAAAGCTTAGGATATTTTTTTGTACCCTAACCCGGCTTTAAACTTCTCCACAACTTTTATTCCTGACCTGTCTGGTGTGTTCCTTGGCCTTCATGATGCTGTTTGTTTACTGAGGTTCTCTAACAAACCCCTGAGGGCTTCACAGAACAGCTGTATTTATACTGAAATTAAATTACACACAGGTGGACTTTATTTACTAATTAGGTGACTTCTGAAGGCAATTATTTCCATTAGTATTTAGTTAGGGGTATTAGAGTAAAGGGGACTGAATACAAATACATGCCACACTTTTCAGATCTTTATTTGTAAAACACTTTGAAAAACCATTTATCATTTTCCTTCCACTTCACAATTATGTGCCACTTTGTGTCGGTCTATCACATAAAATCCCAATAAAGTACATTTACCTTTAAGGTTGTAACATGACAAAGTGTGGAAAATTTCAAGGGGTGTGATTACTTTTTCAAGGCACCGTATAATTAACCCTGCCTGTACACTGCTGCTCATTATCATTTTTAAACTAGATTTGTACACTGTCTGTCTTATTAAAGGGTTAAAGATCTCAGGGCTTGGGTTCTTTGTATGTTCATACACTTAACACTAAAAAGAATTGTCCCTATTTCAAATCAATAGAAGCTGTGTATTGAGTCATATGAAAAAGACTGGGATGCTTACTGTAGCCTGGTCACGATGCTGTCGATGAATCCGCATTTTGTCAACACTTCGCTGTTAACCACTTAAGGACCAGCCTAATTTTGGAATTTAGGTGTTTACGTGTTTAAAACAGGTTTTTTTTGCTAGAAAATTCCTTAGAACCCCCAAACATTATATATTGTTTTTTTTCTAACACCCTAGAGAATAAAATGGCGGGCAATACTTTTTTTCACACCTTATTTGCGCAGTGGTCTTACAAACGTGCTTTTTTTGGAAAAAGTTCACTTTTTTGAATAAAAAAATAAGACAACAGTTTTTGCGCCTACTGGGTTTAATGGATAAACCCTGTAGGTCTTGTTGGACCAGAGATCTAAAAACATCTAAAAAATGACTATTGGGATTTCTAGGTTTAAACACCAAATTATTCTTCAAATTGGTGTGACTGTAATCCGATGCTTCCTGTCCTGTATGAGGTGTAACTCTACTATAGTATTCCTTAATATTGACTTTCCTCATGAATTTCTGAAAATCAATAAAAATGTCAAACTTATTAAGATCCTTATCAGGGGCAAATTTAAGACCCAACTCTAAAACTTTTAATTCATCCAAAGTAAAGGTGGCATCACTTTAAAGATACCCTGCATTAGGTCTGTCTCTTTCTTTTTCCTTTTGCCTCCTCTACAGCCTCTCCGTGTGCTACGCTTGGTTCTCCCCCGTGAGGTCTGGGGGGTGCCATGGGATACCAAGGTTTCCACTCCCCTCCTCCATTCACCTGAGGATGTTGACCTCTGCCCCTCCCTCTGGGGTGTGTGGATCCCCTCCCCCTCCCTGGGGGCCCACCATACCCCCTTTTTTAAACCCCCCCATAATTAGCACCAGGGTGTCCTCTCTGTGCTCTCAAAGATGGACCACCTCTGGATTGAGGCAGAGCTCAACTTGGGCTGTTCCAACCTCGATTATTAACATAATCTTGCTGATTATAAGCATCAGAAGCATAGTAATCTTCCTGTTGTGGGGGTTCATACCGATTGTATATGGGGACTCCATAGGAGTCTAGCATTACTATTACCCTGTTGAAAAGACTGAGGAGTTGGCCCACTGTGAGAGGTATAAGGTGTTACAGGGACGGTATCTCTAGCGTCCATTGAGGTCAGAGGTGTGGCTTCTTCAGTCAATATGGCATCCTGCCATTTGTAAACCTTATTAGCTTTGTAATCATTAGTGTATCTCACATTTTTTCATTTTTTTCTTTTGGGTTTGTCAACTTTACCAACAAAATCCTGTAAATGTTTCATTTTTTCTTTGAGTTCTGCTGACCCTTCAAAAGGTCCTAATTTCGCCTTGATGGCATTGATATTAGCCTCTAGATTTTTAAATTTCTTATCTTTCTGTGAGATCAAAAGTTCTAATAATTTCTTTTCAGCATGATTGAAAAAAGAAAACCACTCATCTTCTAATTCCTTCCCAATCATGCCGTCATTGGGAGCTACGTCCCATCTCAGTCTCCTGGGGGTGATGCCATCTTTGACATATTTGGTCAAAGTGAACACATCCCACCAGGTCCTAATTTGCTTATCTAAAGCATTTTTTAAAACCTTGAAATCATGGTTAAGATCGGAGCTGACATTAGTACATGAGAAAAATTAATCAGCATTAATAACTCTATTAGTGACAAAATTAAATATATCCATAGCTGCTGAGTGCACTCAAATCTGAGAAAAAAATGTGAAAATATATAAACTAAATATATGTGCTCGCACTAATGGTGTATCCAGAAAATATATATAATAAAAAATGCAGCTGCTATACACAAAGTGCTAATCACTTGGGAAACATGAATATAAATATAGCGCTCGCAAACACAATAGGTGACAATACAAAAGATGACGAACAAACACAAAGTCCAAATAAGGTGATTAAAGGTGCTCCAATCCAAAGTAAAGGAAATATAAGGTGCTTCAGAAATATTCAGGTGTGCAACACCCCCTCACCCCCTTTACACTCACAGCTCCATGTTTGAGGCTTGTTTGATCTTACTTTTTGTAAGTACCCACTCCCTTTTAAAATAAAACCCTTTTTAATGGTACTTCACTATCAGTTCCATTCATTTTTACTTCTGGGTACCTGTTCTCTGGCTGAGAAACTTCTTAAAGGTATTCTGGACCTGATGACTTGACACCATATCCGCCATCCCAGGATATCTTTACCAAGCTTTAATTGACCCACCAGGGGGTGTTGCACACCTGAATATTTCTGAAGCACCTTATATTTTCTTTACTTTGGATTGGGGCACCTTTAGTCACTTTATTTGGACTTTGTTTTTGTTCATCATCTTTTGTAATATCGCCTTTCAGGACAACCTTGGAGAGACCCATTTTCCAGGGAACACATGCAGCCCTCCTCTTCCATCATGGCTTCAGCTATTGTGTTTCCTCCGCCATGGTGGAAGCGCATGCTGGAACCAAGGAGCTGCGCTCTCTCCAAGGTGGAGGGTGTAGGCTCCCCCCGGGTGTTCCGGAGTCCCCGCTTTCTCCAGCTCAGGGGGTGCAAGGGCCCGCAGGAGGCGCAGCGTCTGCATTCCTAGGGTCCGCTGGCATGGCTCTGGTGGCCGGGCGGGTGCCGCCGCTGGTCAGCAGCGTGTCCCGTATGTCGGTTCCGGGTCCTGGCCGGCGGGGGACATCATATCCGGTGACGCGCCTTTTTGCGGGGGCATGAAGCTAGTGGTTCCAAGCACCTGGAACGTAGAGACTAGGGGGCGGGTCCGTTGACCGGCTCTTCCAGTTCCGGTCCTTGTTGATGATGCCAGGACCGAGAAAAATGAAAAAAAAAATAAAAAATGGTTTCTCAATACCCCACTGCGTTCTCTGCCAAAGATGGAGGAGCAGACCGACAGCCACGGCGGAAGCAGGCGCCCCAAGTACTGGTCAGGCCCAGGTAAAAGGGGCACAGTGGTGCCTTAATTCTGATCCATATGGGCTTATGTTTTGTTGGATCCTCCCTGCAGGGAACCTGTGGCTGCACGGTGAGAGGTTACTTCACTCGGTACCTGCAGTGTGGACTGCAGTGTGGTTGCTGTTGGGATTGCACTGCTTGGGGCACTGTTTCCTTTCTAACTGGTGGTGATCTAGCTGTGCACTAGGGGTTGGTAAATTACGTTAGGGGTCCTTGGTGAGTTTAATTTTTTCTCATTGCGGGGAAAAAGTGTTAGAAAAGTACAAGCATTCAAATCCACCAAGTCAGAGGAAATGTCCCTCCTGCAAGAACCCCCTTAGAGATTCATGACAGAAGGCATTGTGCAGGTCCTGTATTAAGGACTTGGTTGAAGAGGAAATGTCCCAGCAATATAAGGACTTGTTCTCTTCAGTACGGGGAACTTATGAGCTCACTGAGTTCAGTCAAGTCCATGCTGGTACAGAGCCTGGAAGTCCAGGTTGAGTCCCAGCATCCACCATCCAGCCCGAGGGCATCCTCCTCTACAGCAGTGGAGATTGTGGACTTGAAGACTATAGCCGAGCCTCTAGGTACAAGCTATCTTTGGAGGAAGTGGTAGGTGCAACTGCCGGTTCACGACAAAATGTACCAGTGACTGGATGACACTAAACACAGAGTATTCCCAGTCCATAGAAACCTTTCAGAGACCGTAAAGAAGGAATGGAAGGACCCTGAGAGAGGCCCCTTCTTTTCCAAGACACTTAGGAGATGGTGAGTAGTCAGAGGTATGGAAATAGAAACCACGGGTAGATGCTGCATTCTCGCATGTTTCCCAACGCACAAGCCTAGCATTCCAGGACATGGGGGTGCTGAAGGATGCGAGGGATAAAAGAGCGGACTCCCTCCTGAAAAAAGTGTGGGATTCCACATCGGCCAGCCTCAAACCTGCTATGGCTTCCACGGTTGTCGCAAGGAATCTTGAATGCTGGGTGGAAAAGCTGAAAAGCCAAGTAGAGGCAGGCACAGAAAGCTCTTTTGGAGTCCTTTCCATTGATACTGAAGGCAGTAAAGTACATGGCTGATGCACCTGCTGAATCGGTTAAGATGTCAGCAAGGTTGTCAGCGCTGGTGAATTCAGCCAGACGTGCTGTCTGGCTAAAAACTTGGTCTGGTGAGACAGCCTCCAAGGTTAAGCTGTGCGGCTTACCTTTCTTGGGTGATCTTCTTTTTGGTCCAGACCTTGAAACAATCTTGGACAGGACAGCCGACAAGAAAAAGGCTTTCCCTTCCAAGAAGAAACAACCGATCAAGAAGAATTTTCATGCTGTTCAACAGCCCCACAAAAATAGGGATCAAGACCACAATAGCCACTGGGTCTCCCAAAGGAGTAAGACCCCTTTCACACTGGGGCGGTTTGCAGGCGTTATTGCACTAAAAATAGCGCCTGCAAACCGACCCAAAACAGCCGCTGCTGTTTGTTCAGTGTGAAAGCCCGAGGGCTTTCACACTGAAGCGGTGCGCTGGCAGGAGAAGAAAAAAACTGCAAGCCGCATCTTTGGAGCGGTGAAGGAGCGATGTATTCACCGCTCCTAAACCGCTCCTGCCCATTGAAATCAATGGGACAGCGCGGCTATACCGCGGCTATAGCCGCGCTATGCGAGCTGTTTTAACCCTTTTTCGGCCACCAGCGGGGGGTTAAAACTGCACCGCTAGTGGCTGAATACCGCGGTAAAGCAGCGCTAAAAATAGCGCTGTTTTACCGCCGACGCCCCCTACCACCCCAGTGTGAAAGCAGCCTTAGGGAAGAGGAGGAGTTCTCTTCAGATCCTCCCCAGACCAGCCCCCTAAAAATGAATGACAGTCTTAACCCAGTAGGGGGAAGATTGTCTGCCTTTCACCTACAGTGGAACAAAACAACTACAAGCCTGTTTGTGAAAAACGTCATTTCCCAGGGATACAGTCTGGAATTTTCATAGCTACCCCCGAGCAGATTCTATGTTATGGCCTTGCTAAGGGATCAGGAAAAAGCTTCTGCAATGATGAGCCTGCTGCATGATCTGATTTAAGAAGAAGTGATTATCCAGGTCCCAAAAAGTCAGGAAGGCCGAGGCTTCTATTCCCATATCTTCCTGGTGAAGAAGCCTTCTGGGAAGTATCGGTTGATTCTGAACTTAAAGATCCTAAACAGATCTATCCGCTACAAACATTTCAGGATGGACACGATCCATTTAAGCATGAAATTAATGACTCCAGACTGTTTCATGGCATCCCTAGATCTAAGGGACACCTATTTACATGTCCCGATAACTAGGCTTCTCAATGCTTTCTACTCTGGCCCTCAAATTGGAGACCTCAGTTTGGCATCTCCAATTCAGAGCTCTGCCGTTTGGACTTTCATCCTCCCCCAGAATCTTTACCAAAGATAATGGCGGAAGCTCTGGAACCTCTGAAGCCAAGAGGGATTTCATTCATCCCATATCTGGATGACCTGTTTTTCACAGTCTCCAAAGAACAAGTCTTGACAAATCTCCAGGTGTCTCAGGCTCACCTCAAGGACTTAGGGTGGCTCTTGAATCTAGAAAAATCAAATCTAGAGCCCAAGCAGGAGATGAAGTTCCTGGGCTATACCATAAACTTGGTGCTTCAAAAAGTTTTTCTGCCACAGGAGAAGAGGGAGAAGATCGAATCTACAGTGAGACAGGTTCAGACCAACCTCTCAGTGTCAGTCAGATCTGCCATGGCAGTCTTAGGCCTTCTCACAGCATCGATTCCAGCTATTCAGTGGGCCAGATTACATTCCAGACCCCTCCGGATGAATGTCTTACAAAGATGGTCACACCAGGAGCCACTAGAAAAACAGATCAAGCTTACCTCAAACGTAAAGCGGGCGCTCTGGTGGTGGAGCAATTCAACCAACCTGGCAAAAGGTCTTTCCTGGGTCTTTCCCCTAGACAAACGTCTAACAGACGCAAGTTCTTGGGACTGGGAGGCCCACCTGGATGGTCAAACCTTAGGGGGCCTGGTCCAAAGCGGAAGCCCGAAAGTCCTCAAATTGGTGGGAACTGAAGACGATCTTTCTTGGTCTCCTAGCTTTTCAACAAGTTGCAAGGGGACAACACATTCAGGTTCTCTCAGACAATACAACTACAGTAGCTTATGTGTTGAAACAAGGAGGAACCAGGAGCAGAGAGCTCCTAGAGCTGGCCAGTCAGCTACTTACCTGGGCAGAACAGAATGTGTCCTCATTGTCAGCAGTCCATCTGAAGGGATCCCAGAATCTGCGAGCAGACCAGCTAAGCAGAAGGAGACTGGTGGAAGCAGAGTGGAGTCTGAACCAAGAAGTTTTCTTGATGATCTCCAAAGCTTGGGGGCAACTTCAAATAGATATGTTCGCCAGCCAACAAAACTCGAAAGTACAGAAGTTCTTCTCTCTCCACCGAGAAGACTAGGCAGTAGGCATAGATGCTCTCTCCCATCCGGGGCATTACCAGCTGTGCTACGCCTTTCCCCCCTTTTCCCTGATACCACTGGTTCTAAGGAAATTCAGGGAGGAAAATACCAATCTGATCTTGGTCACTCCCTTCTGGCCAAAAAGGCCCTAGTTCGCGACACTACTAAACCTGGCCACAGAACCTCCATGGAAGCAGCCGCCCAGAAAAGACCTGCTAACGCAGGGGTCGGTGAACCATCTGGGAGCAGACAGACTACATCTAACTGCTTGGTTTCTGAGGAAGATCTCCTGAAAGCCAAGGGACTGTCTGATAAATTAGTGGAGACCCTACTTTCCAGTATAAAACAGGTAACTCGGGCCATATACCTGAAAGTTTGGAAAAAAATTTAATTCCTGGTGCACTTCTAAGGGCCTCCAGGTCAAAAGTTTAGTGTCAGTTTTAGAATTTCTCCATGATGGAATGGAGAAGGGGCTGGCAGCCAGCACCCTGAAAACCCAGGTGGTGGCTCTGTCTGTTTTTTTTGAGAGGACTTGTGACAGACCTAGCCAGAACAGAGGCTGTTGGAGAGGACTGTATGCAAGCCTGTTGCCTTTTGATTATGGGCCCTGGATTTTCAATGGAACAATACTCTTTGTGAGGTGAATGAGAAATCCAGGCTGAACTGTACTAATCGGACTCAGTCGTGTATATATTGTATGGGGACTCCTTACTGTAGATTTGTGTCCCTGAAGAGGGAGGGGGGATTCCTCCAGCAGCCCCCTGCTGATAAGACTGATTCATTCTGTTGGGACACATCCTGTGAGGAGATGCTGGTGTCATCAATTCCAACTACCTGTGTTTATGTTAATTGAATGAGCTGATGATATTGTCCTCTATACAATGTAGGAGACGGGACGACTCCTATTGGAGCTACTATTGTGTTGATATAACTGTGTGAAGCTCGGTGACCACAAGTCTGGGCGAAAGGTCATGTCTCAGTCACCTAGGCTGTATAAAGGATTAGATAATTAGCTCATGTTAATTAAGTTACAGTTGTATTGTTAGAGGAGGTTCCAACGGCATATAAAGTCTTGTAATTTTGATTCTAAATAAAGTGAGTTCTTGGTAGCAACAAGCAAGTGTCGCCTTGTTTGTGCTCAGAGAGGTTGAGATATCTGTATACAGACTGGGAGGAAGTGGTATATGACGGAAGCACTCAAGCGGAGTGTGGGACGTTCCGTGACAGGACTCTTTCCAGAGAAGTCTTAATTTCAAGTTCTTTTAGGGCACTTGCTTTGTTTGTTGTTTTACAGGGTCTCACGGGAGCTTCGTTTGAACCCTTACAGGAAGCATCCTTACAGAACTTAGTTTTTTTTTTTTTCACGTCTGCAATAAGAGTCAGCGAGCTTAGGCCCTGGCAGTCACAGAACCTTTTCTGAAGTTCTTTTCAGACAGAGTTCTCCTTCAAACAGACCCAGCGTTCCTACCCAAAGTTTCTTCAACCTTTCACTGCTCACAGGAAATGGTCCTGCCCACTTTCTCTTCAGCTGCTGCCAATCCATGAGAAGCTTTTCACACCCTGGACATGAGGAGATGTTTGTTACACTTTCTAACAGTCACTAAAGAATTCAGAAGGTCAAACGCTCTTTGTGATATTTTCAAGGGGAGAAAGTTTCCAAAACACGCTGGGCAGATGGCTTAGATTTGCAATCACGGATGCCTACAAGGCCAAGGGAGAAATACCCCCCTCAGGTATTGCTGCTCCATTCTATGAGATCAACGGCAGTTTCCTGGTCTGAAAGGGCCAGTGCTACGCTTGAACAAATTTGCAAAGCTGCCACTTGGTCCATCTACTCGACATTTCTCCGACATTATAGGTTGGACTTACTGTCTGCTGCAGATCAAGCCTTTGGCAGGAAGGTACTGCAGGCAGTAGTTCCACCCTAGGGTAAGTTTCTTGGTTATCCTCTCCATGGTTGTCCTGAAAGACGATTTGAGAAAGACTTACCGGTGACGGTATTTCTAAGAGCCTTTCAGAACAACCGCTACTTCCCTCTCTTGTTTATCTTAGAAGTGGTTTTAAGTGTCTATCATGGTTGTTTGGTGGTTTTCTGTGCTTTGTTTTCCAGTATGTCGAGTAAGACCACACAATAACTGAAGCCATGGTGAAAGAGAAGGGATTTAAAGGCTGCATGTGTTTCCTGGAAAATGGGCGAAGCTGCGCTCTCTCCAAGGTTGTCCTGAAAGGCTCTTAGAAATACCGTCACCGTTAAGTCTAACTGTGTTTTTTTTTTTTTTTTTTTTTTCTTCATTCAGCCCAGCGGGCTTTAGGAAAAAACTAAGGCGCTCGCTGTACTAACTCCAGGGGAACCAACCCTGGCCCGAACACACCGGTTAGCACTCATAGCCATTGGCCAGTCTGTACCAGCGTTCTTATCTATGTCAGATTTGGGCTTAAGGTTTTTCTGGTGGCTCATTTAGCAGCGGCAGTTCTCAGTTTTTTTTTTTGTTCTCCTGTTAGTGTTTTGCACTTCTCAAAGTTGTACTGTTTTTGGATGTCCAAACAGTCTCTGAATTCCTGTATACCTTAAAGTGGAAGCTCACAACTATTCCTTACTAAGCTTAAAGTGGTTGCAAACCTTCTCATATACTTGTAGCAATATGGACTACAACCGTAAAATACAGTGATCCTCTGGTATTTCCATGCATCGCATGTCCCTCTAGTGCCCATCGTATCTGTGAGCCAAACAAAAGTGATTGTGGGATAAGTAGTTCCTCAGACTGATAATTGCTTCGCCTGACTATGCACCTGGACTGCTTATCCCAGGGATCTTTGCAACCATCGGAGATTGCTGGGAGTAGCTATAAAAAAAAGCAGAAGCCTGCGCAGAGCCCTTTCTCCTGGGCCTGATGTGAAACTGACCTCTCTGTGCATGGAGAGAGGGGTCACGGCCTACTACGCGGCATAACACATTCCAGCTCGTATGAGAGGGGCCTCGCTCGGCTTGCTGTTCTTCTGACATCCATCCAGCACCACTATGGTCGCCTGCCAACCTGTGTACAGAGCTTCACATCGGGAGATCGATACGGCGGATCCGCTGCACGAGTGTCGCTACATGAGTCGCTGTCCAGAGGGCATCAAATTGGCCTGGTCATTGGTGAGAGGGCAATCGACCAACCTTTGCAAATCCTTTCTCACGGGTTCACTGGGACACTTTGCACAGACCTCTCTACCTTAGGAATACTTTACTGAACATACTTTGAACACTGTGCATAGACACCTTTTAGCATCCACTATTTCAAGAAACCTTATCGTTTGCTATTACACCTTATTGGATACAGTTAACGAGCTCCTACGTGCCAGTAAAGACCATCAGATCTGCAACAGGGACATTGCTGTCATTACCGCTATAAGGGCCTTTATACCATTGCCATTAAGTCTGACCTCTCATTAGGGTAACAGTTACTAGGCTGGGCAAGGTTACCTCTTTAGTTGTCAGTATAACCAGTTAGCTGTGTTTATCCTTACAGGTGCTAGCATTACTTCATTGTGTAAGTCTATATAATAGATTGTTTTATCTGCAAATATCTTGTCTTGTGTTAGTCTGAGGAATTCCTTTGCTGAGTTGGCGTTGTTGCCAAAACTCAGTGGATCTATTACCTCCTCTTTGTGATAATATCCTTTTTGAACTGTTCTAGTAAATATTATCAGAACATAAAAAAGACGGAGTTGTCTGACTTATTACTTTAAGGTGGTGCACAGATGACGGAACCCAGAGTGTCAGGTGGGTTGGAATGTTCATTAGGTCATGGCAGTGCAGATGAGCAGGTAATTCCAAGCAGTCTCTTAGGGGGTCGTGTTACATACCCGAAGGAAGTGAAAAGCCTCAGATGTTACCCAAAGATGAAAGAAATCATCCTGCATACATTTTACTTGATTATCTGCAGCCATCTTTGCCCTACATCCATTCAAAAGTGCAGATTTGTGATAAAATCCTTCATCTGTCAGAAGCAGAGAGGAGGGAGTGGAGAGCTGCAGTTACAGCTTTTATGCACTGTGTGAGAGTTGAATGGATGAAAGGGACACCCCCCCCCCCTCCACACACTGCATAGGAACAAAGGAACATGCAAAGATGTGTTCTGAGTAAGCTGTGTGCTGAGCTCGCTCCCTGTCACAAATGTATCTCAGGTGTCAGCAAAACTTTTCAGAAGTGGTTCATGCTGATAACAAAGGAGTGAATTAACAGAGAGATTTTACTCTTAGACCTTTCTAGAGGGACAGGTAAACACTACAGATGTATGTGCTTTGTTTAGATTTCATAACCTGAGGTTTACATCAATTTTATACCTGCCCCACCCCTTTCTAAATGCTGTTCTAACTACCCCATAAAAGAAAGATGATTATACTTATCTATTCTCCGGCTGCTCCAGTCCAGTCATGCGATCTTCCCAGCTCGAGTAGAGGATAGATTGCCAACAACAGCTTCAACGTCTTTGCGGTGATGTCACCCATTTGCTTACTATGGGACATCAGTTGTCCCATGTCCCTCCTCTCCTCTGAAGCTTGCCGCTAGTAGGTGTACACGTGACCTGACTGGAGTGCTCAGTGAATAGAGAAGTATACACATCTTCCTTTCACAGGGTTGTTAGAATAGGATTTAGAAGGAGGTGGGAGCAGGTTTAAGCTCAGTTAGGAATAGCCTGGACTTTTTTGTACTTGCTGTACAATTTATTTCTTGAAGTAGAGCGACACAGGTTCCAGCCCTGTGTCTATGATCATGCTCTGTGTTGCTTTTCTTCAAAACTAGGGCACAGGCTCTCTGGTGAGCTGGGACTTACTATATATACACATATTTAGCAGGTGCCCTGCATCTCCCGCGTCCATGCCAGGCTGGCCGAGGCTGCACAGAGTGAGTGTGTGCCTGTTGGCTCCTGTGGTCCCTTTCCTCACTGACACTGACTATTTGTTCTGCTCTTCCCCCTGCATCCTCATTGGCAAGGGGGAGGGAGCCAATCAGCATCATCAGCAGCAGCAGTAAAGCATTCTAGGACATGTAGTTCCCACCACAAATGGCCCCATAGCCTTGTATGGGGACATGACTACACACCCCAGCGTTCTCTGGCAAGGAAAGAATCAAGGACACCATCTTGTCAGGAAAATAGACTGGACTCGGGAGTTAGGTGTTGCCTCCCAGGTCAGTCCACCGCTTATTTCAAGCTATCCAGTGCTGGTCGGGGACATCCCAGGTGCATATCCAGCCTGCACCTGCACCGATGGCGTGAAGCGTTCCAGTGTGAGCCTGCCTGTGCTAGGACGTTAGTTTTGGACCTTGACCGCAGGATTGGTGAGAGGGCACTTGCCCATTTGCAGGGACTTGTGCTCTGAGGAAGGGGGGACTTACCCCCCGAAAAGCGTCAGCTGGCAGTGATTTCTGTGTTTTCCTCCGTGACCTCTGGAGTACCGTTCATGTTCTACTGATTGCTGCTACATGATGATCTATACTGCGATCACTAATGTTTTGTAAGTAGCTTCTTTTTTATCTTCTTAAACTTTTATCCAAAGATAATGCACTAGGCTGGTGCGCCCTCTTGTTTCTCTTTTTTCTTTGACCATTTGCAGGGAACAAGGACACTGCACACAGTTACTTCACTTTGCCCACACTTGCCAGAACCTGGGTCTCATTGACGCCCTGTTAAGCAGTCATAGTGTCTGCCTTGCTATCTGGATACTGTCAGCATACCACAGTTACACTTTGTCAAGCAGGAATTTAAGTGCACCAACCAAAGTGGCTAGCCGAAAATGCAAGGCCTCATTCTTCTTCCAAGGGACACAAGTTACTGGTGCCATACGGGCATGCACGCACACACATACTTAGGGCTCTGTATATGTAGTGTATGAGTCTGGTAGTCTGACTTAGGGCTTACGCCACTGAATGATGGATTGGGTGCAGTGTTTATAGTTGGGCCTATGGTGTCAGGGGACAGAAGAGAGAGGTTTGACATAAGAGAAGGTCATTCCTCTGCTCTCCTCCTGCCTAGACTCATAGAGCCAATTTGAGTAGAGGTAACCAAGCCGGTATAGAGTTGCCATATTGTGATTTATTGCTGTTAAAGTGTTTACCTCTGCTCTTGGGGTTATTCGCAATTGTGGAATTCCATAAAAGCAGCCTGATATGATATATTGAGTTATATGGCTCTTGATCTCCGTTATTGCTCATTAGTTAATTCATTTGATAATATACTGTTACTGTCTGTCACATTTCCACAGAAACCTTACAATAAAAGATGATTTCTGTGTTTTATCATAATGTGTGTCTTTTCGTTGATCCTTGTACTTTTACACTATTGCCAGGTGTGTCAGAGGTGCTGAGACTGTTCTTGGGGTCGAGAGGCAGAGTACAGAACCAAACATACTCAAGCGGCTCCTCTGGGGATAGCGCTACACATGTGTCTGTTTTATGGTTGGGTTTGTCCTCTGCATATTGCATATGTAAATTAACTTTTATCCTTTTATTATCAGGAAACCAGTATTGACACACTGCTCACAAGGGATGCAGGCACTGAGAGCTGTAACAGACTTAAACGCAAGAAGCAAGAGACAAATGATGTTAAAAGCAAGAGACCACTAATTACAGAGTTTGGTAAGCAGCTTTAACCAGTTGTATTACTGTGGCAACTGCTGGGTTAAGTTTGGCCTCTTTCTTTTGCCACCTTCTTGTTTTGTAAGGCAAAACAATCTGTACAACTTTTTTGCTGAATGTTTTTTTGGGGGTATACTTTGTTAAATGGCATTAGTAACTTATAATAACTTATGTTGGCTTTAGGTTAAGGCCTCATGCACACGAGACGCTGGTGCAAACTCTGCTGAACACATGTTTTTAAAAGCTGAAACCGGCATTTAGAAACGCCTGTTTTGCCGCGTTTGCATGCCGCGTTTTACCTCGTTTGCGTCTAGAAGCGTCTGCAGAGCAGAGAATGACATTTTGCGACCCAACTTTGGGGCCCCGTATCTCGGGGCCACTTGGTGCTAGGAACCCCAAATTTGGTGTGCAAACACAGTTGGACTAACACTACAACATATCCACCAAGTGGCCCCGAGATATGGGGCCCCAAAGTCAGGTCGGAAAATGTCATTCTCTGCTGCAGAAAAGTGCTTGACATTTTGCGACCTGATTTGGGGCCCCATATCTCGGGGCCAATATAACATATCCATATTTGGGGTTCCTAGCACCAAGTGGCCCCAAGATATGGGGCCCCAAATCGGGTCGCAAAATGTCAAGCACTTTTCTGCAGCAGAGAATGACATTTTCCGACCTGACTTTGGGGCCCCATATCTCGGGACCACTTGGTGGATATGTTGTAGTGTTAGTCCAACTGTGTTTGCACACCAAATTTGGGGTTCCTAGCACCAAGTGGCCCCGAGATACGGGGCCCCAAAGTTGGGTCGCAAAATGTCATTCTCTGCTCTGCAGACGCTTCCGACCTGAATTTGGGGCCCCATATCTCAGGGCCACTTGGTGCTAGGAACCCCAATTTTGGTGTGCTAACACAGTTGGACTAACACTAAAACAAATCCAAGTGCTTATAACATATAACAAGTGCTTGACATTTTGTGACCCGATTTGGGGCCACATATCTCGGGGCCACTTGGTGCTAGGAACCCCAAATTTGGATAGCTTATATTGTTAGTCCAACTGTGTTAGCAAAATTGGGGTTCCTAGCACCAAGTGCCCCCGAGAAATGGGGCCCCAAAGTCGGGTCACAAAATGTCAAACACTTTTCTGCAGCAGAGAATGACATTTTCTGACCTGACTTTGGGGCCCCATATCTCGGGGCCACTTGGTGCTAGGAAACCCAAAATTGGATATGTTGTAGTCCACTGTGTTTGGGGTTCCTAGCATCAAGTGACCCCGAGATATGGGGCCCCAAATTCAGGCTGTAAAAACACTTATAAACACTTATAAACGCAAACACGGTTAAACGCGGTACCCGCGTTTAGCTGTGTTTGGCGTCTGAAACGTGGAAAACTTTTGCGTCTGAACCCATTTTTTTGCTTCTGGAAAAACGAGGTTAAACGCAACTGCCTAAAAACGCCAAAAAACGAGACTGTGTACATGGACACCTAGGGTAACATTGAATGGGTTCAGGGGCAGTTAAAAAAAAGTGTCCAACTGCCTCTGAGCATGAGTTTAACAGCGTCTCGTGTGCATGAGGCCTAAGGTTGGCAGTTGTCCCTGTTTCCTGGAGACTGTTTTGTTTCTGTGTGTTACTTAAAGTGATACTAAAAATCCTGTATAATTTACATTGTCCATTCTATTTCTGGATGATGTGGATGATGGCACTGTTAGAACTAAATTATTAAAAAAGAAAACTTGTAAATACCTGTTTTCTTTTTCAACAACTATTTGTTATACAGCTTCTAGCCCTCTGCTGCTGGTCACATGTTCAAAATAGAAAATAGAATTCAGAGTAAAAATAATATCAATAAACTGTTTTAAATTGTCATACAAATATATATTTGAAATCAAATCTTTATTATTTTTTGGCAATAACATGGTGTAGGCAGATTTCTGCCAGTCACAGGCTGTGTAACGCCCTTCCAGCCTGTGTCTTAGAATAAGAGGGAGATGAAGCCATCATCAGTTTACATACAATATCCTGCCCCCACTGTGTTTAGCTGATTAGTAAGGAGGTAGGGAGTGGGCTGTCATTTAGCACTGTGTATATACCCACATGTGTGACGCTATAGTCACATGGGCTGCTTAGATGTGATGGGGAGGAAGTGCTCAACATAAAGACTGGCTGAAAACTGAGGCATGTCTAGAGCTACCAATACTGCTCTGCAAAATCACTATCTGCATTGGGGACTTGGACAGAAGGGGGAGAGAGAGAGCAGCAGGATCAACCAGGTTTTTTCAGAATAAAGAAAACAAATCTCATGAGTGAGTATGAGAAGCATATGTAATACACAATTTATTGATTGTTTTTTAAGATGTGGTTTTAGTGACACTTTGATCCTGACTCTTAAACTCTGTGAATTACTCACTCCTGACCCCTAAACTCTCTCGTTGCTTAATGCTGACTCCTGAACTTTCTACGTTGCTTAACCCTGAGCCCTGCACTCAGTGTTACTTACTCCTCACCACTGAACTTTGTGTGTTACATAATTCTAAACACTGATCTCTATGCTTTACACTCTCTTGACCCATTGCAGCATAGGTTGATGTGTTATTTAACCACTTCCCATCCCAGCCATTGTAATATGACTCCCGCAGAGTGGCTTTCCCATCCTGGGCGGACATCATATGACGTCCTCGGCTTCTCTGCTTTGTAGAGGGGCGCGAGCGCCCACCGTGTCACTCAGGAGCCAATGCCACAATGTCCGCCGGGCACCCGAGATTGCTCGTCACAGAGCAGGAACGTGGATCTGTGTGTATAAACACACAGATCCATGTCCTGTCAGGGGAGAGGAGACAGGATCGTGTATTTCTAGTATATAGGAACACCGATCAGTCTCCTTCCCTAGTCAGTCCCATCCCCCCACAGTTAGAATCTCTCCCTAGGTAACACACTTCTGGCACTGAATGTGTTAATACATTCCAGATTGTTGGATAATAGTATTCTATATTCATACTGCATTTATTTGTATCTCATGCCCACTGCATAATTAACGTGTAAAAGATTTTAGCCAGAACCTTAATTGCTGCTTTAATTGTTTTTCTTTTAGAGTCTGACTATTCTGAAGATGATTTGTTCAAGAACGTCGGCAGCTTGGGGTAAGCAAAGGCAATAACTTGTGAATACTAAAATTGAAAAAATGCTTTAATAACACTGAGTGTGCTGTATTTGCAGTAGCTTTTTATACAGTGTTATCTGTTTTGTCCAAAAGGTTGAGCATCTCTTTCTCTTTGAAATCTTCATTGTGATCTTGGGCTGTTCTGTCTGTTCCCATACCACCAGAATCTAGCATAAAGTTTAGTGCATTATTTCAAAGTCGTCTCTTACTGTAAAACTTGTACCATTTTTATGGCTCATCGCTGTTCTGCCTCACTGCTTTGGGGGATTGTGCTTCCCTGTGCTATTATGAACTAATAAACTTAGTTTTAGTATGCAGAGGTCCTTCAGGAGTCATGAGTTTTTATCATGGGCTTTAAATCACACCTCTGGTAACTCTGTCCAACCTTTATAGAACAGCAGCACTACCTCCAAAGCTTGCAGTTCTTCTTAGTTCTTCTCTGTCAAGTAGAAATCCCCTGTGCGAAGTAAAATTATTTTAGACTGTATGAATGACAATATAATAAAGAATGATAAACACTATAAATGAGTAAGTCTTAATAGCATATATTATGTATAAATGTCATTGTTGGCAATGCAACAGTGATGGAATATTTCCTGTAAAAAAAAGATGCTGGGAAGCGCAAAGATATGCCAACGAGAGAAAGGTGGGGGGAGGAGCTATGTTGCTCCTTCTCTTACATTTGTATTGTAAATAAGGAGAAACTCTAGTAAACTATATTTTCATTTTTGTCATGGCTTTCTAAACAGACAATAATGAATAGATTTCTACCTACACTACTACTACATACAGTAAAATTTCAAACTCCCAGATTGGGAAGAAAGTGCACATTACCAGGGCTTTTGAGGAAGTGTTCAATGTAGAGATAGAATGCTGCAGGGGCTTCTAAGTATCCTGGTTCAACTCTGTTTTCCACTTTTGTATAGTGCTTTCTGCATTTCCACTGAGAAACACCACATTTCCTGTTCATGAACTATGGGTTATATGGGATAAAGATGCACTGGAGACCAGACAAAAACTAAAGGTCAGCCCCTAGGGGCCATTATCTCTCCCTTAAACAGCCTTTTCAGTTTAGATTGGTGTTTTCAATGAGCTCTGTTGGTTCTGATCTATTCATGAGGATTTACTTTTTCAGTCAACTGCTGGTAGATTTAAGATGGATATACAGAACCTTGAAGTCTCTCCCATTAGCCCCACCGAGTGCAGGTTAATCTTTTAATGGAGCTTTAGGTTATTGTGTCAGATTGTAGGTTTTATCTGCAGGAAAGCAGGTGTCCATATGGATTTCAGTCATGTTTATAAATGATTTTATCCTCTTAGGTCTAACGTAGGTCCACAGCTTTTACAATTGTTTTGGTGTTCTGTAGAAATGATTGTGATAGATCTTATCCGAAAAGTGAATTGGGAGAAGATGTGGATTCTGCAGAAAGCCAGCATGAAGACCTGAAGATCTGTGAAAATATTTCATTAAAACCAGAAACAGATGAGGTGGTGGCATCAGATCTAGGTATGTGAAAAACCGCTGTGAAAACAGAGCATATAGTGTATTCATGTACATATAGCCATTAAAGTGGAATGCTGATTTTAGTATGAGCTGCACTAAACATACATTTAGGGTTGGTTTACATTAGCTGACCTGATAAATCACAGCGTTTACTTCTCGGTCAGCTGTCAGTGTGAGGTCTTCCTACCTGTTGAACAAGTCCTCAAAGGTTAGTATGGTCCAATATTTCTTTCTTCTTTTGTAGTTTATTGGGGTTTACCAATTGGAAGTACAGTGATGTGAAAAAAAGTATTTTATCCCCTGCTGATTTTGTACATTTGCCCACTGACAAAGAAATGATCAGTCTATAATTTTAATGGTAGGTTTATTTTAACACGTAAAAGACAGAATAACAAAAATATGCAGAAAAATGCATTTCCTAAAAGTTATCAATTGATTTGCATTTTAATGAGTGACATAAGTATTTGATCCCCTATCAATCAGCAAGATTTCTGGCTCCCAGGTGTCTTCTATTGAGGTAATGAGCTGAGATTAGGAGCACCCTCTTAAAGGGAATGCTCCTAATCTCAGCTTGTTACCTGTATAGAAGACACCTGTCCACAGAAGCAATCCGTCAATCAGATTACAATTTCTCCACCATGGCCCAGACCAAAGATCTGTCCAAGGATGTCAGGGACAAGATTGTAGACTTACACAAGGCTGGAATGGGCTACAAGGCCATTGCCAAGCAGCTTGATGAGAGGGTGACAACAGTTGGTGTGATTATTCACAAATAAAAGAAACACAAAATAACTGTCAATCTCCCTCGGTCTGGGGCTTCATGCAAGATCTCATGATTCAGAGGAGAACTGGGTGAAAGTGTTGTGGTCAGATGAACTGGATGGACATGTTTTTATTCAGCCTTACCTACTATGTAACTATGAGACCAAAATCAAGCTTTTTGGCATCAAATCAACTCGCCTGTGTTTGGAGGAGGAGGAATGCTGCCTGTGACCCCAAGAACACCATCCCCACTGGCAAACATGGAGGTGGAAACAACATGCTTTAGGGGTGTTTTCTGCGAAGGGGACAGGACAACTTCACTGCATTAAGGGGATGATGGACGGGGCCACGTACCATTAAATTTTGGCTGAGAACCACTTTTCCTCAGCCAGGGCATTGAAAACTGGATTGTGGATGGGTATTCCAGCATGACAATGACCCAAAACACACCGCCAAGGCAACAAAGGAGTGGCTCAAGAAGAAGCACATTAAGGTCCTGGAATGGCCTAACTAGTCTCCAGACCTTGAGTCCATAGAAAATGTGGAGGAAGGTTAAGGTCCCAATTTACCAAACGTCAGCCTCGAAACCTTAATGACTTGGAGAGGATCTGCAAAGAGGTGTGGGACAAAATCCCTCCTGAGATATGTGCAGACCTGGTGGCCAACTACAAGAAAGGTCTGACCTCTGTGGGTTTTGATACCAAGTACTAAGTCACTACTTAATACTGATTTCACTCATTAAAATGCAAATTAATTTATAACTTTTTTTGAAATGCATTTTTCATAATTTTTTTTTATTTTTCTGTCTCTCACTGTTAAAATAAACCTACCATTAAAATTCTAGACTGATCATTTTGTCAGTGGGCAAACGTACAAAATCAGCAGGGGGGTCAAATACTTTTTTTCCCTCACTGTATGTCCATATAATGCAATGAAGTTAATAGTATTAGAAGAAACCATACAGTAGATCCCCTGTTCATGTTAAACAGTGTGAAGGGACACATCTGCTGCCAGTTATTGTATTCTGCAGGGGTAGTGGTTGGGGGCTGAGGATTCATCTGAGTTGGTGAAGCACTGGCACATATCTTAATATTTTGTAGTTATTATTGTAGAGGATTTATATAGTACCAACAGTTTGCACAGCGCTTTACAAATGCAATTCAAGATGAGGGATAGGAAGGCCCTGCTCCTGAGAGCTTACAATCTAAACCAAAAGGCAAGTGGGGGGGAAGGCTTTGCTAAAGAGATGAGTTTTCAGGGATTGCCTAAAGGCAAGTAGAAGGTTATAGGCCATTTAAGTTGGCCTCATGGCATTGTCTTTGTATTTTTTTGAATTCATGAAAAGCATCCATAGGGGCCAATTGTCTATAATGAGTTTGAGAGATTTGTTTTTCCAATCTCATAATTGTTCGGTTTCAGTGGCATTTCTATTATAGTTGGAGTTACTATTGTATTCCAGTGTCTACAGTGCCTTGAAAAAGTATTCATACCCTTTGACATTTTTCACATTTTGTCATGTTACAACCAAAAACATAAATGTATTTTATGTGATAGACCAACACAAAGTGGCACGTAATTGTGAAGTGGAAGGAAAATGATAATATTTTTTCAAAATTTTATACAAATATCTGAAGAGTGTGGCGTGCATTTGTATTCAGCCCCCTTTTACGCTGATATCCCTAACTAAAATCTACTGGAACCGATTGCCTTCAGAAGTTACCTAATTGTTATACAGAGTCCACCTGTGTATAATTTAATCTCAGTATAGCTACAGCTGTTCTTTGAAGCCGTTAGAGAACCTTAGTGAACAAACAGCATTACAAAAGTCAGGGATAAAGTTGTGGAGAAGTTTAACCACATCAGCCCCGGAAGGATTTACCCCCTTCCTGACCAGAGCACTTTTTACAATTTGGCACTGCGTCGCTTTAACTGCTAATTGCGCGGTCATGCAATGCTGTACCCAAACGAAATTTGCGTCCTTTTCTTCCCACAAATAGAGCTTTCTTTTGATGGTATTTGATCACCTCTGCCGCCGTTTTTATTTTTTGCGCTATAAACGGAAAAAGACCGAAAATTTTGAAAAAAAATGATATTTTCTACTTTTTGTTATAAAAAAAAATCCAATAAACTCAATTTTAGTCATACATTTAGGCCAAAATGTATTCGGCCACATGTCTTGGTAAAAAAAATGTCAAGTGTATATTTATTGGTTTGCGCAAAAGTTATAGCGTCTACAAGCTAGGGTACGTTTTCTGGAATTTACACAGCTTTTAGTTTATGACTGCCTATGTCATTTCTTGAGGTGCTAAAATGGCAGGGCAGTACAAAACCCCCCCAAATGACCCCATTTTGGAAAGTAGACACCCCAAGGAAATTGCTGAGAGGCATGTTGAGCTCATTGAATATTAATTTTTTTTGTCCCAAGTGATTGAATAATGACAAAAAAAAAAAATACAAAAAGTTGTCACTAAATGATATATTGCTCACACAGGCCATGGGCATATGTGGAATTGCACCCCAAAATACATTCAGCTGCTTCTCCTGAGTACGGGGATACCACATGTGTGGGACTTTTTGGGAGCCTAGCCGCGTACGGGGCCCCGAAAACCAATCACCGCCTTCAGGATTTCTAAGGGCGTAAATTTTTGATTTCACTCCTCACTACCTATCACAGTTTTGAAGGCCATAAAATGCCCAGATGGCACAAACCCCCCCCCAAATGACCCCATTTTGGAAAGTAGACACCCCAAGCTATTTGCTGAGAGGCATGGTGAGTATTTTGCAGCTCAT
This sequence comes from Aquarana catesbeiana, assembly GCF_042186555.1. Lineage (NCBI taxonomy): Eukaryota > Metazoa > Chordata > Amphibia > Anura > Ranidae > Aquarana > Aquarana catesbeiana. Next base: position 144,665,739 of record NC_133335.1, on the reverse strand, counting down.
TTGTTTTTGAAAATGAAGAAAGACAAGAAAAAAATTTTTTTTTTCTTTTTTTAATTTTCAAAACTTTGTGACAAAAAGTGAGGTTTGCAAAATACTCACTATACCTCTCAGCAAATAGCTTGGGGTGTCTACTTTCCAAAATAGGGTCATTTGGGGGGGGGGGTTGTTTGTGCCACCTGGGCATTCCATTGCCTCCGAAACTGTGATAGGCAGTGAAGAGTGAAATTAAAAATTTACGCCCCTAGAAAGCCTGAAGGCGGTGCTTGGTTTTCGGGGTCCCGTACGCGGCTAGGCTCCCAAAAAGTCTCACACATGTGGTATCCCCATACTCAGGAGAAGCAGCTAAATGTATTTTGGGGTGTAATTTCACATATTCCCATGGCATGTTTGAGCAATATATCATTTAGTGACAACTTTGTGCAAAAAAAATTTGTCTCTTTCCCGCAACTTGTGTCACAATATAAAATATTCCATGGACTCGACATGCCTCTCAACAAATAGCTTGGGGTGTCTACTTTCCAAAATGGGGTCATTTGGGGGGGGGTTTGAACTGTCCTGGCATTTTATGCACAACATTTAGAAGCTTATGTCACACATCACCCAGTCTTCTAACCACTTGAAGACAAAGCCCTTTCTGACACTTTTTGTTTACATGAAAAAATTATTTTTTTTTGCAAGAAAATTACTTTGAACCCCCAAACATTATATATTTTTTTTTAAAGCAAATGCCCTACAGATTAAAATGGTGGGTGTTTCATTTTTTTTTTTTTTTTTTCACACAGTATTTGAGCAGCGATTTTTCAAACGCATTTTTTGGGGAAAAAACACACTTTTTAAAATTTTTATGCACTAAAACACACTATATTGACCAAATGTTTGATGAAATCAAAAAGATGATCTTAGGCCGAGTACATGGATACCAAACATGACATGCTTTAAAATACAGGTTACCACTTATTTACAGAGGAGGTCTACTGCTAAAATTACTGCCCTTGATCTGACCTTCGTGGTGATACCTCACATGCATGGTGCAATTGCTGTTTACATTTGACGCCAAACCAACGCTTGCGTTCGCCTTAGCACAAGAGCAGGGGGGGACAGGGGTGCTCTTTTTTTTTTTTTTTTTTTTTTATTATTTTTTTGCTTTTTTATCTGATTTTAAAACTGTTCCTTTCATTTTTTTTTTTTTTTTTTTTTTTATTAATTTTTATTGTTATCTCATGAAATGTAAATATCCCCTATGATAGCAATAGGTAGTGACAGGTACTCTTTTTTGAAAAAATTTGGGTCTATTAGTCCTTAGATCTCTCCTCTTCCCTCAAAGCATCTGACCACACCAAGATCGGTGTGATAAAATGCTTTCCCAATTTGTTTACATCCCTGGCGAAATCTAAGTCATGAAATGCTCGTAGCTTCCAGTTTCTTAGGCCATAGAGATGTTTGGAGCCACTCTGGTCTCTGATCAGCTCTATGGTCAGCTGGCTGAATCACCGGCTGCATTCTCAGGTTCCCTGTTGAGACAGGAGAGCCAGAGAAAAACACGGAAGACGGTGGGGGGGGGGGGGCATTCCCTCCCACTGCTTGTAAAAGCAGTCTAGAGGCTAATTGGCCACTAGGATTGCTTTTACATGAAAGCCGACCGCTGGCTGAAAAGAATAATACCAAGATGATACCTAAACCTGCAGGCATCATTCTGGTATAACCACTCAAAGTCATGAATGGCGTACCTGAAGAAATAAAAATGGTTAACAATAAAACACAGTAAACGGTAAAGTATAAAAAATTGCGTACCTGAAAAGCAAACATGATAAAACATAATAACAATAAAACATTGCAGAATAGAATACAGTAAAAAAGAGCAGAACAATAGAGAGAGAGAGAGAACAATAAAACGACAACTATTTTTTTTTATTTTATATATATATATATATATATATATATATATATATATATATATATATATATATATATATATATATATATATATATATATATATATAATTATATATCATTTTTTTTTTTTTTTACACTTTTTTTATTGTAACTAACTTTTATAACTGTAACCGGTTCCAGGTTCGGGTCTCAAAATGCGATGGCATCTTGGGAGACCCTGTGAAAGTGTGCCTAGTCTGTGCAATGCTGTACCCTACGCTAATACTCAACTAGTGCATGGTAGCGTTCAAAACATTCACCAATGCAAAGACCAGGATTGTCAGGACAGGAGGGACAATAATAGCGGGTGTCATGCCTATATCCGCGCTTGCTGCAGACACAACATCTTTTTTGGGGGGGTTAGTTGGGTAGGGGTACTCGGGAGGACATAAAGAAAATGCCTCTCATGCAACCGACTGCATTTGGTTGGGGAAGTGAATGGGGGAAGTACGGGTGCTGCAGAAGTGATGGGTTCCCAATTAGGATTGGCGAATGCTGCAGGAAGGGCACTATGGGCACGGCGGGCCTGTGTTTGTCTTCTTGGTGGCAGCGGGAAACTACTTGTGCTTGCCACCTCACCAGCTTGAACTGCACTTATGGAACTCGCCACGTCACCAAGTGTTACTGCAGTGCTGGTTTGACTACGACCGGGGTGTACTAGGCCGCTGGTGCTTGCCAGTTCACCAAAATGCTACCAAAAAAACTGTTAGCGATCGCAGGGATCAGGCCTGACTCTGCGAACGCTGCAGTTATGTGTTTAGTGTTTTGTAAGTGACAGTGATTGATCGATACTGCACTTGGGTGGGCTGGACTGAGCCAGGCGGAGGGGCAAAATGCAGGTGCTAGCAGGTATCTGGGCTGATCCCGCTAACACTGCGTTTTTGGGAACCCTAAACTGCTGGGGACGCTAGTACAGATCTGATTGGATCAGATATTGATCCGATCAGATACTATACCACTAAGGGAGGTGTACGGTGCGTGCGTGGGTGTTAGCGGTACTTGCGCTAACCTGACGCTGCCTGGGGCTGGTGCTTGCCAGTTCACCAAAACGCTACCAAAAAAACTGTTAGCGATCGCAGGGATCAGGTCTGACTCTGCGAACGCTACAGTTATGCATTTAGTGTTTTGTAAGTGACAGTGATCGATCGATACTGCACTTGGGTGGGCTGGGCTGGGCCGGGCGGAGGGGCAAAATGCAGGTGCTAGCAGGTATCTGGGCTGATCCTGCTAACAATGCATTTTTAGGAACGCTAAACTGCTGGGGGCGCTAGTATAGATCTGATCGGATCAGATATTGATCCAATCAGATACTATACCACTAAGGGAGGCGTATGCTGCGTGCGTGGGTGTTAGCGGTACTGGCGCTAATCTGACGCTGCCTGGGGCGACGCATATCACCGCCAGGCGATCAGGGGGCTAAATCTTTATTAGGTAATAAACGGCGGGTGCCCTGACACTATAAAAAATAAATGAACTAACCAGCGTCACCCGTAACAGTTATACGGTGATCAGTGGTGAAAGGGTTAACTAGGGGGCAATCAAGGGGTTAAAACATTTATTAGGTAGTATATGGGGGTCCCTGATGCTATAAAACGCTGACGGCGAACCTAAATATTTATCTCCCTAACTAGCATCACCAGCGACACTAATAGAGTGATCAGAAAAATGATCGCTTAGCGACACTGGCGACGGGGGGTGATCAAGGGGTTAAAACTTTATTGGAGGGGGGTTAGGGGGGTACCCTAGACCTAAAGGGGGCTAACCCTAACTGCCCTAACACACTAACTGTCACAAACTGACACCATGCAGTAATCAGAAAAAAAAAAAACTGCTTGGTGTCAGTGTGACAGCGTGGGGGGAGGGGGGATCGGGGGGGGGGGGATCGGGGGTGTAATGTATGCCTGGCATGTTCTACTGTGTGTGTGTTGTGCACTCACATTCCAGTCTTCTGTCCTCGGCGCCGGAACAGAAAATGCCGAGCCGAGGAGAGATGACATCATTTCCTCTGCCTCTGTGTACAATACAGAGGCAGGGAAATTATTTAAATGGCCAGGAGCGATCGCGAGGGGGGGGGGGCCACGAACGGATGGCCTCCCCCTCACCACCGATTGCCGGGGAGGATTTGCCGACCGCCGCCGGCACCGGGGGGTCCCCCCACCCGCGGGCAGGCAAGGACGTACCTGTAAGTCCTTTTGCTTGCCCGTGCCATTCTGCCGACGTACATCGTCGTGCGGCGGTCGGCAACTGGTTAAAGCAGGGTTAGGCTATTAAAAAAAAATAAAAAATATTCCAAGCTTTGAACATCTCACAGAGCACTGTTCAATCCTTCATCTGAAAATAGAAAGAGTATGGGATAAGTGAAAACTACCAAGACATGGTCATCCACCTAAATTGACATGCCAAGCAAGGAGAGCATTAATCAGAGAAAAGCAGCCAAGATGCCCATGGTAACTTTGGAGGATCTACAGAGAACCACAGCTCAGGTGGGAGAATCTGTCCACAGAAAAACTCTTAATCGTGCACTCCACAAATCTGGCCTTTATGGAAAAGTGTCAAGAAGACAGTCATTGTTGAAAGAACTAAACAAATGAAAATACAGCTCAAACTGTTAAAAGCATTAAATAAAAAGTCCATCTAGTAAGACATATTAAATTCTTCTTGACACAAACAGACTGGTCCCCTTTTGCTGCGTCTCAGATGTCATATACAAAATCGTATGGGTACGCTTACCGGAAAGGATGGACCCCTTAATTACAGGGGGTCAGACACGCCTGGATGAATATCTGATGGGCAGCTGCCTTAGATCTCGTCTGTGGTGGTCGGTCAAACAGTATATCTGAAGTGAAGCCGTAACCTGGGAACTCAGCAAAGGGATGGCGGGAAGCCCTCACAATGGGCACAGCAGCCAACAGGTGCACAGACCCGGGAACCCAGCACAGGGACGGCGGGAACCCCCCACAATAAGCACAGCAGCTGCACAGACCCCGGAACTCGGCACAGGGACGGAGGGAACCCCCCACAATGGGCACAGCAGATGTACAGACTCGGGAACTCAGCCTGAGTGAACTCAGTGAAGGCGAAAACAAAATTTTATAACAGAAAGAAAGAGAAAAACTTTTTTTTTTTTCCAAAAATTTCTGTCTTTTTTAGTTTGTTTAGCAAAAAATAAAAACCCCAGTGGTGATCAAATACCACCAAAAGAAAGCACTATTTGTGGTAAGAAAATGATAAAAAATTTGTTTGGGTACTGTGTTGCATGTGAAGTGGTTAAGGTATGTATTTATAAAAAAATTTTGAAAACTATTTACCATTTTTTCTTCCACTTCACAATTATCTGCCACTGTGTGTTGGTCTATCACATAAAATCCCAATCCCAAAATCCCAATAAAATACTTTTACAGTTTTGGTTGTAACATGACAAAATGTGGAACATTTCAAGGGGTATGAAACGAATAGTTTTTTCAAGGCACTGTAGTTATTGCTGTGCATGCATCACAGAGGAAATATCTTCATAGGTGTTTTTTAAATCACATATAATTCACATTTGTAGAATGGTGTAATACCTTCATATAAGAAAGTGTTGTTATAGAACCTTCAAAGGCTAGTTGCATATACCCTAGGAGCACAATTTAATTAATATTAAGGCTACTGAGAGTTACATTTGAATTACTTAATTTTTCACTATTCTTTTTTACATTTACTAAAACATTCCCCTCAAGACCGTGTGAAGCTTTCAGAAAGCATTCTGCAGCTGACTCTTTTGTTTCAGGCTTACTTGTTAATCCATTGCAGTGTCTCTGTGGAACAGTTCTTCCTGTTCCTAGACCTGCCCTAAGTATGATCAATGTAATCCAATAATCAAAAGCAGGGGTTATACAGGATGTGCCCATCATAATCCAGAGGGGCTACCAGAACAGTGTGTCTCTAGGCATTGTATTATGTGAGAAAGTGCTATCTTTCTTTTGAATTGGGAATAATTTGCTATTAGTACATTTTTAAAAAATGTTTTTGTCACATTAAACTGTTAATCTCTGCTGACAAATCCCATGATGTGCAAATGCTATCTGAGAACTAATATATACAGGAATTGCTGTATGTTCAGAGAACTTACTAACTTTCATTTGCTAAAACTTAACTCAGACACTCTTTATTTTGTTAAAAAAAATTATTAATTATAGATATAAAAAAAAAAGACTTAAATTAACTATATGGTGCCTGTAACTTTCTACTACAGTATTAAAAATCCATTGCTTGCCCTACACTGTCAGTAGGAGGAAAACCATGCATTAGGGTAGAAGAGTAGTCTCTGCCACATCTGCTGTGAACCACAGCAACCCTGTCTGGTCACTAGAGGAGCCATTAGAGCAGACCACCCAGGTAGGAGGTCTACACCCACCAGTACCTGGCAATGACTTTAGAGCTATGGTTAGCGAGTATGGATGTGGTGCAGATGGTCATACTACCTAACAAAAGGCTCTCTTCCTATTGCCAAATGTACAGTGGGTATAGAAAAGAATCGCCCCCCCTTTAACCACTTCCTGCCCGGAGGACTTCATATGACGTCCTGGACCTTGAGTGGAGACATCTGAATGAGGCCTGCAGCTACAGGCATCATCCAGATAGCTTTTTTTTTTTTTTTTCAGCCGGCAATTCCCTCACATGTAAAAGCCATCTTAGCAGCTGTTTAGTCGCTTGACTGCTTTTAGAGGTGGCGGCCCCTCCCGCCGCCATTTGGTGCTTCTCTGGTCTCTCCTGTGTGATAGGGGAGTCAGAACGAATCAGCCAACGGTGGCTGTTTACCATAGAGCAGCTTTATGACCCTTAGGTAGCATAATAAAAATCCATTGCATATACAATGGGTATAGAAAATAATCACCCCCTTTAAAATAATAATAACCTGTGCAGCCTGAAATGAAGTCAAGCACCATTTTTGTTTTATCCAGCTGTATTTAGTCAGTGCAACTTGTAACATCCAAGTGAAAGATATAGGTAAAGTACTTATGCGCTACTAGAAATGTTGACGATTAAAGTAGTGTGAATCAAAGTGTATATAGCTGCTGAACTTCTAAAGTGTCGCCAGCACCAATAGATATGTAAACAGTAAGGTGAAGCAGCGCTATATACTATAACCAATACTAAAACAATATAAAGTAATACTATATAAAAATAAAGTCCAAATGCAATAAATCCTATGTCCATGTGCAAAAGTGCAATCATATATCATCATCATATCACCAATGACAATAGAAAAAATGTGCATCAAATATCACAATGATTGAAAGTTTTTTCAATTGTGCAAGATAGGTGCAAAAGCAGGAGGGGGAAAAAGTGTCCAAGTGCAAATCAGTAGGATAGGATGTGATAATAGCCTGTAGATAACCTTCAACAATCCACACCCAGTGTGTTCTAGCCTCTCACCTCAAGGATAGACCCCAATGGGTCTAGTCATGATGCATCAAGATGTTGGATCCTGGTCAACTGTGCTGTCTTGCTCTTCAATGTAAATATCCCAGCGGTATAAGTAACAACTGCAGCCTCAAGGGATGGATGGATATTTTCCCATGTGATCAATGTTCCACAACAATTATAAACAAAGATAGTACCCCTAAGCCGACTTTTAAGGCATTAATATCTATACAGAAAGTATTAGAGAGTATTTGACGTATAACAAAAGTATTTATTTAACAAGATAAATTAAAAACATGATTTAAGACAAGAGGTTGTTGGAATGTATACAAATCTGTATAAGGAGACACCAGTATTACAGCACACGATCAAATGTGATCCTTCACCCAACGCGTTTCAGTTAAATTCTTTCTTCAGGGGTGTTCTTTAGGAAATACATAAGTGTGCATCTATAACGTTATGAGAGACATGCAATGTCAATAAATAATATTTCAAAAAGTATGTATATATATATATATATATATATATATATATATATATATATATATATTATAAAGGGTATACTTTTTTTTGGTATCACAGATAAAACATTCCATAATTCTATTAAAAGCAAAGAAAAGGAAAGCTGTGTCTCATAGAAAGGTCTTAGCAACCCAGCAGAGGTTATCTCCTCTGTGTTCGAAACTGGATCGAGAAGCCGGAGATGACGGGACCCCCACTCCAAAAAAATCTCCAGGAGAGGGCAGACAAAAGCACTGAGGCCACAAAGATTGGAAGGGCAGCCTAAAAGTAAAATAAAAATGGAGAGTAAAAATAAATGTGCATCCCCTATTAATTGGGACTGAAATATAAGTGATACCAGAAAGTAGTATGTTGGTCCAAGATAGGGACCTAAGTGTTTCTACAGGTCATGTAAGCTTCCAATAAATCTATGTAATGTCCCAGGCAGCCCATGGCGGATTCTTGGAGCACAGGGGCTTTATACTCTGCTGTCCTCCATCTTGCTACTCCAGCGGACATGCGCAGTCCGCTGGTGAGGCCTTGTGTGTCGGTGGGCTGTGTAAGCAGCTCGCCGTTCTGCCGCGCTGGCGTTGAGCATACGCAGTCGGGGCGGTGAGTGCACAGCTCAGGAGGCCAAGGGAAGGCAGACCCGTAGTTTGATGCAAGCTGACAGCAGTCGGCCATGCTAATTACTCAATTATCAACTATTTATAACACACACGACAGCACAGTCCTGCCCATAAGGAGCTGGGCTTCTTCTTTCCCGATTAAAATCTCGATTTGGAGTTCTTTCATAATGTTGATAATATTGGGGTTATGGCTGTTGATAATATGGACCCTTATGTGATGGTTTTTTATTGTTATTCCAATTTGGTCTTCCTTGTCCATTTGATGTTCTATATGTTGATGGATGATTTCTTGGTGGATTCTCTGGAGTTCTTGGATGTTCCTCCCATTAGTTGGGATTCATGGGATGCTCTACAGTGGTATTGAGTGATGCGATTCTGACCTCCTTCTCAAGTGTAGTAAAGGTGGATGGTGCATTCACATTGCTTTGCCACTTGTAGGCTACTTCTTCCTGGTAGTCTTTACTTATCCCTTAGACATTTTTTTTCTCCTTTCTTGCCGCAGTGTCCTTATCCTTTTGTTCCATGTCTTTGTTTATTGGTTCGACAAAGAAATACATTCTGGTAATTCCTTTAATGGTTCCAGTTTTTCTTTTAATTCAACTATTTGTTCATCTATTTTTTTGACTTTCCGTTGTTTTATTTTAATTAGGAAGGGTAAAACATCTAGTCCCTTGCCATTAAAGAAGGAAAACCATTCATCTGGAGTCCCCGTCCAGGAGTCCATCATTGATAGGGACATCCCAGCCGAGTCTCCTTGGGACTATTTTATATATTTTTCATGTGTGTCAATGTCCCGCCATGAGTTAATTTTCTTCTCCATAAGATATCCCAAAAATATTTTTTCCTAAAAATATTTTTATTTACTAATTTTATTTCATTTATTTTTATTATTATTATTTACTTTACTTACTTTATTTAGTTTTGTTTACTTTACATATTTTTTTCTTAATTTATACATTTCTCTCTGGTGCTTTATTTTTGATATTTGTCATAGCAACATTAAGTTCTTCACAAAGAATGCCATTCACTTGTTTAGATCTACATGCTTCTCTATTTTTATTATCCAGTTGGGAACTAAGTGAGAAGTTTCTATTAAGCCAATTGAGTCTCCTCCTTCATTGTTGCATTATGATTGCCTATTTGCATATGAAAGCCCTCAATTAATTGTTATGCGGTTTCTATGGCTACCGCTAGTATATAACCCGATCTTTGTCACCCAGTTTCCATACCCTTGAAAAAGTCACCTGTGTTGTGACGCAACGCGTCAGGAGGAGCCCGGTGACATCACGGCCGAGACCAGAAGTCTTTGTGTTTGACACGTTTTTTCATGTATGCTGCTGGCTTTGCCATTTTTAGATGTTATTTTGTCTATTTTAAATAAAAGACCTATAATTTTTTAAACTTCCACAATATGGAGGCTCTTATATCCTTTATGTAACACCCCGGATCAGGAGATAATATCGGAAGAGTTTATTGTGGAACGTGGATCACATGGGAAAATATCCATCCATCCCTTGAGGCTGCTGTTGTTCCTTTTCCCACTGGGATACTTCCATTAAAGAGCTGGACAGCACAGTTCACCAGGATCCAACATCTTGATGGATTGGGGTCTATCCTTGAGGTGAGAGGCTAGAACACACTGGGTGTGGGCTGTTGAAGGTTATCTATAGGCTATCATCACATCCTATCCTACTGATTTGCACTTGGACACTTCCCCCACCCCCCCTTGCTTTAGCACCTATGTTGCACAATTGAAGAGACTTTCAATCATTGTGATATTTGATGCCCATTTTTTCTATTGTCATTGGACTATTTTTGATGATATATGACTGCACTTTTGCACATTGACATAGGATTTGTTTATCGCATTTGCACTTTAGTTTTGTATATAGTACTTTATATTGTTTTAGTATTGGTTATAGTATATAGCGCTGCTTCACATTACTAATTACAAGTGAAAGATATACCACCAAAGTGTCAGAAAAAAATTCAAAAACAGAATCCCTGAGTTGGAAAAAAGGATCACCCCCGTCCTAAAAATGACTTGTAAACTCGATCACCTTCTCAATGGCACACAAAGCCATTTGACTCTCAACCGTGATCAGCTGTGGTCATTTTGATTAGCTCTGCATGAAAAAAGGCTTTCATGGAGCTTTTCAGTCCTGGTAGTGCAACTGAAGCAAACAATCAACTTTGGGTGGCAAGGCACTGTCAAAAGATCTCTGGGATAAAATTGTGGACAGGAGATGGATGCAAAAAAATTCAAATGCTTTATCAAATCCTAGAAGCATAGTGAAGTCTATAATTAAGAAGTGGAGGGTATTTGGTTCAACACAGACCCTCCCTGGATCAGGACTTTGCTCTAAACTGGATGAAAGAGTCAGAAGGAAACTGACCAGAGAGGCTACTAAGAGGCCTACAGCAACTGAAGCAGTTGCAGGAATTTGACAAAGAGTGGTCATTGAGTGCATGTGACAATAATATCACAAATTCTCCACAAATGTGGCTTGTATGTGAGGGTTGCAAGAAATAACCCACTCTTCCAAAAAAGGCCACATGCGGTCAGGACTGAGCTTTGCCAAAACGCACCTTTTGAAAATTCTGAGGCCACATGGAAAAGGGTTTTATGGTCAGATGGCCTCAACACCAAATGGTATGTCTGGCGGAAATCCAATACAGCTTACCGTTCAAATAACACCACTCCTTTAGTAAAGCATGGAGGTGGTAATATCCTGTTATGGAGGTGTTTCTCTTCAGCAGGAACTGAAGTGCTTGTTAGGATAGAAAGGAAAATGGATGGGTCAAAATACTATCATATTCTTGAGGAAAATCTGCTGTCCTCTGCCAGAAAGTTGTCAATGGGAATAAGGTTTACCTTCCAACATGACTATGGCCCAAAGCACACCGCTAAAATGACCACACAGTGGTTGAAGGAGAAAAAGGTGAACATCCTTGCGTGGCCTAGTCAAAGTCCAGACTTAAACCTCGTTGAAAATCTGTGTAATGACTTGAAGAGTGCAGTTCACAAATGATCACCATCAAATTAAGTGAACTTGAGCAGGTCTGCAAAAATGAGTGGGCAAATATTGTGGCGTCTACATGTGCAAAGTTAGTAGAGACATAACCAAACAGACTAAAGGCTGTAATTAAAGCAAAATGTGGTTTCAACAAAATACTGGCACAAGGGGGTGATCCCTTTTCCAATTCAGTGATTCTGTTTTTTATTTATTTATTTTTTCTGACCTGTTGGTGTTAGAACTTTTACTTGTATATTATAAGTTGCACTGAGTAAATACAGCTGGATAAAAACAAACACAGTGCCTGTCTTCATTTTAGGCTACAAAGCAACAAAATGTGATTATTTTAAAGGGGTGATTATTTTCTATACCCACTGTAAATGCAATTAATTTTTATTATGCTACCTAATAAAAATTTACAGACACTGTTCGGTTCTCCTTGCTGTTTTTACCCTTTAATCCCAATCTAAGATTTTCTTGGTCCTTACATGTGATAAGCTCTTTCTATTGACAGTTTACATCAGTTTGTTAGTTTCACTTGAGAGGGCCAGAGAGATGTGGGGCTGTTAAATTATGCTTCTGTAAGACGTGAGATAGAACTGTAATTTGCGGTGAGCTCTTTCCCATTTGTTAAATCGCCTGCATTACGTCTAAAACTATGTCAACTCCATAATTATGTTTTCATACATAATGAAACATCACAATATTAGAAACATTCTTAACAAGGATGTCAGTTTTATCGTGGTTTGCAGAAAAAAAATTACCTATCACTTGCTCTTTCCCCAGCTGATTTATTGCGTCTCCAAATGCCTCATCAGTATTAAAGCAGTATAAGATATGATTGCCTCTACATAATTCAGTCTATCATATCCTAGTTGAGTAAACTGAACAGAAAAACCAAGAGTTGCAGTTGATACATTTTACAGAATACTTTTTTCACAATTTTTTAATTAAAGAACAATTTGAAATACAACCAAGGGACCTATTTAATTTTTGTTTTTATATGGCTGGTACCAACTGAAGTTTGATGCATTCTTTTTTTTGTTTTAGCGTTATTCTTGCTTTATGAGTAAATATGGATTCATTTTATGTACTTGTTATTGAGATTTTTTTCTCAGTACTATAAATATAAATGCCATTATAATGGTTTTAAGCCCAACTTCAGCTAAAAATGAATTTTTGTTTTGTTAGAATGAGCAAGGCTTTTTAATTACTATCATTTTGTGGTTAGTAATTTCATTTCCTTCCTTCTTGATTCCCCCACAGGAAGTGAGGGGAAAATCTCAGCAATGACCAAAAAAACGTAATGCTATCGCATGCTAGCCAAATCTAAAAAATAAAGTTTTGACTGCAGTTGTGCTTTCAGTTTTTATATGTCAGTTGTGGTAGAGTTAAATTTTTATAGTCATTTTTAGTAAAAATAATAATTTAACCAAAGTGATCATATATTTTATTTAAAAGCTGATATTTAGGGGAAAAAAAATTCTACAGCTTTAGTGAGGTTCCCTACCAGAAATGAAGTATGCCTCACATCGTGCAGACAACTGGATACTGTAGAAATCCTGTGCAAGGAAGCCAGTCTTCTTCCTATATCTGAACTTCTGGTGCAGTGGGGGTAAATAGATGTTTGCTGGGGACCAGCCCTCTAGTCCCCCCTCCTCCATTGAGAAAAGTTCTTTCGTTGTTTACATTATTATTATTTTTTTATTATACAGGGTTTATATAACGCCAATAGTTTACACAGCGATTTACAATATTAAAGGGAGGCAGTACAGCTACAATACAATAAAATACAAGAGGGTTAAGAGGGCCCAGGGCCCTGCTCATAAGAGCTTATGATTTAAGATTGCATGTAACGTGATCTCTGAATGATGCAAAGAATTATGTAGTTCACCTGAATCATTCACAGATTGTGTTACATGCAGTGCAACAACATCAATGAACGTTTCTCAATGAAGGGAAATGTAAGAAACAAATGATAGATTGGCGCAACATCCTATTTCAAAGAAATTATACAAAAATTATATGTAAAATTATTTATTTATGTGTACCAATGGACTTTTATGGTACCCACTTATACACATGTAAGAACAATTTCGTTTTATTAATATACACTTTAAAAAGTGTAACACAGTAACAAATAAGTACCCCATGTCTCAAGAAAGTAATATCTATTGTCATGGTTTTTGTGTGTATGTAATGTCAGTATGTGTTTTTTTTTTTATTTATAGGAGGCACTGTTGAGGCTGCACTGATAGGGGGCACTGATAGGCGGCACTGATGAGGCTGCACTGATAGGAGGCACTAATAGATGGCACTGATGAGGCTGCACCAGGGGGCACTAATAGGCACTGATGGGGGCACTGTTGAGGCTGCACTGATGAGGGCACTGATAAGCTCTGATAGCAGGCACTGAAGAGGCTGCACTGATAGGAGGCACTAATGGGAGGCACTGGTACTGATGGGAGACACTGATGTGGCTGCACTGATAGCTAGGCATGCTGGGATGTATAGTTCCTGAGCAGACACAGAAGTGACAGGCAGGACTCGCATGACCTTTTTTCCTGTGTGCAGGATTGCACAGTGGAGAGGAGATCAGGGAGCCACAACAGTCATTCGGGCGGATGGGTTCTTCACGCAGGAGATCCGAGGCACGCTTGAGAGGGGGAGGAGCCGGGAGGACATGGGACCACATACTGACCCTGATCAGTCAGCCCTGCCTGGGGAAACGTCTTGTGGGAGGTGGCTGGGCGAACGATGACTTGGGAGACACTGGGCGTACCCCCTGGCCTTCGTGCACATACCCCCAGGGGTACATGTATTGCCGATTGAGAAACCCTGCTATAGAGAACAGCACATGTTAAAATAAAAAAATAAGACAAGTAAGCTGACATGTTGGCTGGGGAGGAGACTAGCTCAAATCTCAAAGCGTTTCCTGGAATCAAGTTCTGCTTCTTCAGGAGGCCGGATTGAATGTAATCAATTTAAATTAAAACCAAAAGACATATTACACCCTTTACATCCCTGTGGGACCATGTTCACTGCCGTTCTGACCGTATAACCAAAGCTATTAACCCCTGCAGCACCAGAAGTTCAGAGATATACTTATAAATGAATGTGAAGAGGATATTGACCAGTTTGATGCAACATGCAAGTTTTTTTTTTTTTTATTTAATGTTTTCAACACTTTTCAAATAGTGCAATTGCCTTTATGCCTGACACTTTTGTGACTACTGTATATTTTGTAATTGATTTATGCAGAAATATACAGTACCTTGAAAAAGTATTTATGCCCCTTGAAATTTTCCACATTTTGTCATGTTACAACCAAAAACGTAAATGTATTTTATTGGAATTTTATGTTGTAGACCAACACAAAGTGGCACATAATTGTGAACTGAAAGGAAAATGATGAATGATTTTACAAATTTTTTTACAAATAAATATGTGAAAAGTGTGGTGTGCATTTGTATTCGCCCCCCCCAGTCAATAACTTGTAGAACCATCTTTCACTGCAATTATAGCTGCAAGACTTTTTGGGATGTCTCTACCAGCTTTGCACATCTAGAGAGTGACTTTTTTGCCCATTCTTCTTTGAAAAATAGCTCAAGCTCTGTCAGAATTGGATGGAGAGCATCTGTGAACAGCAATTGTCCAGTCTTGCCACAGATTCTCAATTGGATTCAGGTGTGGACTTTGACTGGGCCATTCCAACACACGGATATGCTTTGATCAAAACAATTTCATTGTAGCTCTGGTTTTATGTCTAGGGTTGTTGTCCTGCTGGAAGGTGAACATCTGCCCCAGTCTCAAGTCATTTGTGGACTTTAACAGGTTTTCTTCTATGATTGCCCGGTATTTGGCTCCATCCATCTTCCCATCAACTCTGACCAGCTTCCCTGCTCCTGCTGAAAAAAAACATCCCCACAGCATGATGCTTCCACCAGCATGTTTCACAGTGGGAATGGTGTGTTTAAGGTTACATAGTAGATGAGGTCGAAGAAAAGACACAAGTCCATCAAGTCCAACCTATGTGTTTGATTATATGTCAGTATTACATTGTATACCCATGTATGTTGCGGTCGTTCAGGTGCTTATCTAATAGTTTCTTGAAACTATTGATGCCCCCTGGTGAGATCACCACCTGTGGAAGGGAATTCCACATCCTTGCCGCTCTTACAGTAAAGAACCCTCTACGTAGTTCAAGGTTAAACCTCTTTTCTTCTAATTTTAATGAGTGGTCTCTATTATGTGGTCACCAGTATGGTATTTGTATATTGAAATCATATCCCCTCTCAAGCGTCTCTTCTTCAGAGAGAATAAGTTCAGTGCTTGCAACCTTTCCTCATAACTAATATCATCCAGACCCTTTATTAGTTTTGTTGCTGTTCTTTGTACTTGCTTCATTTCCAGTACATCTTTCCTGAGGACTGGTGCCCAGAACTGGACAGCATACTCTAGGTGATGTGCAGTATTCGTTTTAGGCCAAAAAGTTCAATTTTGGTCTCTTCTGACCAGAGCACCTTCTTCCACATGTTTGCTTCTCGCAAACTGCAAATGGGACTTATTATGGCTTTCTTTCAACAATGGCTTTCTTCTTGACACTCTTCCATAAAGGCCAGATTTGAGGAGTGCATGATTAATAGCTGTCCTGTGGACAGATGCTTCCACCTGAGCTGTGGATCTCTGCAGCTCCTCCAGAGTTACCATGGGTCTCTTGGCTGCTTTTCTGGTTAATGCTCTCCTTACCTGGCCTGTCAGTTTAGGTGGACGATCATGTCTTGGTAGGTTTGCAGTTGTACCATACGCTTTCCATTTTCGGATGATGGATTGAACAGTGCTCTGTGAGATGTTCAAAGCTTGGGATATTTTATTTAGAACCTAACACTGCTTTAAACTTCTCCACAACTTTATCCCTGACCTGTCTGGTGTGTTCATTGGCCTTCATGATGCTGTTTTTTCACTAAGGTTCTCTAAACCTCTGAGGGCTTCATCGAAGCGCTGCATTTATACTGAGCTTAAATTACACACAGGTGGACTCTATTTACTAATTAGGTGACTTCCGAAGGCAATTGGTTTCACTAGATTTTAGTTAGAGGTATCAAAGTGGAGGGGGCTGAATACAAATGTACGCCACACTTTTCAGATATTTATTTGTAAAAAAATTGGAAAATCATTTATCATTTTCCTTCCACTTCACAATTGTATGCCACTTTGTGTTGATCTATCACAATAAAATACATTTATGTTTTTGGTTGTAACATGACAAAATGTGGAAAATGTCAAGGGGTATGAATACTTTCTCATGGCACTGTATGTGATGTCATACAACTAAATACATCTACTGTGTGAAATGGCAAAGAAATAGTCCATATCCATATATTCTTTTGTCAATTAAAAGAATATATAAATAATTTTCCAATTTTATAGTACTCCATATTCAAATGTGTGATTCCAGCACCATGTGGACTGGAAGATCTGACCACCAGTAAAGCTGAATGAAGTTAAAAAAGAATTGTGATATCATCTGCATTGTGTCCACCACCCTCTCATAAGTAGTAATCGACTCGGCATGCAAAGAGTTTGTCCTAGTAGGTCCACGTGTCCTCTTACCAGCATAAACAAATACACACTATCATAATATAAAGGCATCCAGCATTATTGAACAATCACATTTTTGTATAAAGCTCCAATCTACTTTAAAAACAAGCGGCATCATATAATCCCAGTACAAGCAATTTCATGTCAGGCGTGCATCCGCCTCTCTCCTATCCCACTGACCTGTTTTCTTTCCTGGACTTCGTCAGGGTCAGCTGAGACATCTGGTGCTGGCATTGTGGCACTGCTTGTTTTTAAGTACATCAGAGCTTGTGCACCACTTAGAAGGCAAGACTGATATGGTACAGAGGATATAACAAGCAGTTTTTATGTTATTGATGGTCATATTCCTGTGGAGAGTTACATTCTATAAGGTGGTTATATCACAAGTTTGAACGTGGAGTGACCTAGGAACTAATTAGTACTTTTGCAGTTGAAGAAAAAACATATGGAGACTATTTACCATTTTACACAGTTATATTTAGTTGTATGACATAGTGTTCACTGCATAGATTTATATGTTTATTATGTTATCTGTGTTATTTTTTTAGGGTGTGCTGCATAAACTAGAATACTAGTTTATAGGTTACACTGTGGTGCAGTGTTTTTAAAATATATTTGTGCTAAATCTTTTTAAAATATCGTCATGGCAAGCTAGCATAAACGGTGTCAGATGCTGTTCATAATAGTTTAGTTTACTCTGTGTTTTTCAGCTGAATATGGATTTTCTGAAAGAGACCTTGAAAGCACAAGAAGCAATTTATTATGTATGGATAGTACAAGAGCCTTAAAAGAAGCAGCTGCTAAAAAGAGGTCCTCAGAAGCCCAAGGTGGTTTAATTTTGGATGTTGACTTGGCAGATCGGAAAGTTGAACAAAGCCTCCTTGGTTACCTTGATGGGAACACAGTACATTCTGAGCACATTGATCAAGTAGGATCCACCAGTCAATCAAAGAAGCATGTTTATGATGAAAGACAAATTTTAAAAATCACTTTTGATAATCTGTATGATAAAGATGACTCTGTCCCTGAGGAGATGGCTTGTACTCAGAGCAGTCCAAGATGCATGCCAAATGCAGTCCCTAGAAAGCGACTGAAGAGAAGTATTCAAAGAGTGAATGAGTGGATTCAGAAAACCTCAGAGTTTTTAAATGCTGCACCATGGGATGAAGAATTGCTTTCTGAAGTTTTTCCTGAATTAGATGAAGATGTATCTGACAAAGGCTCCTGTGTGTCTGGTGAGACTGAAATTATGACAGCATTCTGTCCCAGTACTGTGTCAGATGCTGTAGAGAAGATGGTCAATGTTCAAGACAAGGTTTTTGGCAAGGTATACAGGAGAGAGAAAAAGTCAAACACTGTGCCCAAAATAACTGTCTTTGCCAGTGTCCATGTTGATGGTGTTGCTGATTCTCGAAAGACAAATAAGATTCCAAAAAGGTCAACAAGTGGTCTCCAACCAGAAGACTTCATTAAGAGAGTAAAAACAACTGAGGAGAGTTCTTACGTTAATGATGGAGTGGCTGCAAAGGACATTTTAACAAATACTGAGAAAAATAAATCAAATCAGGATTCTAAATATCTAAACAATGAAAAATCAAATGCACAGGAAACAAAACTAAAGACTCGAAATAAGTCTCTAAAAAGAAAATCTGAAACTTCCCTGATATTAGTTAAAAGTGCAGATCTTGGCATGGACAATAAACATAGTCCTTCTCACTTCTCAGAAATAAATATTAATACCTATCCAAGCAGCAATGAATCAGGACATGAGGATAACCAAAGAAATGTGAGACGAAGTAGGAGACTTAATGTGTTGTCAAAAAGCGTGGTACTCTCTCCAAACAAAAAAACAGCAAGGACCAGTGGCAAAGCAATTAAAGAAATTGAGCCAACTTGTGGCCATCCTGTTACTGAAACAGTTTTTCAAGTGAATCAAATGTGCACTACTTTTAATGAGTCAGAAGACCAAATAACCAATATTTTAACACCTAATGGGAAAGTAGTCCCATTTGTGACAGATGTTGAAATTCTCCCTGCTCATCCAGAATGTGAAACTTCTGATGTCGGCATTAAAGAATGTTGTAATATGCAAACTGAGGCTGTGAGAAATGTTTTACGTGTTGAGGATATTGATTCAGACGCTGACACTCAGCACTTGATGAAAGCCTTCAAAAGTGCTAAAAGAATGTCCTTCAAACTGGATCCAATTACTGAAATGGACAATAAAGAACCTTTTAATCTTGTAAACCTATCTGACACCAAAGGCAACTTACCAAATCAGGCTGGAATTGCATTAACAGTGTCTGAGAAACAAGAACAAGTAATTCACACCAATGATTCTATCTTTTCCAATGGCAACAGCCTTGGTAAATTTAATGTTGGTGGCGAAGCAGTTCAACAGGACAGTCTCATCCAGAATTTGCCTGCAAAGCTAATATTTGAAAACAAAAGTTCTGCGGAGAGCACACACATGCCTGAAAAGGAAAGTATGTTAAGTGCCGGCCAGCTGGATGTTTCTAACCCAGTTAATGAAACTGCACTCCACAAAGAAAGCAACCGGAAAATAAACTCTGTTGCAAGAAAAAGTGAGGTACTTGTGTTGTGTTCAGAGAATGATACGACAACTCTTTACCCTATAATTGCTCATCAAAGTCCTTCAGTGAGGCAAGAAGACACTAGAAGTGCGACCACTCGAGGAGAAAAAAAACAAGCAAAGAAAGATTATAGGGAACAAAATTTTCATGAAGTGCAAGTAACTCAAATGCCTTCTGATAACAGATCTCAAGGTTCAGTGACAGAGAAACTGCTACAGCATTCAATGTCTCATCACAGTAGCCCTCTCAAAAGTCCTGAGGCTAACTCTGATACACCAGATGGAATATTGTGCATTACAGACAGGCCTGGGGAAAAGCACAGTTTTTGTCCTGAAGTGGAAAAATCCTTTGTTTTTGCAAAAGAGCAAAAGGTTGGAGTTTCTGATTGTACTAAGTCTCCAATCAATGAATCACAGCTCATTAAAAAGAAGAAACGAAGAGTACAGAAGTTGGAGTCCTCTGAAGAAGAATCAAGTGGAGATGAAGAGTTGCCATGCTTTAATAATTTTTTGCTTGGCAATGCATTAAACTCAGCTGCTCAGAAATGTGCCTCTTCTGATTCCTCACCAAAGCAGCAAGGAGGTGGGGTTTTGGCTATGTTTAGTAGTTACAGTACAAGTGGTAAAACGCAGACAAGTTTGAACTTCCCTAGAGAAACGTTATTAGGAAGTCAGGAGTCTGTGAATTTGTTCTCTTCCCAATCAAATACATCTGATCATTCTACAAATGTAACTACTGACCAAGAGCTCAAGCACAACCAGTCTGACTGCCATGAGAAAAATTCCAAAAGAAATTATGATACAATCTACAGTAATGAACAAGGGCAGACCGACTATGAGATAGCAGATAACTTTTATGAAGACGCATGCAAAGAGCAAAACTTAGGTATTGTATAACCTTCAATCTTGAAACTAATTTATTTAAAAAAAAAAAATTGAATTATTTTAGTTTTTTTGATGCTTATAGTTTGCTCATCTGGCTCAAAATTGGTTCTGTATTTAGCCAACTTTATGCATACCTAAATGAATAAAATCTTGTCAATCACTACAATAGAAATTTGAAAGACGACCCGCAATTTATTTGCCATGCCTCCAATGAAAGACAAGGTGCCATTAAAGCTGGCCATAAATGGATTTAAATCTCTGCTGAACCGGACGCATTTTGGTCCAAGTGTGGCCGCTCCTGCTCATGTTGGAAAATGTTTCTCAATCAGCAGCTCCAGCCGCTGATCACTGTATTCTGACAGCAGAGAATCCCTGCTGTCAGAATACAATGTATCAGCTGCAGGATTCTTCCTTTCATCTCCCTTGGGCGGATGGAGGAATCATTATTTATTTATTTTTTGCCCACTGACTACCGCCCGTCCGAGCGCCAAACCCAGCTGCCATAGTGAGAATTATTAAGAAGGCGATTGTATAGAATATATCCAGGGGTTCCAGATCCTCAAAAAACTTGGAATAGTATCACGTAAAATGCTAGCAATCTTTTCATTAATCATTATCCATGTTAGTTTTCACTTCATTACCCCCAAGTCCACTACTGGGCTCTTCTATGCGGTTGCAATGGCAATTTTAGCCACCAAAAACATAAGGTACAGTGCATCTGGAAAGTATTCACACCGCTTCAGTTTTTCCACATTTTGATGTTACAGACTTATTCCAAAATGGATTAAATTCATTATTTTACTCAAAATTCTACAAAAAATACCCCACAACAACATGACAACGTGAAAGAAGTTTGTTTGAAATCTTTGTAAATGTATTCAAAATAAAACCCGAAAAAATCACTTGCACATAAGTATTCACAGCCTTTGCCATGACACTCAAAATTTAGCTCAGGTGCATCCTGTTTCCACTGATCATCCTTGAGATGTTTCTACAACTTGATTGGAGTCCACCTGTGGTAAATTGAATTGATTGGACATTATTTGGAAAGGCACACCTGTCTGTATAAGGTTCCACAGTTAACGGTGCACGTCGGAGCACAAAACAAGCCATAAAGTCCAAGTGATTGTCTGTAGATCTCCGAGACAGGATTATATCGAGGCACAGATCTAGGGAAGGGTACAGAAAAAGTTCTGCAGCATTGAAGGTCCCAATGAGCAAATTGGCCTCTATCATCTGTAAATGGAAGAAGTTTGGAACCACCAGGACTCTTCCTAGTGCGGTCCACCCAGGCCAAACTGATAGATCGGGGGAGAAGGGCCTTAGTCAGGGAGGTGTCCAAGAACCCGATGGTCACTCTGACAGAGCTCCAGCGTTTCTCTGTGGAGAGAGGAGAACCTTCCAGAAGAACAACCATCTCTACAGCATTTTATCAATCAGGCTTGTATGGTAGAGTGGCTAGACGGAAACCACTCCTCAGTAAAAGGCACATGAAAGCCCACTTGGAGTTTGCCAAAAGACACCTGAAGGACTCTGACCATGAGAATCAAAATTCTTTAATCTGATTTAAACAAAAATTGGCGGAGGTTCATCTTCCAACAGGACAATGACCCTAATCACACAGCCAAGATAACAAAGGAGTGGCTACTGGACAACTCTGTGAATGTCCTTAAGTGGCCCAGCCAGAGCCCAGAATTAAACCTGCTCTAACATCTTTGGAGAGATCTGAAAATGGCTGTGCACTGACGCTCCCCACCCAACCTGATGGAGCTTGAGATGTTCTGCAAAGAAGAATGGGAGAAACTGCCCAAAAATAGGTACATTCAATAAAGGTGCTTCAATAAAGTATTGAGCAAGGGCTGTGAATACTTATGTACATGGGATTTTTTTTGTTTTTTATTTTTAATAAATTTGCAAAGATTTCAAACAAAATTCTTTCACGTTGTCATTATGGGGTATTGTTTGTAGAATTTTGAGGAAAACAATGAATTTAATCAATTTTGAAATAAGGCTGTAACAAAATGTGGAAAAAGTGAAGCAATATGGATATTTTCCGTGTGCATTGTATATCTGGGTCTGAGTAGATATGGGAACCCCTTCAATTGAGTTCACTGAGTAGCGCAACCCTGGGTGTTTTTTTTTTTTAAACATTGATCATGGTCAGCCTTAGCCTGCTACATAAGACTGACTATTTTCAAGGAAACCTGTCATTGGAGAAGCATGTAAACTTGTCATTGATAGTTGTCTGGCTGTCTTGTTTATCCTCCCACTTCAATACTTTGTTTATGCCCTATAACAGGGGTCCCCAACTGCTGCGCCACGGACCGGTGCCAGTCTGTGGCTTGCTGGTTGGAGGTGAGCAGAGGGAGCCTGCACTGCTACCCTCTTACCAACAGGCTGCACCCAACCCCAAAAGGTTTACAGGTTGCACTCCCAACACCCTCACTCCAAAACCCGCCCCCCCACATGACAAGCCGCACCCTCCACACACCGACCCCCCCCCCCCCCCCCAGTGGCAGGCTACAATCACACCCCCCATCCCAACCAAAGCCCCCACATCGGGCCCCAGGAGGGGTTGAGCTCTGCATAGCTAGTCCCTGGTGCTGGGGAGGTCGGGGACCCCTGCCCTAGAACATGTATGCATAAAAGCACTCCTGCCTTTTTCTTAAACTTCCTGGTTTGCATGCTGGAGCAGTGACTCAAAGTATTGAAATCAGTGATCAGTATAGCAGCCAGGTGGCAGCATTTTCAGGATAAAGGTCAGCAATGACGAGCCCCATACACAAAAGGGGGGGGGGGGATATTTGTTGGAGAAAAATTTACTTATTCAGGTTATCCAAGGTCAGCCCATATTGGATGTCAATCCCAAAAGTAACATAGCCCCAACGAACAAGGGGAAGAAAAAAGATGCCAACTGGTCCACATAGTCCTGTCCAGGACTTGTCTGGGGTGGGGGAGGGGAATAAGGCAAATCAATGGGGGATTGTCACTTGAGAAGCGACAAGTTAACCAAACAGCTGGAGAACTGAATACCACAGTGGCTTATGCAAATGAAAGAAGGGAGGAGCTGTGTTTTGATGCATATGTTTCTAAAAGTTTATACAAACTTAGAATTTTCTTATGATTAAAACTGCTGAATTTAGTTGAACAAGAACTGTCTGATTTTGCTTACACAGCAGGCTGCTCCATGAATCAGCTTTAACAGCAATGACTTGAAGAGTGTGTTTCTATGCAAACTGTTAGATAAGCTAATTATGTCAAAACACATATTGAAAAGTTCATTTCTACTTAAATGGAGTCATTTACACATTATATTACAATCCCCTCTTTTATCACGAACGTGATAATCACAAACCCTGAAGCCCCCGACATTCACTGGACTACTTTCCCATAAATGTATCATTATCCTAAGCATGTAAAAATAGAGAACAATAAACACATAATCTCAGCTGCATAGGAATTGTCCATGAAATACAAAGGGGAAAGGGGCGTGATAGTCCTTAACCACTTTAAGACCGGGCCTCTTTTTAGATGTGGTGTTAACAAGTTAAAAACTGTTTTTTTGCTAAAAAATTACTTAGAACCCCACAAACATTATACATTTTTATTTCTAACCTCCTAGAGAATAAAATGGCGGTCATTGCATTACTTTCTGTCACACCGTATTTACGCAGCGGTCTCATGGAGATGGGTGGGGGCCATCTTCCCCTCACTCGTCTCCATGTCAGCCCAGGGGACAGACGCGATTGCCTCTGCCGCTACCGATGGCTCCACTAAGCGGCGGAGGGCACCGGATCACGGCAGGAGGGGTGGGGTCCCTCTCCTGCCACCGATAAAAGTGATCTCGCAGCGAATCCGCCGCTGGGACCACTTTTATCTTGTAGCTGATCTCTGACTGAACACGGGGATACCAGGTTGTGGCAGCTAGCTGCTGCCATAACAACGATATCCGTCCCCAAAGTAGGGACATACATCAGCGTGCGGCGGTCAGCAAATGGTTAAAAGCAAGTGGAAGGGGCATGACAGCCTTTAGGCCAAATAAAAAATAGTCCCAAAGAAAAGCACCAAAAATGTCTCTTGTATGGCTTCTGAATTATAATTCTCATTCTCCTAAACTTTTCCCAAAACTTTTGGTTCAATTCTGTGTTCATCCATAATTTACAGAGATCCTCTACCCCAAAACCCTTGCCTCTTTGTAAGGATAGAACTCGATATCCACAGACAGACTGGAACTGATGCATTGGGCTAGACTTGGGTCTTTGGGCTGGCATATCTGGATCCCTCTCATGTGGTGCTCACTAGAATTTCATAGGCCTTGGGCGTGCGTCATTTGGCTAGCCCTCAAGGTGTCATTCCAGGAACATTTTCCAGCAGGAGTCCGCCTTTACTCATCTCAGCACCTCCTATAGTATTTGAACAACAAAAATGAGCAACGAAGATTTCCATGTAAAAGTTGTAGACCTCTCTTCATCCGGATAGGGTATAGGGTAGAATATGAATAGGGTCTTCATTTCTTCATGTGCATGGGGCTGGGGTTGAATACTGCTGGCTTGGGTGGATATTCCTTATCCAACATGAATAATCACAGAATCTATCTAATCAATTCAGGCCTTAACCTTTTGTAGGTATTAAAAACAATATTCCTCATTAACTCAAACATAGGTAAAGCATGCAGAAATAAAAATGTTTCTCAGAACTAAACATATTTTTCAAATCCAGCATTACAGCAGGATTTCAACAAAACTTAAACACCTTTAGCCTTTCTATCCTCGGGACCCAAGTGGACCCGAGGAACTCAGAACAGAACATTTTACCCAAACACCTATTCTGACTCAGAAGTCAGCCCCCCAACTTTGCAAATATATCTGATCATCATCAACAATCAAAACATTCATGGATAAACAATATTACATCATTAACACTTCACAATTGAAACTCTGGGAATTCAAAATGTAAATATATCCAGGATAGTCACTCTGACTGTTATTCAAACAAACTTTCCCATCATATTTTAGTACCTCATGGACTCAATATATGCAGCAATTTATTTAGATCCTAGTTACTTAATTTCAGTAACGCTTTTATTCACATTCATTTGGCCACTCCATTCATTCTTCATTTAGAAATGTTTTCCATATTTTCCCTTTGGACACCTTTACCCCCCCCCCCCTTTTTTAATCCATATCTCATATTTTTCCCTAGTGCATAGGTTTATACAAACCTTAAGTTACTTCCTTTTTCTTTACCAACCACAATTCCTCTGGCGTAGCCCCTGGAATACATAACTTCCTTATTCTTTCCATAGCATAGATATATACTTCTCAATTATCCTAGGCTGGGTTCACACCTATGCGAATTAGATGCGGTTTTCACCGCATCCAATTCACAGGACAGCTCAAAATACATTCATTTATATGAGGCTGGTTCATACACCTGTGGTGCATTTTCACTCCGCATCGCCCAAAAAACGTGCATTTTCTAGGCAGTGCAGTCCGCCTTAGGTGCGACTCAGGCCCATTGACTTCTATGGGAACGCTTCTGAATCGCATGTCATTCAGTTGTGAACAGTATAAAATCCTGACCTGATACTGATGCAATCCTGACCTGATCCTGATCAAAAACTCATATAAAACGCTGAACAACTACTTTGTCAATTAGCTGTGAAAACAGAGCTCAAATTCACATCGCATATGTGTGACCCCAGCCCTATACTTGTATTTGACCAAAAAAAATAAAATCAATCATTTTGAAATTCTCAATCATTGTTAATACAGCCCAAACACAATTAAAACCATTTGCACAAATAACCATTCCCTTGTCTTGTAATGTATAACGACAGGCAATGTCGTTATACAATGCAAAAGTTCCCCCTTTTTTTCTCAACATCATCAAAACTATAATTCCATTTTAACTTCAGTAACGTAAGGATAGGCAATTAGACAATTAAAACAGTCCTTAAAGTCAGGCTCCAAGGCTCTAAGGCTCTGTTTCCACTACAGTGAGTTGCTGTGCGACTTGACACAAGTCAAGTCGCATGTCAAATCAAAACCCATGTATTTCAATGGTCCCCGTTTTAATTGGTACGACTCAAGTAGCGGCGACTCTAAAAAAGGTTCTTGCATTACTTTGTTCGTACTTCGGTGCGACTTGTTCTCACATGGTTTTTACTGGTTGCATGACATCGCATCAAAAATCGAATTGAACAGTCGCATTGTAAATTGCGCAACTCTGGGGTTGCAATAGTGGAAACAGAGCCTAACTGAAATACTCAAAATGCCCCATGTATAAATTGAAATGCTACTCTAAAAAATTTGGTACCAGCACATACATGTAATTTATCAGTGACATGTCACATTCCCCTTTTAATGTTTCCAATTAACTATGTATTGGGCATGGGCTTAATATATGCCCAACACATTTCATGAATAGACTGACAATAGTTGCAACATTTTAACAATAAACCTGTATTTTTAATCTATATAGATAACTTTTCTGAATTAAATCCTTCTTTAACTTTCACTCTCCACCTCAGCAAGTCTCTTGGACTTGCTGAATATGGAATGCAAACATAGCAGTATGCTTTGCGCAAAAGTGGTGGCGACAGGCATGGTTGGCGGTTTGATCCCCTTTTTTACTTGAAGCAAAATAGCAGATTTATGCAAGCGGGTATGTACCTCTGTGTACTG
The DNA here is from genome assembly GCF_042186555.1 of Aquarana catesbeiana. Taxonomy (NCBI): domain Eukaryota; kingdom Metazoa; phylum Chordata; class Amphibia; order Anura; family Ranidae; genus Aquarana; species Aquarana catesbeiana. The sequence goes on along the minus strand of NC_133335.1, from coordinate 144,638,489 downwards.
TGCTAAACAATACTTTGGTTAGGAGGAATCACTCAAATAGTGATTTGTCCTTGTCCAAATCCGCGATTCAATCCTCTTAAATCACCAAACACAGATCTTACTCTGTCCCTCTCACCTGCCCACTTTAGCAACGCTCACCTACAGGATCATAGGACATATATCGACTACACAACAAACCATTTGCATTCAGAAGAAAAAAACAACTTATACTCTAAATTGGAATTCCAAGACAACAACAAACAAAAAACACACAAAATGTAAGCATTTTTCTTTGAGCAGATGGAAGAGAATTCTCTATACTAACAACATCTTTCCCTTAACTAATAATCAGTAATTCGCCTTTTAATCATTTAACACTACCAACAAATAGTATGCTGATAGGCAAGTTCCCCCTTTCTTAGTTTTAATACTAACACATATAGGCTCACACAGATCTATCTACTGCTAGCTTGAAACTGTCTGTAAAAATGTAACTTCCTCATTGGGTTTGGGGTTGCTTTCATTGGATGGGGTATTTTGGCCCTTGATTTTGTTGGGTTTTGGGAGGGTTGTGTGACTTGTGTGGTGTTTTGTTCAGGTATGTCATATGGACATTGGTTTCTCCAATGTCCCAAGTCCCTACAGTTAAAACAACCTCTTTGTGAGGGCTGTGTCTGGGGAAACCATGGCCTCAACCTCTTCCTCTTCCTCTCCCTCTCCCCCTACTTCTATTCTGCTGTGTACAATTCCCTGGGTGGGACTGCTGCTGTTGTGGCAGTCCTCCCTGGAAGTGTGTACCTGGACCCTTCAGTATGTCAAAACATCCTGCTGCATCCTTCTCTGTGAATTCCGGTATGCTCTTTGTAGGCCAATCAGAAATCATTTGCTTAACCATTAAACCATGTGGTTTTAGGTTACTAATGAAAGTCTGAATTGTCAAACTATGCATATCTGGTAGTATTGATAATCCAGCTTCCTGTGTCCACACAGCCATAAATCTCTTCCAAAATTCTAAAACACTTTCTCATGACGTTTGTTTACAAGCTATGGCAGTAGGAAGGGAAGTTCTGTTTTTAAAGTCGTTATTTAATTCCGTTTCTAATTGATCCCACATGGTGGTTTTCCCTCCTTCAGTATTTAATTTGTATGTATCAGCCTTTACTGTTTTTGGATCTTCAATTTCATTTATGGAGGCTACTTTAGTCCAATCAAATGCGGCTGTGTCCAATGACACCATCCACAATCAATCGCATATCTTCCTGTATATAATTTCTCCCTTACAAGCCTTTATCAAATAGGACAAAGTTGCAGAGGCAGACTGAGTTGGTTTTGGACAATGTTTAACAATGTGGTTGATATCTTCAATATCAATTACCTTTTTCAACATGTCATTTCCTATAGTCATAAAAGGATGGTATTTGGTCGATTTCTTAGTTCCATTTGGCTACCCTGTGGGCGTGCAAGTGGGGTATTCATGATATCAGATCCTACAATTGTTAATCCTCTGAGAAACATATCTCTTACGGAGCTATCTACTTGTTCCTCATGACCACAAACTTGTTTGGATCCAGGTAGAGAAATTGTTGATTAAGAAACGGGGGAACCAGAACCTCCCGAAGCCCCACATTGAGGTGAGCCTCCAGGAGTGATACGGATCTGGTTGGGTGACCACAGGAGCTCTCTGAGGCGGCGCGCCTGATGTGGGCGCTCTGCCTACAGATACTCCTCCTCTCTGTGGAGGTGGTTGGGTTGGGGTTCTTTGTTGTACAGTATAATGTCCAGCCAGTAAGTCTATTTCCTCCTTAGTTAAGCGGGTGGGGGACCCGGAGCAATAGCAGACACAGGTACATAAGGAAAAGGGGGTGTTGTAGGACCGGGTCGTTTAACCTTCGCCTCTTGGGAGTGCTTCAGATCGCATTCCTCTTTGGTCATACAATTTTTTGGCTTACTGTTCTTTTGGTACCAGTAAGGTGCATATTGTAGCCAATTTTCACCACCGTTTCTCATGTATTCCATGTCCCACTGTGGGTATCCCTGACCAGGAAAAGCTTTCTTATCCCTGAGATATAAACCTTTTACCATATCCATGTGAAACTCATTATTTGCTCCATCTCTGGGGAAAGGGTCTATACTAATCAAAGCTTCTGTCCACCCCGCCAAATTAAAAACTCAAGGATTTATAAATTCATAATCATTACCACAAACCCTGGCTACATAATCTTTACAATTTTCCCTGGGTTTAGGGTATGATGGAGGTTCTTTACTATGTATTAAAATAGTGACCGTGAGAGTATGCCTGTCTTACCTTACAGGCCGTCTTCTCCCACACAAACAAATTATCTTATACTTCTAATATTTCTTATACTTTATGCGAAAGAAAGAACGAACAGCGAAAGTAGGTTGGGTCACTGAAGTATAATCCTCATTAACTATTTCAGCTCCTTCCCCAAAAAGCACTGTACAGTACTGTATTATTCAATTAAGACCTTCTCAGAGGTAATTTTAGGCGGACTTTCCCTGCGGGAATCCCCTATACTTTCAAAGGCGGATTTTCCCAAAAAATCCCCTACACACCAAGGCGTGGTTTGAAATTTAAATGAGAGCTAAGGCAAGAGGAACAGTCTTGTCTAAAAGACTAAGGGATCCTTCTTATGAAAGGTGATTATTTCATCCCACTGCTGCTACCATCTGATAGAGGTAATACGCCACCCAGGTGTACTTCAGGTAATGCAGAAAGAGCTTCAGTGACCCCGAATTCGTGAGAGACCAAATAAGACACAGGGAAACAAGCTGGAGTGTGGTCATAAGATCTCTGACCTTTACTGAATACCACAGTGGCTTATATGCAAAAGAAAGAAGGGAGGAGCTGTGTTTTAATGCATATGTTTCTAAAAAGGTATAAAGAAAAAAACGCGCTATAAAACACCTTAAATTGCAGCTGCAACAAAAAAACACTAAGATCGGTGTAATAGGCTAAGAAGAATATACTAAGTGCGCTTGCAATCCAGTGATCAGAAATGTGAATAAAATGTGACTGAATAAGTTATAGAATCAATATAAGGTGAGTATATTAATTACCAATAATAAGTATTACCAAGTTCAAAAAGTGCTTGCAAATAAATTATAAAATCAAATATTGAGTGAATATACATTCAGTGATCTAACACAAAAATAATCAAATCCATAATTACTAAATAAAAAAATTCCAAAGTTCATGGATAGCTAGTATATTAAAAAGTAGTAGTAGTAGAGATAAGTTCAGTCCATTCATAGAGAGTTCAGTGAAGGTACACCAATCACATGGAGGGGAATCACATATCCACAGTTCGTTTAGACACAGCCCATATGAGTGGAGAGGGAGGAAGGAAGTCTGAAGAGGAATACCAGCAACCGGTGAATGCAGGGGACAATAAGGATGGACCCTTACCAGACACGGTGGACCTCCTTAATAGCAAGGTCTTATGCGTGTGCAGATACAGCCCTCTGCAGGGACAGATGGATGGCGGCGTCTGGATCCACCGATGTGTGCCGCGTTCCAACAGGAGGCAGTTCCAGCGTGTCAGCCTAGAAGGAGGCACTCGCTCCAGCCATACACATTAAGCACAGCGCTGTGAACAGCCTGGGAACTGTAAATTGCTCCATGATGAATGAAGTCTGTGATGGTGAATAGGTTCTAAGCTACCTATTCACCATCACAGACCTCATTCATCATGGAGCAATCTATCTTAATATATTAGCTATCCATGAACTTTGGAATTTTTTTTATTTAGCAGGGCCATGTTTTACTGGCACAATGCAACATCGCTATGCCGGCAGTCCTATAGCAGTCTATTGGTACACAGCAACTACACAGACACAGCCTCTGCTCCCTATATGACTTCGGTGCAGATGTGTTGCCCTGAACGCACCCAGAATGAGTGCCGGGGATATGCAGTACCACCCACCTGGATGCCATATTGGGAGCAGCGGCTGTATGTAATGGGACTGCACACACATGCATGCACCAATCGTGCATCACAGCAAGTAATAATGTAGACAGACCTTGAAGCCCACACCTCCAAGGGATCATTTACAAACACACAATCTAACACTTCTGGAGCCCAGAGTAAAAAACGACTACTTGAAGTCACTCTTATAAAGATGAAAAACATGGGGTGGGTGCAGCGCTAGATGTATGGAATCAAAAAATTTAAAAAATTGAATAAGATTGCAAATATTCAGTAGTGGTGAAAAATAGTGTGAATGGAAAACTAAGGCAGAGTCCCTGTAGCTCAAAAATAGGGAAACTGACAAAGACAATCCAATTAAACAAATCAAGTGAAAAAATGAATGATTGCCATAAGTGAAAAGACAATATCTGTAATAAATATATAGTGACATGAATTAAAAGGTGATAATAAGCCACAAAAATATAATCTCAAAGGGTTATATGGAATAACACTCATATGAGAAATACAATAATCAGGAGCGAAATATCCAAATAACAGTCCAAATTAATGTGACGGTGGATAGAAAGTGTCCATTCAAGTGCAGAACCACATATTATACATGATGCCGTGAAGAAAAGGAGTGATGAGGTCCCATTCCTCCAAATAGGTAAACACCCAGGGTGAGTATGTAGTCTCCTTACCCGCAGGGATGACCGCAATGGTTTTTGGGAGACCGAATTCCCTGGGCTTGGTGAGACCGCCATTGCGGTCATCCCTGCGGGTAAGGAGACTACATTCATCAGTTTCCCTATTTTTGAGCTATAGGGACTCTGCCTTAGTTTTCCATTCACACTATTTTTCACCACTACTGAATATTTGCAATCTTATTCAAATGTTTTTAATTTTTTCAATTTTTTGATTCCATACATCTAGCGCTGCACCCACCCCATGATTTTCACTGATTTGAGTTTGGAATTTAGGTGCCGGCTGCTTTCATTATAATTTTTTCCACTTTGCATTTTTCAAGCGCAGCGTTAACCATTTGGTTTTCTTTCTAAAATTACTCTTATAAAAATACCTATTTACCTTTTATAGGTCTACGGTGGAAGTTGAAATATATTAAAAAATAGCATGCCTGTAATTTCTCTAGTTCATATACTATAGCAGCACATGTGATATGTTTGTCTTCACAGATGAAGTTTCTGATTGTGAGAGTGAAGCCAGTCACACTGGGGACTCCTCAGGTCTGTCTTCTCAATGTGATGTATTCAATACACAGGTATGGATATTCATAAGATTATTTCAGTTTTTAATGCTATTTAGACCTATTATTAAAAAAATATTTAGCCAAAATTGCTAAAAGGTTGAGTTGAAGGGAAATAGACTGAAAAGGGAATAATTACTTTTAGAGCACTTGTGAGACCTGCACATTGTTTTTAGGCGTGCAGTCACAAGGCCTATCCATTTGGTGGCAGTGTTGCTTCAGTTTATTAAGTTGATTGCATACAAACAGCTCCTTCAATCAACCTACTCGATCGGTCGTTGTTATAAATGCATTCTGTCCTTTTCACAAAAACACTTTTTGGATTCAGGAAATTATTTACATTGAATTGAGTATGTTTGAAAGCATTTTGTAAACTTTTGTTGATGTTGTAAAAGCCATTTCCTGTAGAGCTTATTTTTTTATTTGTTGAGTACAATATTCAAATAGGAGACTAGCACAAGGTCCAAGTAATTTGTAGGTGAAATTACATTGAAGAAAAATTACTTGATTGTGCATCATGTTGCTTGGACAAATGAAAACATTCTCATAGTTCTGTTGGGTGCGCTGTTTTTAAGTGCTATTGATAATTCCACAGCCTGCCTAAAAATTGCATGTCTTGTTTTATCATAGATGAAAGAGATTGAAATTAAACATTCAAAATAGCCTTGTTTACATAGCTAGCTATGTGTGTGTGTGTGTATATATATATATATATATATATATATATATATATATATATATATATATATATATATATATATATATACACAGTCATGCTCAAAAGTTTACATACCCTGGAATGTTTGGCCATGGTACAGACACAGAGGGTGACACACAGTTTAAAATGGCAATTAAAGAGGAAGTAAACCCTCAGCAAAAAAACTAAACAACTAAAAACCCTGCAAGACAAAGGCATCATTAGCTAGTATGCATAGCATACTAGCTAATTATGTATTACTTCTCTCAGATCGAAGCCCCCGCATCGGTCCACGCCTCCCCCTCCGACATGTTGTCCCGGAGTGACTTCCGGGTATCGCGGCTCCGGCGCTGTAATTAGCCGGAGCCGCGATGACGTCACTCCACGCATGTGCGTGGGAACGGCACAGTACACTGAAGCAACGGCTTATAGCGCCATTGCTTCAGTTGTCTTAAGTGCACGTGTGCCGCATGACGTTGGCACATGCAAATACAGGGATATCTCCTAAACTGTGCAGGTTTAGGAGATATCCTTGTTAGCTACAGGTAAGCCTTAATATAGGCTTACCTGTAACATAAAGTTGAAAACAAAGGTTTACAACCACTTTAAAGGTTAATTTCCCACATTTGTGGCTTTTTAAATCACATTTAGTGTGTGTGTATAAATAGTCAATGAGTTTGATAGCTCTCACATGGATGCACTAAGCAGGCTAAACACTGAGCCATGAGGAGGTTGAAAAGAACAGTCAAAAGACCTGCGTAACAAGGTAATGAAACTTTACAAAGATGGAAAAGGTTAAAAAGATATCCAAAGCCTTGAATATGCCAGTCAGTACTGTTTAATCACTTATTAAGAAGTGGAAAATTAGGGGCTCGTTTGATACCAAGCCAAGGTCAGGTAGACCAAGAAAGATTGCAGCCATACCTTGCAGAAGAATTGCGCAGGATACAAAGAAAAAACCACGGGTAACCGCAAGAGAAATACAGGTTGCTCTCCAAAAAGGCAGTGTGGTTGTTTTTAGGGAGAACAATTCAACGATACTTGAACAAAAAAGAGCTGCATGGTTGAGCTGCCAGACGGAAGCCTTTACAGCGCCAATGCAACAAAAAAGCCAATGAGGCATGTTGAGGTGGTGTTGGGCATATTATAACCAGGCGTTTTTGTGGAACTTGTACAGTATAGGCCTCTTTCTGGCAATTTGACCATCCAGCTCTCTTTTGTTCAAGTATCATCGTATTGTGCTCCTTAAAAAGATCCACACAATCTTTTTCCAGCGCAGCCTGTATTTCTCCTGAGGTTACCTGTGGGTTTTTCTTTGTATCCCAAACAGTTGCTGTCGAAGTTGTGGCTGAAATCTTTCTTGATCTACCTGACCTTGGCTTGGTATCAGGAGATCCCCAAATTTTCCACTTCTTAAGTGATTGAACAGTACTGCCTGGCATATATTCAAGGCTTTGGGTAACTTTTTATATCCTTTTTCATCTTTGTAAAGTTTCATTACCTTGTTACACAGGTCTTTTGACTGTTCTTTTCTACCTCCTCATGGCTCAGTGTCTAGCCTGCTTAGTGCATCCATGTGAGAGCTAACAAACTCATTGGCTATACACACACACACTAATTGTGATTTAAAAAGACACACATGGGAAATTAACCTTTAATTGCCATTTTAACCTGTGTGTGTCACCTTCTGTGTCTGTACCAAGGCCAAACATTCCAGGGTATGTAAACTTTTTATCAGGGCCATTTGGGTGATTTCTGTTATAATTATGATTTAAAAAAGGTCTGAAAAACTATGCGATAATAAATGGCTTCATGTGATTGGTATACTTAACCGCTTCAGCCCTGGAAGATTTTACCCCCCTTCCTGACCAGAGTACTTTTTGCGATTCGTCGTGCGACGTGGCTCTCAAACAAAATTGACGTCCTTTTTTTTTACCACAAATAGAGCTTTCTTTTGGTGGTATTTGATCACCTCTGCGATTTTTATTTCTTTCTCGAACATCACGGGACACAGAGCCACAGTAATTACTGATGGGTTATATAGGTATCACTGGTGATTGGACACTGGCACACCCTATCAGGAAGTTCAACCCCCTATATAATCCCTCCCCCTTGCAGGGATACCTCAGTTTTTACGCCAGTGTCTTAGGTGATGGACGTGTAAAGATGTCCTGTGCTGAGCTCCAAAGGGAATATCCTAAGATCCTATACTGGGGCAAGCCAGGCGAACCGGATCCATTCAAAGTGTCTTTTCATGGCCGAATTGAATGGTACCCGGGCCTCGTGTCCGAAGAAACGAGGTTTTACCCGTAATGCTTCTCTTTTTAGAGAGCTGGACCCCGCAGATCAGAAAATGACTTTAAACTTCCTAATTTCTGGCGAGGTGCTTTACGGTCCCAGAACTGTTGGATCCCCCTATTCGTAGGGGGCCCCAGTCTCTGACGGTTTTTTCAAACGGAGCCCACCGTGAGAGGTGAAGATTGGGTCTGTGTAAACAGCACCCTGCAGCCGGATAAGGTAAGAGGAGATTCCACAGAATTTTTGAGTTCTAGTGGCTTTTCTCCTTTAAGGTAAATGCATGCTATGCCTATTGTGACCACCGGGGGCTGCCAAGAGCACAAACCTGCACATGCTGACATGTCTGTCTCAGTGTTTGTTCATTGCTGTTCATGTCCCAGCATCTCAGGCCGGCTGCAAAAAAGGTAAGGTGGAAGGGGGGATTTCTCATGTTTGAATGTTCCCCCCCAGGCTAGAGAGGGGCCGCAGGGGTCTAGAAAGTGGTTATACCACCCGGACTCTGCGGCCTAATGGCCACCATCTCTATATCTAGCCATTCAGGCAGATCTTGCTACCAGCCTCTTCCCCCCCCCCCCCCTCCCCCAGCTTTTCTCCAGAAACATGACAGGAGAAGTGGGCCAGCGCGGGAAGCACTCTTTTTTTTCAAAACTCGAGGGGGGGCGGTAGAGGGGGGGGGCGGGACGTCAGCACAGGTGCTTAGACTCCCACTCAGGCCAGCTGCAGGCTATTAGAGGCACTCTGTACAGGTGCACTCAGCCTTCTGAGAGACACAGAGCTGACGGTCGCATGTAAGGTGGGACACAGGCATTCTCCTAGGCAGCATTTACTGAAGTAACACCAGACTGAGCATTGGGTAGCAAGGCTTTTAGCCAGACTACATCGCTCAGCAGGCAGTGTTCATTTGTATACCTCACACCTTGTTGCTTTGCACTATGGGTAGAAGAGGTTCAAGCACCCCAGGAACCAGAGACACTAGGGGATCTCGTTCAGGTTCTGAGGGCCCCCTGTCGGCAGCATCCTCCCCCCCCTAAAGATGGGCCAGGGACGGCTAGCCAGGGAGAGCCATCAGGGTCAGGGGCTACACCTGCTTCTGGCACTTCAGCCCCTGTATATATTACACAAGAAGTTTTTTCCTCAACCATTAATGGTCTAGAGGAAAGATTAATGGCCGTGATTACGTCTTCACTCAGTGGAAGAAAACGCACTAGGCTTTCCTCTGTTCCCCAAGACCCTCAGACAGAGGAGCTCTGGGATAAAGGAGATGAATCCCTTTCAGAGGATCGGGATGGGATGGATGATTCCTCTTCGGAGGATTCAGGTGGAGAGGGACCCTCTGCGACTTCCCAAGAGGAGAAAGTCTTAGTGCAGATCCTCACTGGATTGGTCCGATCCACATTTAAGTTGCCCGTACCTGAAACTGCTAAAGAATCCTCTTCTGCTTTGGGGTCACTGAAACCTTTCCAAGCAGCACATGCTTTTCCTGTTCATACTTTACTTGAAAAGCTCATTTATTCTGAGTGGGATCACCCAGACAAACATTTTTTTCCGCCGAGAAAGTTTTCAACACTTTATCCGATGGAAGAAAAGTTTATTAAAATGTGGGGAATACCGGTTATTGATGCCGCCATTTCCTCCGTAAATAATAGCCTGACTTGTCCTGTAGACAATGCTCAGATGCTCAGGGATCCTGTAGATAAAAGGATGGAATCCCCATTGAAGGATGTTTTCTCCTTAGCAGGATCAGTGGCCCAACCTGCAGTAGCAGCGATTGGAGTCTGTCAATACTTAAGAGACCATATTAAGCAGGTCATCAAAGTATTACCTGAACAGCAGGCCCAGGGGTTTGCTAACCTTCCAGCGGCCTTATGCTTTGTGGTTGACGCCATTAGAGATTCTATCGTGCAAACCTCCCGTCTTTCACTGAGGTTGGTGCATATACGTAGAATCCTATGGTTGAAAAATTGGTCAGCCGAAGCACCATGTAAGAAGCTACTGGCTGGGTTTCCATTTCGTGGTGCAAGGTTGTTTGGAGAGGACTTGGATAACTATATCAAGAGAATCTCTTGTGGGAAAAGCACTCTCTTACCTGTCAAGAAGAAGAGTAAGCGTCCCTCTTTCAAACGGACTCTTTCCCCAGCGCCGGAGGCTTCAGCCTCCAGGCAGTCTCGTCGGCCGCCTCCATCGGGGTCCAGAGACAAGAGTCAACCCCAGGGACAAAAGAAGTCCTGGGGAAAGAAGCCTACTAGGCAAAACACTAAGACCTCTGCATGAGGGGGCGCCCCCGCTCACTCGAGTGAGGGGAAGACTGCGACAGTTCTCAGAGCTCTGGCAGGAGGACTTCCAGGACAGATGGGTAATCTCCACGGTAACCTTAGGGTACAAGCTGGAGTTTCAGGAATTCCCCTCTCCTCGGTTCCTCAGATCAAGTGTTCCCAGAGACCCAGAGAAGAAGCAGTCGCTCCTTCTAGCGTTAGAGCGACTTTTGTCGCAGGAGGTCATTATGATAGTTCCCGCAAAGGACCAGGGATTGGGCTTCTATTCCAACCTTTTTACAGTCGAAAAGCCAAATGGGGATGTCAGGCCCATTCTGGACTTAAGGGATCTGAACCGATTCCTAAGGATTCAATCCTTCCGCATGGAATCAATTCGAACGGTAGTTCCCACCCTGCAGGGAGGAGAATTTCTGGCATCAATAGACATCAGAGATGCATATCTGCATGTGCCCATTTTTCCTGCTCATCAGAAGTTTCTGCGCTTCGAGGTAGGAGGGCGCCATTTCCAGTTTGTGGCTCTGCCTTTCGGGATAGCCACTGCACCTCGAGTGTTCACAAAGATCTTGGCTCCTCTTCTGGCCAGATTAAGGGCTCAGGGTATAGCTGTCATAGCATACCTAGACGACCTGCTCTTGATAGACCGGTCGGTAGCCTCTTTGAATGGAAACTTGAGGACCACAGTCAGGTATCTAGAACACCTGGGTTGGATCCTCAACTTGGAAAAGTCTTTCCTAAAACCAGTAAGAAGACTGGAGTATTTAGGTCTGATTATAGATACAAGCCAGGAGAAAATATTTCTACCCCAAGCAAAGATCACTGCTTTGAGAGAGCTGATTCTGACAGTAAGGACCAAGAAGGGTCCCTCAGTCCACCTTTGTATGAGGCTACTAGGGAAGATGGTGTCTTCATTCGAAGCAGTTCCCTATGCTCAGTTTCACTCAAGAATGCTGCAACACAGTATTCTGTCGACCTGGAACAAGAAGGTTCAGGCATTAGACTTTCCGATGCACCTGTCGCATGCGGTGCGTCAGAGCCTCAATTGGTGGCTCATACCCGAAAACCTGCAGAAGGGGAAATCCTTTCTACCGGTTACCTGGACGGTGGTAACAACAGATGCCAGTGTGTCAGGTTGGGGAGCAGTTCTGGAACAGGCTGCGGTCCAAGGGGTATGGTCCAAGACAGAGAGGACCTTACCCATCAACATTCTGGAGATCCGGGCGATACATCTAGCTCTAAAGGCCTGGACTATCAGGCTACAGGGTTGTCCGGTCAGGATCCAGTTCGACAATGCCACAGCAGTGGCTTATGTCAATCATCAGGGAGGCACCCGGAGCCGAGCTGCTCAAAAGGAGGTGAACCAGATCTTAGTCTGGGCAGAGATGCATGTGCCATGCATATCGGCAGTTTTCCTCCCGAGAATAGAGAATTGGCAGGCGGACTATCTAAGTCGCCAGCAGTTACTTCCAGGGGAATGGTCTCTGCATCCCGACGTCTTTTGGGCCAGATGCCAAAGATGGGGGGGTTCCAGATGTAGATATCTTTGCATCCTGATTCAACAAAAAGATAGACAGATTTGTGGCAAGGACAAAAGATCCTCTTGCATGCAGGACGGATGCGTTGGTGATTCCGTGGCATCGGTTCTCACTGATTTACGCATTCCCGCCTATTCTGCTACTACCACGACTCCTTCGCAGGATCAGGCAGGAAAGGAAGTCGGTACTTCTGGTGGCCCCCGCTTGGCCCAGAAGGACCTGGTATGCAGAAATAGTAAGGATGACAGTAGGTCCCCCGTGGACCCTACCAATACGCCCAGACCTGTTATCTCAAGGTCCAGTGTTCCACCCTGCCTTACAAACGCTAAATTTGACGGTTTGGCTATTGAGACCCACGTTCTGAAGAGTCGTGGGCTCTCAGGTGCTGTCATATCTACCTTGATTAATACAAGGAAGCCAGCTTCCAGGATAATTTATCATAGAGTCTGGAAAGCTTATATAACCTGGTGTGAATCCAGAGGTTGGCATCCCAGGAAATATGTCATAGGTAGAATTATTGATTTTCTACAATTAGGATTAGAGATGAAGCTGGCCTTGAGTACCATCAAGGGCCAGGTCTCTGCTTTATCAGTATTATTTCAGCGGCCACTTGCTTCGCATTCTTTGGTCCGAAACTTTATGCAGGGGGTGATGCGTCTTAATCCTCCGGTTAAAGCGCCCCTAAACCCCTGGGACTTGAACTTGGTCCTGGCTGTGTTACAGAAACAGCCTTTTGAACCAATAAGTCAGATTCCTTTGGTCTTGTTGAAAAGGAAGTTAATTTTTCTGGTGGCCATCTCTTCTGCTAGAAGAGTATCAGAATTAGCAGCTCTTTCCTGTAAGGAGCCTTATTTGATTATACACAAGGATAGAGTGGTACTACGCCCTCATCCTAGTTTTTTACCGATTTTCATTTAAACCAAGACATTGTTCTACCTTCCTTTTTTCCAGATCCCTGTTCTCCGGAAGAGAGATCTCTACATTCGTTGGATGTAGTAAGAGCAGTTAAGGCCTATCTAGGGGCAACTGCTCAGATCCGCAAGGCGGATGTTTTGTTTGTGCTGCCAGAGGGTCCCAATAAAGGACAGGCAGCGTCAAAAGCTACCATTTCTAAATGGATTCGACAATTGATCAATCAAGCTTACGGTTTGAAACAGAAGATTCCTCCGTTTCAGATCAGGGCACATTCCACAAGGGCTATTGGTGCTTCTTGGGCAGTGCATCACCGGGCCTCTATGGCTCAAATCTGCAAGGCCGCAAGTTGGTCTTCAGTCCATACATTCACCAGATTCTATCAGGTGGATGTGAGAAGGCATGAGGATATCGCCTTTGGGCGTAGTGTGCTGCAGGCAGCGGTACAGGGTCCTCAGGTCTGATTGCACCCTACTTGGTCGTGGTTCCCCCCCCTCAGGTAGCATTGCTCTGGGACATCCCATCAGTAATTACTGTGGCTCTGTGTCCCGTGATGTTCGAGAAAGAAAATAGGATTTTTTAAAACAGCTTACCTGTAAAATCCTTTTCTTTCGAAGGACATCACGGGACACAGAGGTCCCGCCCCTCTTCTAATACACTATATTGCTTGGCTACAAAACTGAGGTATCCCTGCAAGGGGGAGGGATTATATAGGGGGTTGAACTTCCTGATAGGGTGTGCCAGTGTCCAATCACCAGTGATACCTATATAACCCATCAGTAATTACTGTGGCTCTGTGTCCCGTGATGTCCTTCGAAAGAAAAGGATTTTACAGGTAAGCTGTTTTATAAAAAAAATGCTATTTTTTTGCGCTATAAACAAAACAAGAGCGACAATTTTGAAAAAAATGCATTATTTTTTACATTTTGCTATAATAAATATCCCCCAAAAATATATAAAAAACCATTTTTTTCTCAGTTTAGGCCGATCGTATTCTTCTACATATTTTTGGTAAAAAAAAATAGCAATAAGCGTTTATTGATTGGTTTGCGCAAAAGTTATAGCATTTACAAAATAGGGGATAGTTTTATGGCATTTTTATCAATAATTTTTTTTTTTTTTTTTTTTACTAGTAATGGCGGCGATCAGCGATTTTTATTGTGACTGCGATGTTATGGCGGACATGTCGGACATTTTTGACACATTTTTGGGACCATTGTCATTTATACAGCGATCAGTGCGATTAAAAATGCACTGATTATTGTGTAAATTACACTGGCAGTGAAGGGGTTAACCACTAGGGGGCGGGGATGGGTTAAGTATGTCCTAGGGGAGTTATTCTAACTGTAGGGGGGATGGGCTAGCAGTGTCATTACTCTGATCACAGCTCCCGATGACAGGGAGCAGTGATCAGTGACACTTGTCACTAGGCAGAACGGGGAGATGCTGTTTACATCAGCATCTCCCCGTTCGTCCTCTCTGTGAGGACCCGCGGCCCCACTCACGGAGCTCCCGGCCGGCGCGCGCAATGGCACGGCGGGGAATTCAAATGGACGTACCTGTAAATCCATTTGCCCAGCCGTGCTATTCTGCCGACGTACATCGGCGTGCGCCGGTCGGGAAGTGGTTAAATAAAAGACAGTTTTTTGGCATGATCAGTCAATTTTTAAATATTAATGCCAACATTTCACAATTTCTGCCAGGGTATGCAAACTTTTGAGCACAACTGTATATATATATACGGTGGGGAAAATAATTATTTATTATAATTGATCACCTGCAGATTTTGTAAGTTTGCCCACATAAAAGTAAATGAAGGGTCTATAATTTTTATCTTAGGTGTATTTTAAATGATAGAGACAGAATATTAACCACAAATCCAGAAAAAAAAACATGATACAAATGTTAGAAATTGAGTTGCAGTTTAGTGAGTAAAATAAGTATTTGATCCCCAAGCAAAACATGACTTAGTACTTGGTGGAGAAACCCTTGTTGGCAAGCGCAGAGGTTAGACATTTCTTGTAGTTGCATGCATCTCAATTGAGATTTTGGTCTACTCTTCTTTACAGATACTCTGTAAATCCTTAAGATTTCTTGGCTGTCGCTTGGCAACTCGAAATTTCAGCTCCCTAAATACATTTTCTATAGGATTAAGGTCTGGAGATTGGCTAGGCCACTCCATGACCTTAATGGGCTTCTTCTTGGGCCACACCTTTGTTGCCTTTGCAGATTGTTTCAGGTCATTGTCATGCTGGAAGACCCATCCACGACCCATCTTCAGTGTTCTGGCTGAGGGATGAAGGTTCTCATTCAAGATTTTACAATACATGGCCCCATCCAATGGCCCCTCAAAGCAGCAAGGTCAGTCTGTACCTATAGCAGAGAAACTGCCCTAAAGCATAATTTTTCCACCTCCGTGTTTGACTGTAGGGATGGTGTGCTTGGGGTCGTAGTCAGCATTTGTCTTCCTCCAAACACAGCGAGTCGCCCTCCTCAAGAAGGCACATGTACATACAACACAAAGAAAAACATTTTGCCCACGGGACTTTTAAAGAGTCACACCTCAAACAATATCTATAAAAATATGATACATTTATTGACGTACTTTTAAAAACAAATATTGTACAGTAACTTGTTGATAAACATGAATAGTGCTACATAGAAATCACATAAGAAAAACTTAGTGTGTGGGACCCAGGGGCACCATATAGATACCACTATTGATCTGGAGCAACTGTGCGACTGATCTCGGCGCGTTTCGCAAGATGGATCTCACTTCTTCAGAAGAAGCACAGGAAAGTATAATCAATGCCAAATGCTGGCCAGCTCACACCCAATTGGTGATCAAGCTGCAGAATGAATGGTAGACTTCTATGTAGCAGTATACATGGTACATACAAAGGTCTCCGCAGGACTTGCCAAGAGGTCCACTAGTCTTCCCCCTGGGAGCTGTTGGTAAAAATGTGATATGCTCACAGACCAGATTTCCTAGTGGTCAGTGTAGAGTCCAACAAGGAAGGAGAGAAACGCCACGCACCCTTGGGGGGAAGAAGGGCGAGCACGGACAGCCGGAGGTCTGCGCAAAGGTGAGCACCGTATTTTAATAATGAATAAAATACAAATTAGTACACCACCCTACTCATTTCTTATTCAGCACCATGTTTAAGTACACATATTACTTTCAATTGTTGTTAATAAGATTTGGACTTCTTCAGGAGTGGTTGGTGATCAATAAAATCAGTGTAAATATGGGCATTGCCAAGACCAGGACACTAGGATGGAGCGAGGGGAATAGCACAGCAGTCCTACCAGAATCCTATTTATGTTGAAGAGAGGGTGATTATCCAAGTAATATAGTACAGATTGGGTAAGAATTCACCAAATAGTTAAACACCCATATTTGGTGTCAGGAACAAGATATAAATTGTCCACCCCATTTTTAGGAGTAGTGGCCACTGGACCTTTATAGAGTGGACTGTGTGCGCTTGATGGGAACCCACAGACAGGCTACTGTGACCTGGTCCTACGTTTTGGACAATTTATTTCCTGTTACTAAGACTTAATATAGGGGCCTGACTATATGGTGGAAATCTTACCTGAACTGTATATATTCCATTTACTTATATACATTCAGTCCATATTGTAAAGTGCAATTTATCAATAGATATAGTCCATAATATAAAGTGTGATTAATCCACAGTTCATCCACTATGTAACAGTTATCCAAAAAAAACCTCTTAAATGTGGTTTAGGTTTTCTGCTTCAAACATCATACAGCTCTCAGTCATTGCTTAATCTTCCTTCTCCCCACTATGGTTAAACAGACTCCCCAGATATTAACCACTGCCATAACAACGATATCCCCCTCCGGTGTCCTCCGCCGCCTACTTGAGCCGCTGGCAGTTGCGGAGGCGATCGTGTCCTTTTCCCTGTTAGGTGTGGAGATGAGTGAGGGGAAAATGGCCACCACTAGTCTCCATACCAATGCAAGGCGGAAGCGATGTCAAAACGTCACTTCCACCTAAAGCAACTTTTTTTTTTTTTTAATGTCATTTAATTTTTATATTATTTTATTTATTGCATTTTAGTGTAAATTTGAGATCTGAGGTCTTTTTGACCCCAGATCTCATATTTAAGCGGTCCTGTCATGCCCTTTTTTCTATTACAAGGGATGTTTACATTCCTTGTAATAGGAATAAAAGTAACACGTTTTTTTTGTTTTTTTCAAAGAACAGTGTAAAAATAAAAGGTAAAATAAATAAGAAAAAAAAAAATTTTAAACGCGCCCTGTCCCGCCGAGCTTGCGTACAGAAGTGAATACATACGTGAGTAGTGCCCGCATATGAAAATGGTGTTCAAACCACACGTGAGGTATCGCCGCGATTGTTAGAGCCAGAGCAATAATTCTAGCCCTGTAACTCAAAACATGCCACCTGTAGAATTTTTTTAATGTCACATATGGAGATTTTTAAAGGGAAAACGTTTATCGCCATTCCACGAACGGGCGCAACTTTGAAAACATTGTTCACAATATAAAAAAAAATGGGCTAACTTTACTGATGTTTTATTTTTTTTATTCAAAAAAGTTAATTTTTTCCAAAAAAAAGTGTGCTTGTAAGACAGCTGCGCAAATACAGTGACAAAAAGTATTGCAACGACCGCCATTTTATTCTCTAGGATGTTGGGAGAAAAAATATATACTGTTTGGGGGTTCTAAGTGATTTTCTAGCAAAAAAAATGATTGATTTGTAAATAACAAGTTTGAAAAATAGGCCCGGTCCTTAAAGCGGAGTTCCGCTTAAGAAAAAAAAAAAAAAAAATTAAGCCAGCAGCTACAAATACTGCAGCTGCTGACTTTTAATATAAGGACACTTACCTGTCTCAGGGTCCAGCGGTGCGGGGGAACAAAGCCCCGCTCGTCTCCCCCTCCTCTCTGCGGCGCCAGCATTGTCACTGTGGGCCCCCGGCTGTGAAGCCATGCGCGAGGCGCGCCGTGACTGGCCGGGAGGGATATCCCAGATGATTGCCGAGAGGGAGGGGGAGAGGTGATCTCCCTTCCTGTGCCGCGGTGCGCCAGGAGGAAGTGGGAGCTGGAACCCTCTAAAAAGAGGTTGTCCCCCCCCCCCCATGCTAAATGAGGCATGTCAGGGGGTCACCTTCCCTTAAAGTGGAAATTCCATTTTTGGGTGGAACTCCGCTTTAAGTGGTTAGTGACCTCTTTTTCACAAAGCAGGTCTATTGTGCTTATCAATATGCCTTATATGCTTGAACCCTTGCTGCCCAATGCTTGTATCAGATAGGAAAGGAAAAACCCAGAGAAGAGGAAGCCAACATAGCCTAAAATCATAAAAATATATTAAATAGGTAAAATGACAGTTACAGCACTGAGGAAACATTTGCCCAAACATGTAGGAGGTGCCATACCATCAACGAAATGTAATGGCGTCACAGTGCAAAAGACATACCGACGTGCATTTCATTAGTGCTTGCATATTCAGGAGCAGTCTGTACACTGTGATCTTGCAGCAATCATTATACATCCATTAACCCACGTGTCAAACACAAATCTGCTCCCCCCCATCTCAGCAGTTGGCAAAAGAGGACAAAGCTCCTCCTTTGCCAACTGCTGTGATGGTGGGGGGCATCAGCATTCAGCAGACTGCCCTGGCATCAGCATTCAGCAGACTCCAGCCCTCCTCCAGACCCTGCACTTTCTGCTTGCCTGCTCTGCCCTCTGCTTCTACCCAGCAGAAGCACAAGATAAGGGGGGTTCACTGTGATGTAAGGGAGGGTGGGTGGCTCTTGACATCTGATGCATAAGTGGGATGGAGTGCTCTGGACATCTATTCTTACAGATACAACTGGTCTTTTGATATTTTAGGACCTCTGGAATACAATGTGTTCAACCCACTTTGTTTCATTTTTAAATTAGGACTTTCTCTAAAAAATGCATTAGGAGATGTGAAAAGGTCAGAGACTGTTGTGTGTACGTTTAAAATATGTCACTTAGTTTCTGACCAAGAAATGAAGAAAGTCAAATTGTTGAAATGCTTTTGCATCATTTTGTTTGGAACAAAAACAAAAGAAAATTTGTCCAGAATCTATAATAGTAGGATACTGTTGGAGATGACAAACAAGTAAACTCTCCCCACAAACAAGTAAAGATTCAGCTTTGGAGAGTCTCTATCAGGGCAGTAAACCAATGACCCTCTGCATAAGTATGTTAATGTGTGCTACATACAAATTCTCACCTATAATGCAAGAAAGCTGTGGTGGCTGTCAGTGTCAGATTTCAGGCAATATAGGTTTAGATAGGGATACTTTCAGTCATGGGCGTGTATATAAATAAAATGGTAAAACATTTTTTTAATTCACAGAGCTTGATGACAGTCCGAGAGTGGTTGATTTTTAACTTTCATTGTGCAGGTACTGCTGTGCCTTAAAATAAAAAATAAACAAGTACATGTAACCTTACCTTTGATGGTTTAGCAATCATTTTTATGCTGAGACAATATACACTATATTACCAAAAGTATTGGAATGCCTGCCTTTACACGCACATGAACTTTAATGGCATCCCAGTCTTAACCGTAGGGTTCAATATAACAGCTTCAACTCTTCTGGGTAGGCTGTCCACAAGGTTTAGGAGTGTCTATAAATGGAGAAAACTCCCCCCTAACGGGACTTTAATGGTCCAAATGACAATACGTTCAAAGAAGAATGAAAAAGTAAACAAAATTTTATTTGAAATATAAAATAATCACAGTGGCTGGTAACATCGAAAGTCAACATGAATTCATGGAAACATAGGAACATATTAGCTCTAAAGCGGTCACAGGACTACTGTGATGAGTCACCATGACAGAACGTGCAGACCACACCCAACGCTTTTCAAAACTTCTTTCTTCAGGGGTGTATAGGTAAGTAGAGCAGGTTACTTCTGTATTTAATAACAAACTCAAATAAATAGTATACATAATATATTGTATACAACCATTTTATGTTCCCAAAGCATCAAGAATAAATATACAGTAAAACCTGGGTTTGAGCATAACTTGGTTAGAGAGCGTTTTGCAAGAAAAGCAACATTTTTAAATACATTTTGACTTGATATACAAGCGATGTCTTGATATACAAGTAGCGTCATGTCACAACTGAGTATAAAACAGAACAGAGGCACCTCTAAGTGTAGCAAAATGGTTACATTTAATGAAGGTACAACATTTAGCAAGTCACATGGCTGATGATTCAAACAGGCACATCTAAGTATGCAGGCTTCTGGGGTAAAACTGTCCACATAGACCATCCTCCGCACCACCATTGACGTCATGTCTTTCCACAAGCGATTCAAGCCTCGCTTTCAAATCGCTCTACTGCAGGGTATTCTTTCTGGTCACGATTGCAGACTGACAGTGGTGCGAGCCGGCGGTGTGGAAGATGGTCTATGTGGACAGCTTTACCCTGGATGCTTGCATACTTAGATGTACCGCTTTTAATCATCAACCATGTGAGTTGCTAAATGTTGTACCTTCATTAAATGTAACCATATTGCTACACTTAGAGGCACCCCTCTTCTCTTTTATACTCTGTAGCTCCTGATGCATTTTGCTTCGAATCCCCTTGTGGAGGTTGCAATTTGTGGATGGACATTTTATGGTTACACAACCTGGTCATATTGCTATAATCTTTTGATATGGACTATAAACTAAAGGACTTATGAATAAATGGTTGTGGAATGAATCATCTGAGTGTCCATGATTTCTTATGGGGAAATTTGCTTTGATATACAAGTGCTTTGGATTACAAGCAGTCTCTACGCTCTTCAAACCAAAGGTGTTCTGTCGGGTTGTGATCAGGACTCTGTGCAGGCCAATCAAGTTCCTCCACCCCAAACTTGCTCATCCATGTCTTTATGGACCTTGCTTTGTGCACTGGTGCACAGTCGTGTTGGAACAGGAAGGGGCCATAGCCAAACTGTTCCCACAAAGTTTGGAGTATTAAATTGTCCGAAATTTCTTGGTATGCTTGACGCCTTAAGAGTTCCCTTCACTGGAACTAAGAGGCCAAACCCAACCCCTGAAAAACAACCCCACATCATAATCCCCCCTCCACTAAATGATTTGAAACAGTGCACAAAGCAAGGTACATTCTCCATGTCAATTTTGTCTAGATCATATGTTCCCAGACATTTTAAACCAAAGGACAGTTCACTGGTCTTCCAACTTTTGGAGCCAGACTATAACCAGTGTGCAATGGCGGTTTAAAACTACCCTGTGATTAATAAGAATAAGGAATGCCCTAGTGTCAGTGGGAGGATTAAAAGTGTTCCATCTTTGGTGTCAGTGGAGGAAGACAATACCCAGTTCAGTGATCTTTAGATTTGCATTCACCTCAGTGGTCAATGGGCAAAAAAAAAGGACAGTGAGAGAGAAATTCTGCCATTTGAGGACTACTGGTTTAAATATTTTCTGAGCCCTTGCTATATGATATTAAGTGTATTTCTCCTTTTATTAATAAATTGAGGACAAAATAAGTTGTGGTATTGCTGTTTTTTTCACTGGCTCCTGTCTTGTATCCTGAGCAAGGGTCCCTCAAACACGATAGTCTTTGTGTAATTAGTGTTAAAAGCAATGAGCAATAACTTACAGCAAGCAGTCGGATCATCTTCTATTAGCTTAACTTTGTATACTGTATACTTCATGTCCTGTAATGCCATCAAATTATTGCATTTTTCAGTATTATTAAATGAAAGGCCAAATTGTTACTATGACAATAATACATTGTAGTGAAGTATTAAAAAGGCAGCCCTGTTCCCAAAATCTTGATGTATGATTTTAGAACTGCAATTTATCCTAGAAAGTTTAACAGGAGAACATTCATTTGGCTAAAAGCTTTTCAGAGATGTGTATGTAATGCTCAAAAATATATTGATCAGGTTCCTTAAGTCACTTTCATGCTATCCTTCATGAAGCAAATTAAGCATCTATATTAATTCTCCCTTGTCTTGTTGACAAAAGTGTAAAGTTTTGGATCTTTTGAAGCAGATAGTGAAAATAGATGAACATTGGGGGTTATTTACTAAAGGCAAATCCACTTTGCACTACAAGTGCAAACTGCGCTTGGACTGAGTCTTCCTTCCTGGTCTTCCTTCCACGCTTCATTCCGGGCTGTGGCTGTGCTGTTGGAGATGTGGCAGGAGGAGGAGTAGGACCTGGAGGAGGAGGAGGACTGGGAAGACCTGGAGGAGAAGGAGGAGGAGGAGGTGCTGCACAGTGCAATTTCAAGTGCAGTCGCTGTAGATCCGAAGGGGACATGCAAGGAAAATAAAAAAAAAAACAGCATTTTACCTTGCACATGATTGGATGATAAAATCAGCAGCGCTTCCCCTCATTTCAGATCTACCCCTCAAATTTACAGCGACTGCACTTCCGAGTGCAATTTCAAGTGCACTTTGCCCTTGTAATTTGCGCTTGTAGTGCAAAGTGGATTTGCCTTTCGTAAATAACCCCCATTATCTTAAGTTTTTTTTTGTAAGCCCAGTGGCAGGTAAATGAGACACTTTAGACATTTTGTGGCAAAATATGCATGTACTGTGTGTAAAAAAAAAAAAAAAATGTCTATGTATATATGTATGTATGTATGTATGCAGTGTTAATTTTGTCGACTAAATGAATATTATTTTAGTCAACTAAAATACGACTATAACTAAAACAACTGAAATGACTAAAATAAGACTAAAACTAAAAAGGCATTTTAGTCAAAAGACTAATGCCCTGTACACACGGTCGGATTTTCCGATGGAAAATGTCCGATCGGAGCGTGTTGTCGGAAATTCCGACCATGTGTGGGCTCCATCGGACATTTTCCATCGGATTTACCGACACACAAAGTTGGAGAGCAGGAGATAACATTTTCCGACAACAAAATCCGATCACGTCAATTCCGACTGTGTGTGGCCTGTTCCGACGCACAAAGTGCCACGCATGCTCAGAAGAAATTTCGACACGGAACAGCTCGGTCAGGTAAAATTAGCATTCGCAATGGATACAGCACTTTCGTCACGCTGCAATGTTAAAAATGGTTTAATACAGCGCACTCTCTTCTTCTTTATAATGTGACAAGAATTAAGTAGTTTTGCTGCTCATATTCACACACACTTCTCACAAACTTATTTTTTTGTTTTTTTCTTGGGATTCCCTGAATATATTGTTATTTGTCACATCTGACAGAATTTTTTTTTTTTGTTTTCTTTTTTTTTTTTGATTTAAAGCCATTTTGGGTTTAGATTTTGTTTGTATTTTTTCCAAGGCTCATCTTTGTTTAATGTTATTTTTAGTTTTACTCCAGACTATTTTTGTGTGTGTTTTGTGTGTCAAGTTACCACAACACCATTGATATCTTTTATTATTTAATCTCAAGGAGATTGTTTGGTGTTGGTGTCCCTTGTTAATTTCACATTGTATTTTTGAAATGTACCTGAATCCTCACAAACAAACTGTCCTTTTTGAAGTAAAACACACATAGGCAAGTATAATTCAAAACAAAATTCCTTTATTAAGGGCTCAGAACCAAACAAAGAGGGAGGCAACGCTGGATAAACAGGAGAAATTAGCGAAGCCTGGGACCCCCAGGGCAGACATCAATTGTTGAACATCAAAATTAGTGGCCTGAGGGGGGGCGTGGCCAGCAGCCGAGGTGAATGGCCGCAGTGTGAGAGAGCTCTGTCATCCGCGGGCATACCGGAGCTCATAGAGCGACTCCTGAGCCTCAAAAAGCGGCGATTTTCACCCACAACAGGTCGGGCACACCCTGGGATCATGTCCAAGAAAAGAAAAGACACCGGGAAGATCAGCAGAATGACGGACTTTTACACGCTTCCCCGCAGCACACAGGCCCAAGATGGCGCCGGTAAGCATAACAGAGGAGAGCGTGGCAGGCTCTCTAGCTATAACAACAACACACACCGCTCCATACCTCACCCTCACAAGGGGCATAAGGGGAAGTACACTATCTCCCAGTCATCCTCCGCATCATCTAGCCCAGTTAAGGCTAAACAACAACACATGCAGGGAAATAACATGGCTGAAGAAGAAACAGACACTTCTCTTAATGACACCAGGGAGCTCCAGGACTCCATCTTGGAATTTCCTACTAAAAATCAGCCGGTAATTGACACAACATTGAAGGACATGCTAGTGTCCCTCCGCAGTACATTACATGCGGACATATTAACCCTCACCAGTCACTTTAAAACAGAAATCAAGGCTGTCAACAACAGGGTTACCCATATTGAACACAAAATGGGAGAATTTGCGGGTGCCATCAATGAAGTGATTGATGCTCATAATGAGAAAGAGGACGAAATACACCAATTAAAGTCCAAGATGGCCGACCTCGAAGATCGTTCGAGAAGAAATAACGTCAAAATCAGGGGAATACCCGAATCGATAAAACCAACAGATCTGAACGCCTATTTCCAAAACATTCTACAAGAAATGCTTCCTGATGCTTCAGTGACAGATCTCTCTATCGACAGGATCCATAGACTACCGAAACCTAAAAATATTCCTGATCATCTGCCAAGAGACACAATTGCAAGGATTCACTTCTACCAAACTAAAGAGAGATTCCTTCAATGCATGAGAAATCCTGATAACGCATTGCCATGCATCCAAGGCCTTTCCTTCTTTAATGATTTATCGGCATACACAATGCAAAGACGGAAGAATTTGGCCACCATCACCAAACCACTGAGAAACCACCATATTACCTACAGATGGGCCTATCCTGCAAAACTGCTCATTACAAAAGACGGGAAAACGTTCCCTATCCAGTCAGTGGAAGATGGTATATGGCTACTGAAGGAATGGGACATCTTAGACAAGACAGACGATCTACCTTCAAGTGCCTCATCACCCCGTCCACAATCTCCCACCTGGCCACAAGATGCAATTGACTGAGGCTAAAGCTATAAATAACCACTATTACACAAAGTTGTGCTCCGGTGCACCCGTGGAACTTTATTTGGTTCTCTTTTCGCTCCTAAGCAGTTACGGGATAATATCCCAACAGATTCAGTTGAATCGTTACAATTTTTTACTGACTCTTTTCTATATTTTAATTGGAGATTTTTCGTTTTTGTTGTATTAATCTCTGAGACACTACCTAAACTGCTTAACAACATCTGGACTCTGGTTCACTATTAAAATACTTCTTCTACAAGGAATCCTACCTCAGTTTTCAGCTTAACAAGGATACTATTCCTGGGAACTGTACTTTATTCATTCCTCCAGATCAACAACATGGGTTTAAAATTTCCTCGTTTAATGTTCGCGGACTGAACAGCCCACAAAAAAGGTCAATGCTTTGGAAAGAAGCTCGACTTCTGCAAAGTGACATTCTTTGTCTTCAAGAGACTCATTTCTCTGTATCCAAGCCTCCGAAATTCTCCCACCAGAACTTTCCAACAATTATTTGCTCCAATGCTCCAAAGAAGAAGAGGGGAGTAGCTATTCTCATCAAAGACACCATTTCTTTTCGTCAAATCTACAAGGATGTAGATGACATGGGTAGATTTATTATACTGGTTGGTGAGGTAAACAACACAGTATACACTATAGTAAATGTTTATCTACCTAATGTGAAACAAATCTCATTTTTGAACAAAATTTGGAAACGAGTATGTGCAGTGCAAAAGGGGTACACCATAATTTGTGGAGATTTCAACGCTATACCAAACAAAATTTTAGATGTCTCAGCCGAGACCCCGAAAAGTCGGGAAAGAGTGACCCTTTCGCGCTTCATGGCCTCAGAAAGTCTACACGACGTGTGGCGATGTCAACACTCGACTGAGCGGGATTATTCCTACTTCTCGAGTGTGCATCACACATATTCAAGAATTGATTTCTTCTTGGTGGATAAGTTTCTGCTGCAGAACATTAGTTTGTCTACCGTACACAATATCACGTGGTCAGATCACGCTCCGGTCTCTAGTACAGTGGAGGGATCTCGCACTGAGACAAGGGTAAACAGATGGAAAAACTATACCTTTCTTTACACACATCCAGACCATAAACATAAAATTACTAAAGAACTGCAAGAATTCTTCAATACTAATGCCGGCTCGGTGCCAGATCCCTTCACAATTTGGAACTGTCATAAAGCTTACATAAGAGGTATCCTCATGAAAATGAGCAGTGTAGCTAAAAAGCAAAGAAATAAACAATTAAATGATCTACTCCTTCAGATAAAAAACCTAGAATCGGTAAATAAAAAAGCCCCAGTCCCCACCACCAGCTCACAACTAGATAAAACCAGACATGATCTTAGATTGTTACTTATCTCCCAACACAAACATACGGTTCAAAAATGGAAAGCACAATACTATAGCCATGGTAACAGAGCAGGCAAACTACTAGCAAATCAAGTAAAGGAAAAAACCATTAAACAAAAAATTCCATTTATTTCACACCCGAATACAGGCATCAGACTATCCAATCCAAAAGATATTGCTAATGCTTTCAGGGACTACTACAATAATCTCTATAACCTTAAAGACGACACTACAACCTACCAACCATCACCTGAGTTAATTCAGACGTTAATTCAGACGTTCCTGGACTCTATATCCATGCCCAAACTGAATTTAGACCATTTGCAAGCTATCAATGCACCAATCTCTATATCTGAACTAAATAAAACAATATTATCTCTCCCTAATAACAAATCCCCAGGCCCAGACGGTTTTATACTATCGGACATTCCAATCCATACTAGGCCCACACTTATTAAATGTATACGCTTCAGCTATATCTACATCTTCATTCCCTTCAGAAATGTTAACAGCCACAATTGTAACTTTACCCAAACCTGGGAAATCACCTGACACGCCACAAAACTTCAGGCCTATATCATTACTAAATGTAGACCTGAAGATTTACGCAAAGATTCTAGCCAACAGATTGGCACAATTTCTACCCACCTTGGTTAAACATGACCAGGTTGGGTTTATCCCCGGCCGCCAGGCACCAGACGCAACACGACGAATTATTAACTTAATTCACGCAGCGGAATCCTCGGGCACTCCTTCTCTGCTTCTTTCATTAGATGCAGAGAAGGCCTTTGATAGGATCCACTGGGGATATCTGAAACTCGTTTTGCACAAATTTGGCATCAAGGGAAATATGAATTCGGCCATTTTAGCACTATATACTAATCCCTCTGCAATGGTATACACAGAAGGAATGTTCTCGGACAGCTTCAATATTACTAACGGGACAAGGCAGGGCTGCCCCCTATCCCCCCTCATTTTTGCTTTATTAATGGAACCCCTGGCCGAAAAAATTAGATCACACCCAGAAATTTCTGGTATCACAATCTCCAAACAAGCACACACTATTTCCCTCTTCGCAGACGATGTGATTTTATCTCTATCCAATCCCAACACCTCCTTACAAACAGTACACAATGATTTGAACCATTTTAATCAAATTTCATACTACAAAGTTAACGCATCGAAATCCAATCTACTTGCCATAAACATAAAAGAAAAACTCCGCAAATCCCTACAATTACGCTTTCCATATCCATGGGCTGACAAAACGATCCAATACTTAGGGATAAAATTAACGACACCCAGCAGCAATCTATTTAAAGTGAACTTGGTTCCATTCATAACCTCTATCCAACCAGAACTAACTAGATTAAAGTCCTTTTGTTTGTCCTGGATGGGAAGACTGGCAGCATACAAAATGCTTATTTTACCAAAAATACTGTAATACTTTAGAGCTCTCCCGATCTCTATACCAGCAAAATTTTTTACAACAGCCCAGTTACAGCTACATAAATTTGTATGGGCAGACAAAAAACCGAGATGCTCTCAATCCTCTCTTTCGAGGCATAGAAAGGCAGGGGGAATGGGACTCCCAATCTTAAGAGACTATTTCGCTGCTAGCATACTGGACCAAACAAAATATTGGTTTCAAAACCATTCCTCTAAACACTGGGCCACTATAGAACAAGCCTGGTTGAACCCTAACTCCCTGCAATCCACATTGCTAGCAAACTCTTTCTCAAATACTCACCTCAAATCTAAGTACCCCACTATACAACTAGTACTAGACACATGGAAGAAATTCTGTTCCCAAATAAGACACAACACAGACCTCACAGAAATCCCCATTCCTCTGAATGCGCTTTGCACACATATTAAAGACCTACAAACATCTCAGTGGGAACATAAAGGAATGACCCTAATCTCGGATATGTTTGACCGAGGAAGAATCATTCCCTTCAACGCACTAGCCCAAAACTATTCTCTTCCTACCTCTGATTACTACATGTACATAAGAATCTCAACATTCTTGAAAGCTCACCAGCTGCAACCCATTAGAATTCCACATAAGGCATGGGCATACTGGAATGACAAATCTACATCAAAGAAAGGAATTTCCTTATTCTACACCTTAAAACAACAAAAAGATGAATACATTAAACTGCCAGCACACCAAAAATGGGAGTCAGAACTCTCCACGTCATTTTCAGAAAAACAATGGCAGGAAGCTATTAAATCTAACAACTGCTATACAAGATCCACATCACATTGGGAGACAGCCCAAAAACTACTACTTCGATGGTACTATACCCCCTACCTAACTGCAAAATTCTCCAACAGCAGCTCTAATGAATGTTGGCGAGGTTGCGGCAAAGTAGGAACTCTTCTTCACATGATCTGGGAATGTCCAAACCTTTGGAGTTTCTGGAGAGCAATATTTAGATTAATATCACAAATTACAGGTTTCATTAGGGAAGGTGAAGCAGAACTAGCCATTTTAAGCATAAACATAGACCAATACCCTCCTGCTCTCAGACCAATGGTGGTACAAATTCTGATGGCAGCCAGATTGACAATCACTAGCAATTGGAAATCTAGCAGCTCACCAAATGTTAGTGATGTCATAAGAAAAGTGGATGAAGCCTTTAAATATGAACAAATGATGGCAAATATACATGGTAACACACCCCGATTATATAAACAATGGGATCCTTGGATTAGTTTCAGAAAAATTGCGTAAAACTGTATCTGTATACCCTCTTCTCTCTTCTTTTCTCCTTTTTTTTCTAAATATGCAGTGGGGAGCCAGAGTCCCTACCTTCTTTATCAATAAAGTTTTCTTTTCTTTTAATATTTAGTTTAAGATATATACTCTCCAATTCATTACATTGTTTGAAAGTATAGATGTTGGATCATAATTAATCTACGATTGTTTGAACATATGCTGCGGTTTGAATGTAAGAAAAAAACATATGGAGATGTATCAATGACCCTGTAGAATCGTTATGTCATTTATGAAAATACCTTGTATGGTATAATATTGTGAATTGTTTTTTTTTTGGAAAACCTTTAATAAAAAGATATTTGAAAAAAAAAAATTAGTGGCCTGAGGAGTCCATATGTAAGGGAGGGCAGTCTGGTCCAGAAGTCCCAGAGATTCGGAAAGCAGAAGATGACATCTGTGTCCCCAGGCTGTGGTACCACAAGAGGCTGCATCTTTTGGCTGACCAGACTGGATCCAGGGTCCTCACTTTCCAGTCATCAGTTCAGTCTGGCCTGCCAGAAAATGCAGCCTGTCATAGTACCACATCCTGGGGACATAGATGTCATCTGCTGCTCCGGATCTCTGCGAATCCTGGACTTTCTGGCGCTCCCTTACATATGTGCTCCTCGGGCCACCAATTAAGATCTTCAAATATGTGATGTCTGCCGTGGGGATCACCTGCTTCACAATTTCCAACAATTGATCCAGCGCTGCCTTCCTCTTTGTTTGGTTCCTGTAATGTGGGTGGTTGATCTCCCACAAACAGGGCAGCTCCCTAAACATGTCAATGAATATTGACATGAAGTCATTATCTTGTAATAAGATATCCATGTTCACTGCAAGACACAACACAAGACAAAGCCTAATGTCAGACAAAACTCTCCTAATCTTGTTACAATATAGGCCTCAATCTAGAAGCAGTATAGGCACAAGTATGTCTCTTGCCTTCGTTCTTACGATCGGCGCGTCCAATGCTCCTTCCTCCGCTCACAGATCGTACGTAATACGCACATGTGTTACGCTTTATACACACTGTGCATGCTTGTAACTCCGCCCACCCCTGACGTTCTTTCTAGTCTATTCCCTGCCCCTTTTCGTTCGGCGCAGTGGGTGAAGAGCACATGGCGGAGTCACAGCAGGTGCGTGCTAATTATAGCAACGAAGAGGAGGAGGGGGAAACGTCCCGATCCAGAAGGAGAAGATTTAAGGCCACAAATATGTCCTTTGGGGAGATGTTGGAGATGGTGGACATCCTGAAGAAGGCCGACTATGATGAAAAGTATGGGCCTTACCCCAACTCCAATATCAGAAAGGCCAAGATCATGGTGAAAGTGGTCAAAAGTCTGCACCGGAATGTCGGGGTACGACGATCGAAAGATCAGCTCATGAAGCGGTTGTCGGACCTAAAATTAAGAGAGCCGAGCAGTACCGAAAGATCCGGAGAGTGCTGCAAAAAAGTAAGTAGTTGTGCTGTGTTCCTATTTTTGTTTTTATTACGTTCGTGCTGCTCCATATGCTTTTCTTAATTGTACAGTTTAAAATGTGAATTTTAATGTTCATGGGCCCATTATTCGTTCGTATCAAACATTTTTTTTCGGCCTCTAAAACACCATTGTTTAGGCCATATGCATTTTCCTACATTTTTTAGGGCCTACTTGGATGAAAAATATTTGGTTGTGTAGATGGGTTTGTTACTAGAATGAAATGCAAACTAGATTCTGTATAAGGAGAGGACACTCAGCAGCTGTTTTCACATCTGGACACTGGAGCACTTGTGTGGGACACAAGAACACCCTTTTTATTAGGGGGCCACACAGGTGCTCCAGTGTATACTATAGGGGGGTCTCCATCTGTGAAGCTTGTACAAAACAGGTAAAAAAGCGACATCTTGGAACTCTGCTAAAATTGACAATTGTACCCCACTTCCAAGCAATGTTTACTATTTATAGTTCTGCCATCAAATATCTGTGTGCTAATTATACCATTTTTGTTTTACATAGGGGAGAAAGGACTCGGAGGACACCCCTCATCCGAGGAGACCAGAGACCCCCCACCTCTGGAAGAAGGTGAAATACCCCCAACACAAGCGGAGCAGGAGGAGGAAGAAGATGTGGTGGAAATTGGCACCACAACAGGTGAGTGTCTGCGACCACAGGCTCAGGTAAGAGGTGGATGCTGGCAGATTTTTGATACCTGTTTTTGTTTGGTTTCTCTCTTTTTAGGTGATCGTGAGGTTGGGGATCGAGATCCTTTCACATCAGAAAGTGCCCAGATCCTGATTGGGGAGATAATGGGGTGTAATTTAGAATTGGAAAACATCAAGAAAAAAATCAATGATGCGATTCAAAAAAATAATAACATCATTGATGTTTTGGGGCGAATTTAAAACCCCACAAAATCACTTTTTTTTTTTGTGTGGTACAATGTTTTAAATTTTTTAGCGATGTTTCGAAATGCCAAATTTGGAGGATGCACACAGTGTGCCAACATGTGCTATCTGCCATCACGGGAGATCAATGGACGCATTTTGGGGGTGCAACCCCTTCCTCAATAATAAAGTAGCTGTGAGGAAGGGGTTGCTCCCACAAAACACGTCCCTTGATCCCCCGTGATGGCAGCTAGCACATGTTGACATTCGTAAATTGGTGTGCATCTTCCAAATTTGGCTTTTCAAGGGGTGACTTCACCCCATCTGAACGCAATATCAAACACAGTTCCTAAATACTCATGTCTGATATTGCTTTCAAGTTTTACCATATGTGAACTTTGTAAGTTCAAGTTTTTTGCCTTTCTTGTTGGTTTTACACAGGCCTGTTTTATCGTAAATGTACATTTCTATTTTTGATAATGCCACCCCAAAAATTGTTATACAACAAACATGTTGGTTTGTTTTAAAAACCGTTTCTAAATGCACATGTGATTGTGCATGTATTAAAAAGTTTGTTAATCAAGAATGTGTGGATTATTGTCTCAACGCTACAACACTTTTGTGGTGATGTAATTGCTGTTTTCTGAGAAAATGGTGGTTATTTCCTAAGGGCAACTCCTCTTTGCACTACAAGAGCATTTTCATTGCAGTTTCAAGAGCAGTTGTAGTATAAAAAGTGTATACGCCTTTAGTAAATAACAGCCAACAGTGCTTTGTATAAGGTTACACAATCACGCCATTTTCAGGACTCCACACATTGCTGTCAGGGTCAGCTAAGACAAACACAAGCAGTAAATGTCACCAAAGATTAATTTTTTTTTTTTATTTGATAAATGCTTCACAAATTGTCTGGCATATTGATGGCCCCCCTACCCGCAAAGAACTCAAGGTATCTTAACCGGACATCACGGGCACTCAGGGAGGGCAAGCCAGGACGGCCACTTTCAAGCGCCGTCAGGGTTGTATCATGTAGATTTCCAGCCTCAGGCCCAACTGAGCCAGCATAGTTGGCAGAATGTTGGCGTAAAAAGCACGCCAGGATTAGATGATTACGTTTATACTCCGCCATATGGATGGGTGTCAGAAATAGGCGGAACCGGCCGGTAATTAAAAACCCTCCGTTCCGGGGTGAGGGTCCTCATCGGGAATGGCCGCATAAGATGGTCCCCCAGCGCAATTGCTTCATCCGCAACGAAGACGAATGGGAGTCCTTCCACATTGTCCTCTGGAGGTGGCAAGTCCAAGCTGCCATTCTGGAGACGCCTGTAGAACTCCGTCTGGGCGATGACTCCACCATCGGACATCCGGCCATTCTTCCCCACATCCACATACAAGAAGTCATAATTAGCCGACACCACCGCCAACATCACAATACTATTGAACCCCTTATAGTTGAAATAGTACGACCCCGAGTTGGGTGGTGGGACGATATGGACGTGTTTCCCATCAATTGCCCCTCCGCAGTTAGGAAAGTCCCACCGCTGGGCAAAGTGGGAGGCCACAGTCTGCCATTCCTGTGGCGTGGAAGGAAACTGTTGAGGAAAACAAAAATAATTTACTATTTTTGCACATAAACATGGCAAGCAGATTAGGCACAAACATTCTTGGCCAACCTCCAGATAGCATTTATTAAGGGGAAATTAACACCAAAGTATAAGGTACACCTATCATATCCCCCCCCCCCCCCCCATGGACCATTTCTAACATTATAGGGGGGGGAATCTTGGACAGGTAACCCTCTCCACTTCATTGAGAGATGAATGCCTAAATACAGGGTATTACTTGGAACAGCCCCTCCTTAGTTACACTATTTGCAGCCCACTGGACAAGTAAGAAGTGTCATAATACAAAGATATAAATACACACTGTACACATTTGTGGACATTTGGACATTCTGATATTACCTATCAAGATAATAATAGTATACAAAAACTTTAAACAGTACCATTGGAAAGTATACAGGCAGGCCCTTGCACTACATGCTTTGGGGAATTCATCCATAAATCTGACCACAAAAGAGATGGGTGTAGTGTGTATGGGTTTGGGAAAGTTAGCAGATAGATGATTGAGGATAGATAGAGAATTGGGATCAGCTGACTTAGCAGTTGGGGGAGGGAGGGTTTTGAAAAATGATTTGGGGACACTACAAAAAAAAGCCTCTGGCACTCTGCCTGAATTTAAAGCACAAATCACATTTATAAACATTTTAGGAGGTGTTTGGGGTAAAGCACTACTAGGGAGCTGATAAAATACATTGTTAAGTGACTACATGAGGTGACTATAGGGGCAGGAGACCATGCTGGGGAGGTTATTGAAGGCAGATATGTATGAAGGACTTAAAAAATACCTAAAAAACCAGCATGCATGAGGACAAAGGGGACATTCACAGCATATTACAATCATGGTAATTAGGGAATGAGGAAAGAAATACAATATATTATCAAACATTAAATACACTAAAATGTGATATTAAAGGATAAAAATCTTACCTTAATATACTCCTTCTGCAGGACCTGGATGATGGCAGAACAGGTCTCTGGGATAATGATCCCCAGAGCCTGGGGGGAGATGCCTGTCGAGAACTTGAGGTCCTGCAGGCTTCTCCCTGTCGCCAAGTACCGCAGGGTAGCGAACAACCTCTGCTTCGGAGTGATGGCTTGCCTCATGCAGGTATCCTGCCTGCTGATATAAGGGGTCAGCGAAGCCAGCAGACGGTGAAATACGGGGTCTGTCATCCTGAGAAAGTTCCTGAAATCATCAGGATTATTCTCACGGATCTCACGGAGCAAAGGCATATGAGAGAACTGGTCACACTGAAGCAACCAATTCTTGGTCCATGAACTCCTCCCCACCCTGTTCATGGACTGGACTTGTGTCAAGGTCAGGACCCCAACACCAAGCCCCGCACAGCACAAACTCTACGAGGAGTACATATATGCAACATGGCTAGAAAACGGTCGGCTGCTCAGAACGAAGTAACAGAACGCACTGAAGAACAGCAAGGCCTGTGAAGAGCGACCTGAAAAACAGTAACGAACGCACAAGAACACAATGACTACTTAAAGTCACGCGGAACTTGCTTGCACGCACTGAAGAGCAGATACAAACCCACAAGCACAAACTGAACGGCAGAAAATGATCTGAAAACCACGAGTCTGAAAAAGCGCGAATCGTCTTTAACCAAACTTTTACTAACACGAGATTAGCAAAAGGAGCCCAAAGGGTGCCGCGCTTGGTTCTGAAATGGCCTTTTCTAGTCTCGTCATACGTGCTTGACGTCACCGCGTTGTTGGCGATCGGAAATTCCGACAACTTTGTGCGACCGTGTGTACGCAAAACAAGTTGGAGCCAACATCCGTCGGAAAAAATCCTAGGATTTTGTTGTCGGAATGTCCGAACAAAGTCTGACCGTGTGTACGGGGCATTAGACTAAAACTAAATTGAAATTTGACTTCAAAATCAACACTGGTCTGTAGTGCATTTTCATATCTCAATGTAATATTAACATATTAGATTTTTCACTCCAGCAGTATATAATGAGTTTGCAAATTGTAGAGAATTGTTAACTAATGCATTACAATTGAATTACCCATTAGATTTTAGCCTACTAAAATGTACTGGAGATTTAGTCGCCTAAATACGACTAAAACTAAAACAATTGCAGAAGACCATTTTAGTTCTAAGACTAAAACTAAATCAAAATTTGCTGCCAAAATTAACACACTGTGTGTGTGTGTGTGTGTGTGTATATATATATATATATATATATATATATATATATTTTCACCGTATATACTCGAGTATAAGCTGTCCCGAGTATAAGCCGAGGCACCTAATTTACCACATAAAACTGGGAAAACTTATTGACTTGAGTATAAGCCGAGGGTGAGAAATGCAGCAGCTACTGTAAGTGGACACCTCCGTGTCCATTGCAGCCTTTTTGTGCTGATCTGCATCCTCTCTGTGTCCATTGCAGCCTTCCTGTGCCCATCTGCAACCTCTCTGTGTCCATCCATTGCAGCTTTCCTGCGCCGATCTGCATAGCTGATCAGCGTGTCATGCAGTCAGACAGCGGCCATTCCAGTGTACAAAAGCCGCGCCTCCTCCTCGTCCTCATCTGTGATAGGCGGAACACTCAGTTTCCCAGCAGTCAGTGTTCAGCCTATCACGGACATCCTCTCATCCTCGTCCATGGGATGAGGATGAGAGGACGTCCGTGATAGACGTAACACTGACTCACTGCTGGGAAACTGAGTGTTCCCCTATCACAGATGAGGACGAGGAGGAGGTGCGGCTTTTGTACACTGGAATGGCCACCGTCTGACTGCATGACACACTGATCAGGTAGGCAGACGTCCACCCACCCCCGCTCGCTCGACCGCCCGCCTGCTTGACTGTATGTTGTTATTAAAGCACAAATACATTACTTGCTGGTAAATGATAAGAGACATCACAGCGTGGCTGCGGTCTCCTCTCTCTGCTTGTCAGGGAAGAGGCGTGGCTTAAGCGGTTGGTGCTGTGTGCGGACTCAGTGTCCTTACAACACACGGCGCACAGTATTCAGGCTTACACCTGGGGAAAAATGTAAAAACTTTTAAGCTGATACTGTGCAACAGACGGTGTCTATCAGAGCAGCAAAAGCAAGGCTGCCACACACAAACGCGCTGGTGCACGTGAGGGGGTTTACACAGGCATATGTGTTTTGGATTCAGAACAAAGTCTGATATTATTATATCTACCCCCGATCAGATTGTTGAATATGAAGTGTACACTTCTTGAAATCTCCCCTGAGACAGGCTCAGTGTGAAAGTCATTTCTGAGTTTTGTTTCCTCTTTTTTTTTATAAACTTTTGTCAGACAAAGAATACGGCATGTGCAAAACATATTGTTGTGACAATATATGGGATTTTAACAGTTTCAGCAGTTTTAGCAACAATTTCAGCAAATTTAGCAATTAATCATAGCTATTATTAAATATCTTGGTAACTTCCTTCCGAGCCATTGAATGTTGATGTCATGTCTGCCTTGGGTGCAATTCTCGGAAGAGGCACAGTCTTTTTATAATTCTTTGCGGTTCGGCTTCAAAATGGGAAGGGAACTAGCAGCTGTCTGAATGTTTAGAGTTAAGATTAACAAGCTAAGCAATGACACAATATTACATTTGAAATAGGCATTTTAACATTTTTACCTGGTACCTTATGTGACAACTTTATGTGACACCTTAATCACATCCATTACATATGCAGTGCAGGAAAAGACTTATTGTTTAGCATTAGATCTTTCTATGCTGCCATTGTTTTTTTCCTACTATTGTTCAAGTAAATAGAACAAACTTAGAGTGCCTCTGCTTTTGTGCTTTGCACTATGGCTTCAAGGCTGACTACTAAGGCACTAAAACCATCCCCAGGCGCTGGGAACTCCAGTCATGCCTCCACATTGTCATCCTATACATGACATGGCAAGCCAGGGTGAGCCGTTGGAATCGGCTGGTGGTAAAGACTGCTTGTCACACTTTAGCCCTTGTATATGTGACTGAAAATGTATTTTCCTCTACCTTGTAAGGCTTAGAAGGAAGATTAGCCGCTTTAATCGCATCCTCCGTTGTAGGGTATAGGAAGTATGCTAGTTCCATATCTCCCACTCCAGACCCTTTAGCAGGGGAACAGTGGGGACAGGATGAGGTATTACCCTCATTCAATTGGGAAAGCAAACCGATCATTCCTCTCCAGAGAAAACAACAGCTGATGTTCCAGCTTTGCAATCTAAGGTACAAATTCTTTACGGACATGCTGCTCTCCACTTTCATGCTACCCCTAACGGAGTCAGCTGAAAGTCTGGTTTCTTCTTTGGGTTCTTTGAAAACCTTCACAACCAGTGCATGCGTTTCCTGTCCACACATTGCTAGAGAAACTTATTTATACCGAATGGAATCATCTGGATAAACATTTTCTCCCTCCAAAGAGTTTCTCAGTTCTCTATCCCATGGAGGAAAAATTCACCAAAAAATGGAAAGTTCCAGCAGTAGACGCTGCGATTTCCAGTGTGAATAAAAGTTTAACTTATCCAGTGGACAATGCACAAATACTAAAGGATCCAACAGATGAAACGGATAAAGGGTTGGAATTCCTATTAAAATCTTTGGCTAAAGGGTTGGTCTGCTGAAGCACCCTGCAAACAGCTTCTGTCTAGTTTCCCATTTCATGGGGAGTGACTATTTGGCGATGATTTGGATAAATACATCCAAACAATTTCCAGTGGAAAGAGTACTTTCTTTTTTTCTTTTGCCAGTCAAAGAAAGTTTAAACGTCCTTCATTTAAACGGACTCTTTCTCCTGCGCCCAGTGCATCCGCCTCTAGGCAGTGGCGATGGCTTCCACCGTCAGATTCCAGAGGAAAATTGCATGGTCAGACCCAGTCTCAAAGAAGACCTGGGGCCGCAAAACTGCAAAGCAGAATTCTAAGATCTCTTCATGAAGAGGCATCTCCCCTCAACAAAGTGGGGGGAAGGCTTCTGCATTACGCAGAAGTCTGACTAATGGAAACTCAGGACAGATGGGCTCTCTCCACAGTGACTCTAGGATATAAACTAGAGTTTCGGGAGTTTCCACCATCTCATTTTCTGAGATCAAATGTTCCCATTCTGGATCTAAAAAATCTAAATCGGTTCCTGAAAATTTGCTCCTTTCGCATGGAGTCGATCAGGTCAGTGGTCTCCATCCTACTGGAGGGAGAACTTTTGGCGTCCATCGACATCAGGGATGCATACCTGCATGTCCCTATATTTCCCGCTCACCAAAGGTTTCTGCGATTCAAAGTAGGACAGCACTTTCAGTTTGCGGCTTTTCCCTTTGGGCTAGCCACAGCACCACGGGTATTCACAAAAATACTGGCCCCACCTCTAGCCAGGTTGAGCACATAGGGCATAATAGTGTTGGCGTACCTAGACGATGTATGGTTAATAGACCAGTCAGTGACTCGCTTAAAGCAAAGCTTACGCATTTCAACCAGTTACCTGGAAAATCTCGGTTGGATGTTCAGCCTAGAGAAGTCTTCCTTAAAACCAGTAAGAAGGCTGGATACTTAGGCCTGATTATAGATACAGCCCAGAAAGGGGTGTCTTGCCTCCAGCAAAGATCAGCTCCATACAATAGCTGGTACGGATGGTCAGGTCAAAAGCAAATCCTTCAATTCTCCTTTGCATGAGGTTGTTAGGAAGATGGTAGCGAAGCAGTCCCTTATGCCCAGTTCCATTCAAGACTGTTGCAAAACAGAATCCTCTCTGCTTGGAACAAGACGATCCAAGCTTTGGGCTTACCAATGCGGGCTGACCCCAAGAGCGTCTCAAAGCCTCAGTTGGTGGTTACGAAGCCAGAATTTGCTTAAAGGGAAATCCTTCGGACCAATAATCGGGAAAGTATTAACGACAGATTCCAGCCTCTCAGGCTGGGGAGCTATACTAGAAAGACAACTGTCCAGGGACAGTGGTCAATACTCGAAAGAGCCCTGCCATCAACATCCTAAAGATTCGGGCAGTGTATCTGGCTCTGAAAACCTGGACCTCCAGGTTCAAGAATTATTCTGTCCGGATTCAATCCGACAATGCCACGGCTGTGGCCTATATCAATCACCAAGGGGGCACCAAGAGTCTCTCAGTTCAGAGAGAGGTGAACCATATCCTAACTTGGGCAGAAAGGAATGTCCCATCCCTATCGGCAGTTTTCATTCCGGGAGTACAAAATTGGCAGGCGGACTATCTAAGTCGCCAGCGGTTATTCACAGGGGAATGGTCTCTTCACCTCAAAGTGTTTCGGGCTGTTTGCCAAAGATGGGGGACTCCGGACATAGATCGTCTATCCTCCAGATTCAACATGAAGTTAAACAACTTCGTGTCCAGGACAAGGGGTCCACTTGCATACGAAACTCATGCGCTGGTAACCCTGTGGGATCAGTTTTCAATGATCTATGCATTCCCCCGATTCAGTTGCTACCTCGACTTCCTTGCAGGATCAAACCGGAAAGAAGGCCGGTAATTCTGGTAGCACCAGCAGGGCCCAGAAGGTCATGGTATACAGGAATCCTAAAGATGGCAGTGGAGCAAAGGCCAAACCTGCTCTCGCAGGGGGCGATATTCCATCCTACTTTACAAATGCTAAACTTAAC
Organism: Aquarana catesbeiana; assembly: GCF_042186555.1. NCBI lineage: Eukaryota > Metazoa > Chordata > Amphibia > Anura > Ranidae > Aquarana > Aquarana catesbeiana. The sequence continues at coordinate 144,598,920 of NC_133335.1, read as the reverse complement.
GGCTCGGCAATCGATACTGAAGAAATGTGGGATTTCCTAGTCAGTTTTCTCAACTTTATTCAGTGCAAGGAAGCCAGCTTCCAGAGCTATATTATAGAGTTTGGAAAGCTTATGTTTTCTGGTGTGAATCCAAGAGTTCGCACCCTCGGAGATCTATTATAGGCAGAATTCTTGCCTTTCTACAATTGGACATAGAGATGAAGTTGACCCTAAGTATTATTAAGGGCCAAATCTCAGCCTTATTGTTTTTTTATCAAAGACCACTTGCTACGCATGCTCTAGTCTGGGGTTTTTTTTATGCAAGAAGTGATGCAGATTAATCCGCCAGTTTAATCACCCATAAAATCCTTGGCACTTGAATTTAGTTTGTCAGCGTTACAAAAACAGCCATTTGAACCATTACAGCATATTCCGTTAGTCCTCTTGACTAGGAAGCTGATATTTTTTGTTGCTATATCCTCAGCTAGGAGGGTATCAGAATTGGCTGCTCTTTCTTGTAAAGAGCCATATTTGAATATTTACGAGGACAGAGTGGTGATTCGCCCTCATCCAGGCTTTTTGCCAAAAGTAATTTCAGGTTTTCATTTGAATGAAGACAATGTCCTGCCATCATTTTTCCCAAGACCATATTCCAGGGAAGATAAGTCACTACATTGTCTTGATGTAGTGAGAGCAGTGAAAATTTATTTAAAGAAAACTGCTCACATTCGTAAGACTGATGTCTTATTTATCCTGCCAGAGGGTCCTAAGAAAAGACAGGCAGCGTCAAAATCCACTGTTGCTAAGTGGATTCGGCAAGTTATAATTTAAACTTATGATTTAAGGGGTAAGATTCCCCCTATTCAAGTTAAGGCATACTCTACCAAAGCGGTTAGTGTTTCTTGGGCAGTGCGTGACCAGGCCTCCTTTGCTCAGATCTGCAAGGCCGCAACTTGGTCTTCAGTCCATACATTCACGTAATTCTATCAAGTGGATGTAAGAATGAGGATATCGCCTTCGGGCGTTGTGTGCTGCAGGCAGCATAAATCCTCAGGTCTGCGGTTGCCCTACGGGCTGTGTCCCCCTCCCCTCAAGCGGCATTGCTTTGGAATGTCCCAAGAAGTAATTAATTGAGGCTCTGTGTCGTATGAAGTACGATAAAGAAAATAGGATTTTTAATAACAGCTTACCTGTAAAATCCTTTTCTTGGAGTACATCATAGGACACAAAGGTCCCTCCCATCTGTCTTATGGAGTATAACTATATTGTTTATATTGCTTGGCTACAAAAACTGAGGTACTCCTGGAAGAAGGAGGGGTTATATAGGGGAGTCAACTTCCTTTATTGATTACCTTTGTCAACACCTGAAGGTGGCTATAACCCAATAAGTAATTAATTGAGGCTCTGTGTCCTATGATGTACTCCAAGAAAAGGATTTTATAGGTAAGCTGTTATTAAAAATCCTATTTTTCTGTATTTTTGGTTGATATTCTGTCTCTATAATTTAAAATACACCTATGATAACAATTCTAGACCCTTAATTTCTTTGTAATCAAGTATAATATGTAACAGTGCTCAAGTCCAGTGACATAAAAAAAAGTCCAATGCTATATGGTAAAAACTTATATCAAAAAGACTATAATAAAGTCTATGGATAGTCCGTGATGGGAGATAGGTGTAGGAACCAGGGGGATCTCAATAGACGCAGTACTGAGTGCAGCTTCCTGTTGAGTGAAGTCAGCTCTCCATAATATTCATGAAAAAACAAAGAGAAAGCGCCTCTAAGTACAAGTGTTTAATTCAATATAAAACAGCACATATTCGCACTTACAAAAAATATGAGTGTCAGCTTCCAATAGAACCTGTATCCAGGGTGGGTAAACGGTCCGTGAGCATGGGGCTTCGATGTAATTCGAGGGGATGGCCGCGGACCTCCGTACGGAGAAGCCGGCTGCAATGCGGTGTAGGTTAGATGGCCACTTCCGCGTTCCAGCGAGGCACACGAGATCAATGACGTCTAAAGTATAAAGCTTGCACCACTCTTCTAAACATGACAAAATGGAGCAGATGCTGCTCCTAATCAACAAAATAGGGGGGGTGGGCTCCTGTCTCTCTGCCTCCGCCTGCCCCCCCCCAAGCTCAGAGCGTGAGAGGAGAAGGGTTATTATTAGCCCTGTAATCTCTGCTCGTGTAGTGTATTCAGTACGCAAGCAGAATGAGTAATGTAAGCAGTCTTCTGACAGCTCACATCCTGTACAACAGATTACACCTGGTGGGAATCCGCTGCAGTTTTCTATATGGGAAAGTACCCCATTCCCCCTGTAGATTGGGGGTATACCCGCACTAGTTTCTATATCGCTGTCAAATGGAAACTAGCACAGGTGGCACAGATTGACTTGAAACAGGTCTATATGCTCAGTTAATGTGGCGCACAGTGGTGCATAAAGCTTAGTGTATATGTGTGTATATAGATATAGATAGATATACCGTATTTATCGGCGTATAACACGCACTTTTTTCCCCTTAAAATCAGGGGAAAATCATGGGTGCGTGTTCTACACTGATGCCCTGCTGATTGTGAGCGGAGGAGCGAGCGCCGCCAATATACATACATAGCTGAGTGTATTCAGTTAGTCTCGGCTCCGCTCACAGTCACGCCCAGTCCCGTACTATGATGGACATAACACAGGGACTGTGCGTGACTGTGAGTGGAGCCGAGACTAGCCGAATACACTCGGCTATGTATGTATATCGGCGGCGCTCGTCTCGGCTTTGCTCACAGTCCCACCATTGGACCTGTGTTATGTTCATCATAGGGCGGGACTGAGAGGGGAGCGGCTCTGTGTATCTCGGCGGCACCATATTTAAACTGCAGTGACACTGACAAGGCTGCAGTGTCACTGGGCAAGGCTGCAATTACACTGAGCAAGGCTGCAATTACACTGAGCAAGGCTGCAATTACACTGAGCAAGGCTGCAATTACACCGAGCAAGGCTGCAATTACACTGAGCAAGACTGCAAATACACTGAGCAAGGCTGCAAATACACTGAGCAAGGCATCAAATACACTGAGCAAGGCATCAAATACACTGAGCAAGGCATCAAATACACTGAGCAAGGCTGCAATTACACTGACAAGACTGCAATTACACTTAAGTTTTTTTCCTTAAAATTCCCTCCTAAACTCCGGGTGCGTGTTATACGCCGATAAATACGGTATATACATCTGTCTATCTCTATATAGATATATCTATTTATATCTACATACGTAGGCACTTGTGGAAAAAAATTCTGTAGTGTTAGAATGCTTTCAAAAATAATGCAAAGAAAAGTTGTTTTTTTTGTTTTTCAGTTAACATACAAAGGTAATAAAAAAATTATCAAATCAAGTGTCCACCTTTTTGTCTTTAAAACACCATCAATTTTCCTAGATACACTCGAACACCATTTTTTTTTTACAGGCCTTATGTAAACAAACTGCCCTCTGTTGCAACCAGTATTAATTTTGGCAGCAAATTTCGATTTAATTTTAGTCTTAGTCTTTTGACTAAAATGGCATTTTAGTTTTAGTCCCTTTATAGTCTTTTGTAATTTTTTTAGTTTTAATCGTATTTAGTCGATTAAATCTCCAGTACATTTTAGTCGACTAAAATCTAATCGGTGTAGTTACATTGTAATGCAATATTTAAGCATTTCTCTGCAATTTCCAAACTCATTATATACTTCTGGAGTGAAAAATCTAAAATGTTATTATTTGTGGTATTAAAGTGGATGTAAACCCAATTCATTAAATTTGACCAATGCACATATATCTGTAGTGTTTTCTTATCTCTTTCCAAAGCCCTAAGTCCCGTGTCTTTATTCTGGTCTGTTCTTCTGGTATCAGCATGATAACTTCTGACAAGTTCTCCTAGACGGGAGATAAAAGCAGCTGAAAATTTGTGTCGAGGGAGGTTGCTATAAATAGATTAGCAGAGAGCTTGTCTTGTCACAGCACAGCTCTGAAGCGATCTTCGTTCTTCTGCCAATGTGGAGGGGGGATGGCTTTCCGCCAATCAGCTGTCTCCCAGTGTAAGCCAAGACAACACTGCTACTGCTGAATGAGAAAGTGAAAATTCTAACCTGAAGTAAGAATTCTAAAGAATATAGCAAGCTTTTAGTATGTTCTGCAAAAGGCAGCAGTAGGTCATGCAATGATATGAGCTTTTGCCATTCACTGTAATTCTACACAGTGCACTGGACAGTGGTCTGAGGAGGCCCGATCAATGCTGCACAGTGCTCTGCACGGTGGTTTGAAGAGGCCTGTAATGCTGCACAGTGCTCTGGTCGGTGGTTTGAGGAGGTAATTAATGCTGCACAGTGCTTTGGACGGTGGCTGCAGTGCTACACACAGTGCTCTGGACAGTGGTCTGAGCTGAGGAGGCCTGTAATGCTGCACAGTGCTCTGGACAGTAGTTTAAGGAGCTCTGTAATGCTGCGCACAGTGCTCAGTATGGTGGTCTAAGGAGGTCTGTAATGCTGCACGGTGGTCTGAGGAGGCCTGTAATGCTGCACAGTGCTCTGGACGGTGGCTGTAATTTGTTTATGTGCATAGGTGACTCATTTAGACTCAGAGTCACTGCCAGAGCGACAGTTTTGTAAAGTGGCAGTAGTTAGAACTACCTGAACTTGACACCATTGATACGGTTACAGAAACTAGTACAAAGGCTTGCTTCAGTGAGGCACAGGTAGTTCTAAAGATTCTCTCAGGCAGGCATTCCATTTGTCCATTTGTTTTTTTTTTATTCATCCATTTTCAGATGGAAATAGGACTGCAATTCCTTTTGAGCTTGCAGATGTAAACAGATTATCATCAATTTCCATCTTCCTACATTCCTGTTCATTTTAGGTCTATTTGTATTAAACGGAACACACTGCTAAAGACAAGATGTTGCTAACTGATTTAACTGAATTGATCTGAAGACAGATGTGCAAATTGATGTACATTGAACTGAACTGAAGGTTAATGTAACCTGAATATGAATTTACCTTTTTCTTAGCAAAAAAACGTGACTGAACTGATATATGCAAATGCTGCTCCAAGTCGATCCACTTTCATGCACACCTCAGACACACTCTGGGTGCCAGCCCAGTTCGCAAACCTGTGCATATGATCAAGCAGAAAAAGTCTTGGTGGCTGAATTCCAAAAGCTGTAATCCACCTTTATTTCCACAAAACAAATCAAAGCAACATATCCAGACTTTCTCTCCTTGATCATATGACTGAACTGATGACACCTATGTGAAAGTTTCCTAAAAAGGAAACTATTGCCATAAATGTGTTGGTAATCAGGGGAAAATCATGGGTGCGTGTTCTACACCGATCCCCTGCTGATTGTGAGCGGAGGAGCAACGCCGCCAATATACATACATAGCTGAGTGTATTCAGTTAGTCTCGGCTCCGCTCACAGTCACGCACAGTCATAAAATTCCCCCGTCTGTGTCTTGTTGCTGTGTTCAATCTTGCAACTTTTTAAAGATTTTTAGGCCTCATGTACACTGCTGCTGGTAAATGGAGGTTCAGAGGCAGTTGGATGCTTTTTTCAGCTGCCCCTGAACTCATCCAATGTTATCCTATATGTACATGTACACAGGTTCGTTTACTGTCGGTTTTTAGGCAGTTGAGTTTAGAGGCCTTTTTTGGAAAGCAAAAAAAATGAGTTCAGACGCTGAGTTTAGAGGCATTTCAAGCACTAAACGCGGTAACTCGTGTTTCGTTTACAGTCTTTTTTCATTTTTGGCTATTAAGGGAAAAAAAAAAATTTTCTTTTTCAAACGCTTCTAAACGCAAACGCGGCTAATCGCGGCATGTATACACGGCAAAACGGACATTTTAAACGTGGGTTACAATCTGTCAAGTTAAATCGTTCAGGAGAGGTTGTGATAACATCCCATGCACATTAAGCTTTAATGTTCAAAGCAACCTTAATATAACTCTTTTTGAGAAAAAACATTACACCCTCAGTGAATGTTTACCTATGAAACATACATATGGTGTATGAAGCTTATGGGTGTACATATCAATGTACATAGCAAGAATTTTAGCAAATTTTTACTTTATAATTCTCAGTCGGCTGCTGCACTTTCAGGGCTCTGAGGAAAGTGGCAAGGTCTGCATATCTTTCAATGTGATTTCCATTTGGGAGTATTGCACTAAAAATTACTTGTAAAAATCTGACTTGTATCCTAGTGCAGACTACTAGAAAAATCAAAAAGCCAATCACACAAGCAGGAAATTATTTTCTCTGGGGAGCGTTCCGTACACCATCTGTGTCCAGAACACCTCCAGGTTAGCATATTGCATTGCATTTTACAGAAAATGACAGTGCTGCTGATTGGAAAGGGAACTTTTAATAACATTCAATTACAATATTACTTGTGTAGCAATTGTATATGCTATATTATATATTTAAGAGAATATATAGTTGCGCTATTAGAAACAAAAATTATGTGAAAATAATAGCGGCCAGCATCACCAGTGTAGTAACCGTGCAATGAAATAAAAATAAATAAATGCAGCGCTAAGTGTAATGAGAACAGGGAGGTGAACTAACACCCTATATACATATATATTGTGTATAACAACAAATATTTACACGTGGCAGTGATTATAAACCACAACAGATGGAGTGAAGGAACAGACCCTAATAAATGGAGGCAGTGTCCATAGTGGGGTCAAAGTTCATCAACACGTAAGGTGTGATATTTCTTGTGAGAAGAAAGGAGAACGTGTGTGGATGATGCTTTTAAATCAATAAGTGGTTTTCATGTACTCAGGGTAGGTAGAAGGAGTGAATACGCTTACCAGAAAGGGTGGACACACTCACCATACGGCGGAGTGTCATTCAGGCTTATGGATCAATCGATCCTGGGGGTGCTTGCTGGGAGGCGCTGGTGGTAGGTTCCAATAGTCCCATCTGGGGTGACCGTGGGTGGAAGATGGTGCTCGGATCCACAGTAGATGGATGGATTCACCTTCACAGCGAGCAGACAGCTGGAGGATGCAACTTTCACCACATAGGATGTGAGTTCATATGGAGAAAGAAAAAGGTCTCCACATTGCATAAATCTGGTTTATAAGGTTTATTAAAAACCGCCAAGGAGAAACGATTCTTTACAGACACCCAATAGGATAAATAAAAATAGTGATCACAGATAAATATAAAAATTGCGTGGTAATAGGGCACAAATGGCTTCAGCAACCCGACATGTTTCGGACGATAGTCCTTCCACTGGGGCATACAGCCTTGTGCCTGGCACCACACTTACATATAGAGACATTAAAAATGTAAAATGACAATCATCTGTGTGTGTTAGTTCACCTCCCTGTTCTCATTGTTCGGTGGACACAACAGCCAATCAGAAATAGACAGTGTGCTTGCAGCCAGCGTCACTGAAGCATGTGATAGCACCAACCAATCAGAACTTCTAGTGCAGAGTCACATGCTAGCGTCGTTCTTGATGATGTCATCGCGCACCGGCAAATGCGCGCCAAGCCTCATTACCATCCCAGAAAGAGGCAAGTAAGATTATACGGCAAGGTGGAGTTATTTCACACCTTGCCGTATAATCTTACTTGCCTCTTCCTGGGATGGTAATGAGGCTTGGAGCGCATTTGCCGGTGCGCGATGACATCATCCAGAACAACGCTAGCATGTGACTCTGCACTAGAAGTTCTGATTGGTTGGTGCTATCACATGCTTCAGTGACGCTGGCTGCAAGCACACTATTTCTGATTGGCTGTTGTGTCCGCCGAGCGGCGGCACACACAGCTGATTGTCATTTTACAATTTTAATGTCTCTGTATGTAAGTGTGGTGCCAGGCACAAGGCTGTATGCCCCAGTGGAAGGACTATCGTCCGAAACATGTCGGGTTGCTGAAGCCATTTGTGCTCTGTTACCACGCGATTTTTATATTTATCTGTGATCACTATTTTTATTTATCTTATTCGGTGTCTGTAAAGATTCGTTTCTCCTTGGCGGTTTTTAATAAACCTTATAAACCAGATTCATGCACTATGTGGAGACCTTTTTCTTTCTCCATATGAACTCACATCCTGTGTGGTGAAAGTTGCATCCTCCAGCTGTCTGCTCGCTGTGAAGGTGAATCCATCCATCTACTGTGGATCCGAGTACCATCTTCCACCCACGGTCGCCCCAGATGGGACTATTGGAACCTACCACCAGCGCCTCCCAGCAAGCACCCCCAGGATCGATTGATCCATAAGCCTGAATGACACTCCACCGTATGGTGAGTGTGTCCACCCTTTCTGGTAAGCGTATTCACTCCTTCTATCTATGTGTGGACCCTGAGTACATGAAGACCACTTATTGATTCAAAAGCATCATCCACACACGTTCTCCTTTCTTCTCACAAGAAATACCACACTTTATGTGTTGATGAACTTTTACCCCACTATGGACACTGCCTCCAGTTATTGGGGTCTGTTCCTTCACTCCATCTGTTGTGGTTTATAATCACTGCCACGTGTAAATATTTGTTGTACACAATATTTATGTATATAGGGTGTTAGTTCACCTCTCCGTTCTCATTACACTTAGCACTGCATTTATTTATTTTTATATTATATATTTGTTTTTTCCCCTGAAAGTGGAGTTACCCTTTAACTTGTTAGTAGAGCATGGCTTTGTCTCATTCAGTTTTATTCCTCCTACGCAAATTATTATGTTTGATCGTATTTTAGCCTACATCTTGTTAATCATCAGCACTTGTTAATAGCACCAACTGATAATATATATATATATATATATTCTAAGAGTAAATAATGAGGGCTTTATTATGAGCATTTAACTTATCAATACTAATGTACATTGCACTGGAGCTGAAAGAACATGATAGCTTATTTGAGCTGAATAATAATTGTATTCATAATTGGTATGCACAGCTGGAAAGGAGACTAGCAATGTGAAAATGGTCACTGTATATTCATTGAATCTGGAATTTTCTTTGAAATATTATTCATGATAGATATTCTCCAGAAAATAATTAAACTCTCAGATTTTTAGATTAATATACTGCTCTGCACTGTTTGGATGGAGGAATTTTCTTTCATTTCTTTCTTTCAGCCTGCATGCCTAGCTTTTCTCTTGTACAGTAAAAAGTATTAGAGTAGCTGTGTTGTATGTAGCAGGCTAGTACCACATTGGATTCATCTTAATCTAAAATGCAAGTTTGTAGAAAATGCTGGCTATTGCATTGGTTCCATCCTTTTCACCCAGCTTTGAAAAACTATCTGTTGGTAATTACACTTAACATCGCTTCTTTCCCCACTTATACAAGTGTGATTAAGCTTGTGGGGTGCCTTCTCTTACAGCAGCGGGATGCTCTGCGGAACAATTTAGAAAAAATCCAAGAGGAAATGGCTGCTCTGGAAGCCGTACTGGAACAGCACAATACACCAAGCTCTTTATCTGAGAAGGAGCAAACCTCCACAGCTGAGCTTAACACAATAAGACTACAGGAGGCATGCCAGAAACAAACAGACCATGGTAAATATGCATACATCAAAGCTGCTGTTTGTATAATGACTTAATGCTCACTACATATACTCCAGCTTCACACAGAGCCAGCATGCTGGTTAAAATTACTGTGCATTTCTGTTTTTTTTCCGTATGTGGCATATCAACTTAGCCAAGTGTTTAGCTTAAGCAGGTATCTACAACAGAGTTAAGGTAATCTGACTCTTGTGAGTAATGCCCTGTACACACGGTCGGATTTTCCAACGGAAAATGTGTGATAGGACCTTGTTGTCAGAAATTCTGACCGTGTGTAGGCTCCATCACACATTTTCCATCGGATTTTCCGACACACAAAGTTTGAGAGCAGGATATAAAATTTTCTGACAACAAAATCCGTTGTCGGAAATTCCGATCGTGTGTACACAAATCCGACGGACAAAGTGCCACGCATGCTCAGAATAAATAAAGAGATGAAAGCTATTGGCCACTGCCCCGTTTATAGTCCCGACGTACGTGTTTTACGTCACCGTGTTTAGAACGATCGGATTTTCCGACAACTTTGTGTGACCGTGTGTATGCAAGACAAGTTTGAGCCAACATCTGGATAAATAATGAAGAAACTCCTGCGCTGTCAGAAATACCTATGCTAAGGGGCACTGCTGCAACACCTAAATGGCTGATCCAAACAGACAAAAGTGGTGTGAATAAAGTAAGTGGTGATTGCGCTGTGATAAGAGGGGAAGGAAGGAGGAGGAAGGGGAAGGGGCTAGCTCAAATGTATAGAGAGGTGAATGAAAAATGAAAAAATTATACAAAATATAAAGGTATAATGAGCACGAGGGCTAGTATCATACTAGCACATAAAAAATATCATGTAAATACTGAAACAGAAGAAAAGAAAAATCTCAGTGCAAAAGGGCTAGTACCATACTAGCACATAAGTGGTAACTCAGCAAATACTTATCAAGAGATAAAACTCAGTGCAAAAGGGCTAGTATCATACTAGCACATATGTAGTAACTCAGCAAATACTTAATGGTGACTCCAAGTAAATAACTAAATGGTGAACAGTCCCACCGCCTTGTAGTACAAAGCGCTCAAACAATGAGTCATCAGTTCCAAAAGGCAAAATGGAAAAATTATACAAAATATAAAAGTGTGATGAAATGTAATAAAGTGCAGTCTAATGAGCACTAAATCCGAATAAACTGAAGAAACAAAATAGTCTAAAGCGTATAAAAAGCTATGAAATGAGTGACAAACACAGTGTGGGTACAAAAAAATTGAACAAAATAAAATATATAAATCAAACAAAGTCCATGTGCATGAGGGCTAGTATCATACTAGCACATAAAAATATTGTAAATACTGACACAAAAGAAAATAAAAAATCTCAGTGCAAAGGGGCTAGTATCATACTAGCACATATGTGGTAACTCAGCAAATACTTATTGGTGACTCCAAGAAAAATAAATAAATGGTGAACAGTCCCACCACCTTGTAGTACAAAGTGCTCAAACAATGAGTCATCAGTTCCAAAAAGGCAAGTCCACAAGCCACAGGAAAGGGAAACAAAGTCTTCAGTGGGGACACCTCTGTGCTCACAAGCAGCTCACCTTACTGCTGCAAGACAACAGCTTGTAATCCAGTAACAAATCACCAGCAAGCAAGGGTCCCATCCAGTAGTTCAGGCGATTCGGGTGGTGGGTGTGCAGGATGGTATATAAAAAACATAGGCAGACAGTATATAGTATAACTCCGTGGCGGCCAAAGTAAAAAAAAGGGACAGGACACAGAAGGGGGATGCACTCACTTTTGTAAAATGAGTGTGGGCGTCAATCCAACGAACGCCGAGTTCGTATACCTCAAAAAGGGTGTCTTCAAACCATCCCCATTTCCTCAATGCTCGTCACAATGGGATGCATATATGTAGAGTATTGGAAGAGAGTGCACATAGCATAATCCCGTATATAAATCAGTTTATTAGGTTAAAAACAACATGGTACACCTCTGTGCTCACAAGCAGCTCACCTTACTGCTGCAAGACAACAGCTTGTAATCCAGTAACAAATCACCATCAGAGGAACCTCTGATGAAGTCACGTGACGTGACAATATGCGTGAGGTTTGGAGCACGGGAACTGTCACAGACTGATGATAGGATACGAGCTCTGCGCTCGTGGATGTTTTTTTACTATAGCCTTCTGCTAAATGTAAGTGTACCATGTTGTTTTTAACCTAATAAACTGATTTATATACGGGATTATGCTATGTGCACTCTCTTCCAATACTCTACATATATGCATCCCATTGTGACGAGCATTGAGGAAATGGGGACGGTTTGAAGACACCCTTTTTGAGGTATACGAACTCGGCGTTCGTTGGATTGACGCTAGATGTGCAAGGGAAGCAACAACCCAAATTGATTTCATCAATTATACACGAAAGTAGTGCAACAAAACATTTATTACAAGAAATAATGAGGGGCTAAATAGTCCCAAATCTATAATAGAACTTTATTTAACAATAAAACAATTTGGAAATTTGACTAGGGCAGGTATGGACGGCCAGGTTACCTGAGGTGTAATGGGCCAGTGGAGAATTGCTGCCATGATTGACAGGAGCACACAAAGGAAACCCATGGGATAGGAAGGATACGGAGGAGGGAGGGAATGGGAAGGGGAAAAGGCGACAAGGAAGGGAGGGAAGTTGTGGAAAATCGACAAAAACGGTTTATAAGATATCATCTCATTGAGGCCTGGAGGGGCTGTAGCGTTGAGACATTCGATCCACAGAGTTTCTCTCTGTAGAATAGTCCTATCCCAATCACCCCCTCTAGGGCTCTCTTGGACTACTTCAAGGACCAAAAATTTGACAGCCGTAACATCAAAGCGATGGTGCATTCCAATATGTCGGCCTACGGTGGTAAGTTTAGTATAGTATAGAGTATAGGTGGTCTCTGATTCTATGTTGGAGTGTATATAGTGCGTGAATGTATGTTTATGGTATTAATAAAGAGCAGCCAGTTTTAGAAGAACACATAAGCACAAATTGTAGTTGTACCGCAAATTGAGACTGATCCTGCTCAAGCTGAATCAAAATTGGGCATTTGTAATTATCTGAATCTCCATCGTTACAAATCTAAAACTGTACCAGTCAGGGTTTGCTTTTTGTTCTGTTGTGTACCTGTGTGCTCGTTTTCTCCATGTGAGTCTTTAAGCCTCTACAGATCTTGTTTTATCTCATTTAAGTACTTAAAGCGGAACTTCAGTCATTTTTTCAACTTTCCATCTAAATTTTCCACCCTAGTTGTTTTAACTTAACTTTAACTGGAAAATAAACCTTTTTTATGTCAGTAAATAACTTACACAGCCCACTTCCTGTTTCTTGTCTGGAAAAAAGCCTTGGTGTTTGACATCATGCACAGTTCTCTCTCACTCTTGTGAGATTTTGCCAGGAAATGAGGGGGGATAAGTCATAAGAGAGCCAATTAGAGCTACAGAGCTGGAGGTGCGCCTCTGTGTAAATCCAGGAAGTGAACAGGCAACAGCTTCAGCTGCCCACAGTTAAAATGATTGCAGCCATACTTAATGGAGGGAGATTTCTGCAGCATATTTGGCAAGTACAGAATCACAGTATATATAAAATAATATGCAAAGTGGTTGGAGGGAGGCTTCAGAATGGCAGAATGTTTTCATTGCAAATTATGTGAGCAGACTGCAGTTCCTCTTTAACCACTTCCCTCCCAAGGTTCGTCATATGACGTGCTGGACTTTAGGTGGGGATATCCGAATGATGACTGCAGATACAGGCATCATCCAGATATCTTTATCGGCCGGCGATTCCCTTCACCGTAAGAACAATCATAGCGGCAGTTCGGCCGCTTGATCGTTCTTACAGGCAGTGGGACGGGAGGGATCACCCCCCAACCGCCCTCCGGTGCTTCTAACAGCTCGCCCGTGCAATCAGCGAGCCGGAGAACGAATCGGTAGCCACCAGAAGTTGAGCATAGAGATTTCTGGTGACCAGATGGTCCTCAGTCATCTCTATGACCCTCGGAGGCCCGGGTGTGACGTTATGACGTCACGTCCGGGCCGGTGGAAGTAAACAATGCCAGGGATGCGGCTGGAAAGGCCAAGACAGTTTATTTATTTTTTTGATCTTTGGTCTTTCCAGCCTGATGGAGAGATGTGGGGTCTTTATAGACCCCACATCTCTCCATAAAGAGGACCTGTCATGCACTATTCCTATTACAAGGGATATTTACATTCCTTGTAATAGGAATAAAAGTGATCAAAAAATGTTTTTTTATAGAAAGTGTAAAAATAAAAGTAAAATAAACAATGATAAAAAAAAAAATGTAAAGCGTCCCCGCTCGCGAACAGAAGCAAGCACATACGCAAGTCGTGCGTTTAGAGTGAGAGCAACAATTCTAACCCAAGACCTCCCCTGTAACTCTAAACAGGTAACCTGTAACATTTTTAAACCGTCGCCCATGGAGATTTTTACGTACCAAAGTTTGGCGCCATTCCACGTGCAATTTTTGCACTTAAGGACCGAGCCTCTTTTTTAGATATGGTGTTTACAAGTTAAAAAGGTTTTTTTGCTAGAAAATTACTAAGAACCCCCAAACATTATACATTTTTTTTTCTAACACCATAGAGAATAAAATGGCGGTCGTTGCAGTACTTTCTGTCACACCGTATTTGCACAGCGGTCTTACAAGCGCACTCTTTTTGGAAAAAATACATTTCTTTGAATTAAAAAATAAGACAACAGTAAAGTTAGCCCAATTTTTTTTTATATTGTGAAAGATAATGTTACGCCGAGTAAATTGATACCCAACATGTGCGCCTGCTCGTGGAATGGCGACAAACTTTTACCCTTAAAAATCTCCATAGGCAACGTTTAAAAAAATTCTACGGGTTGCATGTTTGGAGTTACAGAGGAGATCTAGGGCTAGAACTATTGCTCTCGCTCTACCGATTGCGGCGATACCTCACGTGTGGTTTGAACGTATGCGTTCACTTCTGCACGTGAGCTCGAGGGGACGGGGTGCGTTTAAACATTTTTTTTTTCTTATTTATTTTACCTTGTATTTTTTATTTTTACATTGTTTAAAAAAAAAAAGTGTCACTTTTATTCCTATTACAGGGAATGTAAACATACCTTGTAATAGAAAAAAAGCATGACAGGACCTCTTAAATATGAGGTGGGAGCCATCTTCCCCTCACAGAGAGGACCCGATCGCCTCCGCCGCTGCCGATGGCTCCAGTAAGCAGCGGAGGGCACCGGGGTGCAGCTGGAGGGGGGCCTTCACCTGCCACCGCTAAAAGTGATCTTGCGGCGAATCTGCCGCAGAGACCACTTTTATCTTGTAGCGGACCGCCGGCCGAACACGAGGATACTGGGGTTATGGCAGCTAGCTGCTACCATAACAACGATATTCCTCCTCAAAGTAAGGACATATACCGGCGTTTGGTGGTCCGAAAGTGGTTAAAACGTGAGATGTTAGGTATCTATTTACTCGGCGTAACATTATCTTTCACATTATTCAAAAAAATTGAGCTAACTTTACTGTTTTTTTTCTTTTAATTCTTGAAACTCCCCCCCCCCCCCCCCAAAAAAAAAAAAACCCACGTTTTTGGGCTCCTTTTGCTAATCTCGTGTTAGGAAATTTCATTGCTGTTTTTCAGGTCGCTCTTCACAGGCCTTGCTGTTCTTCAGTGCGTTCTGTTACTTCATTCTGAGCAGCCGACCGTTTTCTAGCCATGTTGCGTATACGTACTCCTCGTAGAGTTCATGCTGTGCGGGGGCTTGGTGTTGGGGTCCTGACCTTGACACAAGTCCAGTCCATGAACAGGGTGGGGAGGAGTTCATGGACCAAGAATTGGTTGCTTCAGCGTGACCAGTTCTCTCATATGCCTTTGCTCCGTAAGATCCGTGAGAATAATCCTGATGATTTCAGGAACTTTCTCAGGATGAAGGACCCCGTATTTCACCGTTTGTTGGCTTCGCTGACCCCCTATATCAGCAGGCAGGATACCTGCATGAGGCAAGCCATCACTCCGGAGCAGAGGCTCATCGCCACCCTGCGGTACTTGGTGACGGGGAGAAGCCTGCAGTACTTGAAGTTCTCGACAGGCATCTCCCCCCAGGCTCTGGGTATCATTATCCCGGAGACCTGTTCTGCCATCATCCAGGTCCTAAAGAAGGAGTATTATTATTATTATTATTATTCAGGATTTATATAGCGCCAACAGTTTACGCAGCGCTTTACAATATAAAAGGGAGACAATACAGTTATAATATAATACAATACAATACAATAGGATTAAGAGGGCCCTGCTCAGAAGAGCTTACAATCTAATAGGGTGGGGCAGGTGGTACAAAAGGTTGTAACTGTGGGGAATGAGCTGGTGGAAGTGGTAGGAGATTAGTTGGAGACGTGATAGGCTTTCCTGAAGAGATGAGTTTTCAGGGATTGCCTGAAGGTAGCAAGAGTAGGGGATAGCCGGATAGATGGAGGTAGCGAGTTCCAGAGGATGGGAGAGGCTCTGGAGAAATCCTGGAGACGAGCATGGGAGGAGGAGATGAGAGAGCTTGAAAGCAGGAGGTCTTGAGAAGAGCGGAGAGGACGATTTGGGTGATATTTGGAGACAAGATTAGTGATGTAGCTTGGAGCAGAGTTGTGAATGGCTTTGTATGTTGTGGTTAGAATTTTGAATTTAATTCGCTGGGTGATTGGGAGCCAGTGTAGGGATTGAAGTAGAGGGTTGGCAGACACTGAGCGGTTGGTAAGGTGGATAAGTCTGGCAGCAGCATTCATGATAGACTGAAGAGGGGATAGCCTATGGAGCGGTAGGCCAATGAGAAGGGAGTTGCAATAGTCAAGGCGAGAGATAACAAGGGAGTGAATGAGGAGCTTGGTGGTTTCATTTGTTAAAAAAGGGCGAATTTTAGAGATGTTACGGAGGTGAATTCTACAAACTTTTGACAATGATTGGATTTGAGGCTGAAATGACAAGTCGGAGTCTAGGATTACACCTAGTACCCTGGCGTGAGGGGAGGGACTGATGGTTGCATTGTTGATTTTGATGGAAAAGTCATGGAGGGGGGCACGGGCGGGGGGGAATATTAATAGCTCAGTTTTAGAGAGATTTAGTTTAAGGAAGTGGTGCGACATCCATGCTGATATGTCAGTTAGTAAGTTAGTAATGCGAGAGGAGACTGAAGGAGTGAGGTGAGGAGTAGACAGATAGATTTGGGTGTCATCAGCGTATAAGTGGTATTGGAAGCCGTGGGCAGTTATTAGGTGACCAAGGGAGGTGGTGTAGATAGAGAAGAGAAGGGGTCCAAGAACCGAGCCTTGGGGGACCCCCACAGAAAGGGGCAATGGAGAGGAGGAGACAGAGTTGTAGGTGACACTGAAGGAGCGCTGTGATAAATAGCCAGAGAACCAGGATAGAGCAGAATCTCGGAGGCCAAGGGAATGTAGTTTATTGAGAAGGAGCGGGTGGTCAACAGTATCAAAGGCCGCAGAGAGGTCAAGTAGTAGGAGTATGGAGTACTGGCTGTTGGTTTTAGCAGTTAGTAAATCGTTAGTGAGTTTTAGTAAGGTAGTTTCCGTGGAGTGCTGCGAGCGAAAGCCAGACTGTAAGGGGTCAAGAAGGTTATTTTCATTGAGGTAGGAGCTAAGACGGTTGTAGACTAAGCGTTCTAGAAGTTTAGAGGTGAATGGGAGTAATGAGATGGGTCTTAAGTTGTTCAGGTCGGTAGGGTCCAGTGAGGGCTTTTTAAGAATGGGAGTGATCTGTGCATGTTTTAGAGGGGAGGGGAAAATGCCACTAGAAAGGGAGAGATTGAAGATGTGGGTGAGGGAGCATAGGATAGAAGAAGAGGGTGACCGTAGTAGTTGTGAGGGAACAGGATCCAAGGGACAATTGGTTAGGTGGGCATTCGAGAAAATTTTTGTAACCTCTTCCGTAGTAGCCAATTCAAAAGAGGAGAGGGTTGAATGTGCTGCTGGGCAAGGTATGATGGGTGGGGAAGATGTACGCACAGTGGAGATGTCCTCACGAATTGCATTGATCTTGTCTTTGAAGTGATTGGCAATCTCTTGGGCAGTGAGTGAGTTAGTGGGTAGAGGGGGTGGTGGACGAAGCATAGAGTTAAAGGTTGAGAAGAGCCGACGGGGACTGGATGACAAGGAATTAATAAGAGAGACAAAGTAGGCTTGTTTGGCAGCATGGAGGCATGAATTGTATTTTAGAAGGGCAGATTTATATAGGGTGAAATCTTGCAGGCATTTGGTTTTACGCCACAGTCGTTCAAGAGCACGGCAATGTCTCTTGAGATTTCTAGTGTTGTCAGTTTGCCAGGGTTGTAACGGTCGGGGCCTAATTCTGCGTGTGGTTAGGGGAGCAAGTGCATCTAGTGATGATGAGAGTGAACTGTTGTAGACAGAAGTGGCCAGGTCAGGACAGGACAGGGGAGAGATTATGTCATATAGGTTGTCAGTAGCAGAATAGAGAAGAGAAGGGTTAAAGTGGCGAAGGTTTCTACAAGTAATTGTTTGCTGCTTGGAGGGATGGGTGGTTGGAGGCAAGGATACAGTGAAAGTAATGAGGTTGTGATCAGATAGAGGAAAGGGGGTGTTGGTGAGGTTGCCAGGGTTGCAGAGATGGGAGAATACAAGGTCAAGGGTATTACCATTGGAGTGAGTGGAAGTATGTGTCCATTGGGTTAGGTCAAAAGATGAGGTTAAGTTGAGAAGTTTAGCTGTAGTTGGGCTGTTGACATTGACAGGAATGTTAAAGTCACCAAGAATAATGGTGGGTATTTCAGAGGAGAGAAAGTAGGGTAGCCAGGCAGCAAAGTCATCAATGAAGCGCGATACCGGTCCTGGAGGCCTATAAATTGCTGCAATCCTCAGAGAAATGGGAGAAAACAGACGAATACAGTGCATCTCGAAAGAAGAGAGGGATAGAGAGGGAGGGACAGTAAGGACTTGGAAGGTGCTTTGTGGGGACAGAAGGAAGCCAACTCCACCTCCTTTCTGTCTGTTGGGTCTGGAGGAGTGAGTCCAATGGAGACCACCATGGGAGAGGGCAGCAGGAGAAGCTGAGTCAAAATTTTGCAGCCAGGTTTCTGTTATGGCCAGTATGTTCAAGCCATGAGAGATGAAGAGGTCATGTACAGATGTTAGCTTGTTACAGATGGAGCGGGCGTTCCACAGGGCACATGAGATTGGTGGGGTACTTTGAGGAAGTAGGGGGATAGAAATTAAACTGAGTGGATTGCGGTGGTTGCCAGAGGGGGAGGGGTATTGGATATGTGGCTTGCATTTGGAAAATGGCGGACCAGGATTAGGAGAAATATCACCTGAGACTAGGAGAAGGAGGAGGGTGAGGAAGGCAAGGTGGGAGTGGGATGTGCATGAGCGCACGTGTCTAGTGGCCCTGGAGTTTATGTCAGCATGTGGGTGCAACAACTGCAGGAGATGATGGGTGCCATAGTAGGGAGAGGGTAGGAGTGAGGGTGATATGTGCATGCTGCAGGGAAGAGAGGAGGGGTAGAGTAAAGATAATTTGAGGATAGAAGACACCAATGTGAGAAGGAAGAGAATAAGGAGCATGTTAGTGGATAGAGAGTGGGAAACTAACCTAATATAAAATAAATTTCAAAGTTGGTTTGCTTGTCGTCTTGCAGAGTGGAGCAGAGTTCCTGTTGTTCATGCAGCTTTAGTTATCCTGCTTTCGTTAAACTGCGTCGGTGAAACTGCGCATCACTCGTGACAGAGCCACTCAGGAAAGAGCCATGATGTCTGCGCCATGCCCCTGTCTGCGCCACCCCATAAGCTGCCATAAATTTATAGACAGCCTAAGCTGGGATGCATTTCTCAGTTGGTCATTATTGGGTCTGATGTGAGACACCTGAATATGGGGAGGAGATGGCCAGGGCCAGGCCAGACACAGGCTAGGGTCGTAAAGCTAATTACCTCTCTTGATCACTCAAGCCACATGGAGTTGAGAATCAATCACCAGTAATATTGCTATTGCAGTGTGTTTGTTATAGAGCTAGCAGTAAATATGGAAGTTTAAAGATATGGCAGCAGGAGACAATTACCAAAAATACTAATAGCAGACTCAGCAAAGCCAGTTCAGTAGGGATGTACAGTTGGATAGGAGATAGGAGACAATTACCAAAAATACTAATAGCAGACTCAGCAAAGCCAGTTCAGTAGGGATGTACAGTTGGATAGGAGATAGGAGACAATTACCAAAAATACTAATAGCAGACTCAGCAAAGCCAGTTCAGTAGGGATGTACAGTTGGATAGGAGATAGGAGACAATTACCAAAAATACTAATAGCAGACTCAGCAAAGCCAGTTCAGTAGGGATGTACAGTTGGATAGGAGATAGGAGACAATTACCAAAAATACTAATAGCAGACTCAGCAAAGCCAGTTCAGTAGGGATGTACAGTTGGATAGGAGATAGGAGACAATTACCAAAAATACTAATAGCAGACTCAGCAAAGCCAGTTCAGTAGGGATGTACAGTTGGATAGGAGATAGGAGACAATTACCAAAAATACTAATAGCAGACTCAGCAAAGCCAGTTCAGTAGGGATGTACAGTTGGATAGGAGATAGGAGACAATTACCAAAAATACTAATAGCAGACTCAGCAAAGCCAGTTCAGTAGGGATGTACAGTTGGATAGGAGATAGGAGACAATTACCAAAAATACTAATAGCAGACTCAGCAAAGCCAGTTCAGTAGGGATGTACAGTTGGATAGGAGACAATTACCAAAAATACTAATAGCAGACTCAGCAAAGCCAGTTCAGTAGGGATGTACAGTTGGATAGGAGATAGGAGACAATTACCTGTAAAAGAGCAGAGAAGACATGATCAGAATTGATAACTGCGTCGGTGAAACTGCGCATCACTCGTGACAGAGCCACTCAGGAAAGAGCCATGATGTCTGCGCCATGCCCCTGTATATGAAGGTAAGATTTTTATCCTTTAATATCACATTTTATTGTATTGAATGTTTGCTAATATATTGTATTTCTCTCCTCATTCCCAAATTACCATGATTGTAATATGCTGTAAATGTCCCCTTTGTTCTCATGCATGCTGGATTTTTATGTAATTATTTTTTTAGTCCTTCATACATATTTGCCTTCACTAACCTCCCCAGCATGCTCTCCTGCCCCTATATTCACCTCATGTAGTCACTTAACAATGTATTTTATCAGCTCCATAGTAGTGCTTTACCCCAAACACCCCCTAAAATGTTTTGTAATGTGATTTGTGCTTTAAATTCAGGCAGAGTGCCAGAGACTTTTTTTTTGTGGTGTCCCCAAATCATTTTTAGTAACCCTCCCTCCCCCAACTGCTAAGTCAGCTGATCCCAATTCTCTATCATCTATTTGCTGACTTTGCCAAACCCATACACACTATACCCATCTCTTTTGTGGTCAGATGTATGGATGAATTCCCCAAAGCATGTAGTGCAAGGGCCTGCCTGTATACTTTCAAATGGTACTGTTTAAAGTTTGTGGATACTTTTATTATCTTGATAGGTAATAGCAGAATGTTCAAATGTGTACAGTGTGTATTTATATCTTTGTATTAGGACACTTCTTACCTGTCCAGTGGTCTGCCAATAGTGTAACAAAGGAGGGGCTGTTCCAAGTAATACCCTGTATTTAGGCATTCATCTCTCAATGAAGTGGAGAGGGTTACCTGTCCAAGATCCCCCCCCCCCCCTATAATGTTATAAATGGCCCATGAGGGGGGGGGGAGGGGGAATATGATAGGTGTACCTTATACTTTGGTGTTGTAAAATTCCCCTTAATAAATGTTATCTGGAGGTTGGCCAAGAATGTTTGTGTCTAATCTGCTTGCCATGTTTATGTGCAAAAATAGTAATTTTTTTTGTTTTCCTCAACAGTTTCCTTCCACGCCACAGGAATGGCAGACTGTGGCCTCCCACTTTGCCCAGCAGTGGGACTTTCCTAACTGCAGAGGGTCAATTGATGGGAAACACGTCCACATCGTCCCACCACCCAATTCGGGGTCCTACTATTATAATTACAAGGGGTTCAATAGTATTGTGATGTCAGCGGTGGTGTCGGCTAATTACTACTTCCTGTATGTGGACGTGGGGAAGAATGGCTGGATGTCCGATGGTGGAGTCATCGCCCAGACTGAGTTTTACAGGCGTCTCCAGAATGGCAGCTTGGACTTGCCACCTCCAGAAGACAATGTGGAAGGACTCCCATTCGTCTTCGTTGCGGATGAAGCATTTGCGCTGGGGGACCATCTTATGCGGCCATTGCCGATTAGGACCCTCACCCCGGAACAGAGAGTTTTTAATGACCGGCTGGCCAGAGCCAGAAGAGTGGTGGAGAACACATTTGGAATCATGGCCAGCCGGTTCCGCCTATTTCTGACACCCATCCATATGGCAGAGTATAAACTTAATCATATAATCCTGGCGAGCTGTGTTCTACATAACTTTTTACGCCAACATTCTGCCAACTATGCTGGCTCAGTTGGGCCTGAGGCCGGAATTCTACATGTAACAACCCTGACGGCGCTTGAAAGTGGCTGTCCTGGCTTGCCCTCCCTGAGTGCCCGTGATGTCCGGTTAAGATACCTTGAGTTCTTTGCGGGTAGGGGGGCCATCAATATGCCAGACAATTTGTAAAGCCTTTATCAAATAAAAAACAAAAAGCTAATCTTTGGTGACATTTACTGCTTGTGTTTGTTTTAGCTGACCCTGACAGCAATGTGGGTAGTCCTGAAAATGGCGTGATTGTGTAACCTTATACAAAGCACTGTTGGGTGTTATTTACTAAAGGCGTAGACACTTTGCTCTACAAGTGCACTTGAAACTGCACTTGTAGTGCAAAGAGGATTTGCCCTGAGGAAATAACCCCCATTTTCACAGAAAACAGCAATTACATCACCACAAAAGTGTTGTAGCGTTGAGACAATAATCCACACATTCTTGATAACAATCTTTTTAATACCTGCACAATCACATGTGCATTTGGAAAAGGTTTTTAAAACAAACCAACCATGTTTGTTGTATAACAATTTTTGGGATGGCATTATCAAAAATAGAAATGTCCATTTAAGTTAAAACAGGCATGTGTAAAACCAACAAGAAAGACAAAAATCTTGAACTTACAAAGTTCACATATGGTAAAACTTGAAGGCAATAACAGACATGAGTATTTAGGAACTGTGTTTGATATTGCGTTCAGATGGGGTGAAGTCACCCCTTGAAAAGCCAAATTTGGAAGATGCACACCAATTTACGAATGTCTACATGTGCTAGCTGCCATCACGGGTGATCAAGGGACATGTTTTGGATGAGCAACCCCTTCCTCACAGCTACTTTATTATTGAGGAAGGGGTTGCACCCCCAAAACGCGTCCATTGATCTCCAAATTTGGCTTTTCTAAACATCGCTAAAACATTTTTAAGATTGTAGCACACAAAAAAACAAAGTGATTTTGAGGGGTTTTAAATTCGCCCCAAAACATCAATGATGTTATTATTTTTTTGAATAACATCATTGATTTTTTTCTTGAGGTTTTCCAATTCTAAATTACACCCCATGATCTCCCCGATCAGGATCTGGGCACTTTCTGATGTGAAAGGATCTCGATCCACAACATCACGATCACCTAAAAAGAGAGAAACCAAACAAAAACAGGTATCAAAAATCTGCCGGCATTCATCTCTTACCTGAGTCTGTGGTCGCAGACACTCACCTGTTGTGTCAATTTCCACCACATCTTCTTCCTCCTCCTGCTTGGGTTGGGGGTATTTCCCCTTCTTCCAGAGGTGGGGGGGTCTGTGGTCTCCTCGGATGAGGGGTGTCCTCCGAGTCTTTTCTCCCCTATGTAAAACAAAAATGGTATAATTAGCACACAGATATTTGATGGCCGAAATCTAAAGATGAAACATTGCTTGGAAGTGGGGTACAATAGTCTATTTGGGCAGAGTTCCAAGATGTAGCATTTTTATTGTCCTTTTTCAAGCTTCAAGACTTTACCTGTTTTGTACAAGCTTCACAGATGGAGACCCCCCTATAGTATACACTGGAGCACCTGTGTGGGCCCCCTAATAAAAATGGTGTTCTGGTGTCCCACACTAGTGCTCCAGCGTCCAGATGTGAAAACAGCTGCTGAGTGTCCTCTCCTTACACAGAATCTAGTTTGCATTTCATTCTAGTAACAAACCCATCTACACAACCAAATATTTTTCATACAAGTAGGCCTTAAAAAATGTAGGAAAATGCATATGGCCTAAACAATGGTGTTTTATAGGCCGAAAGAAAAATGTTTGATACGAACGAATAATGGGCCCATGAACATTAAAGTTGCCATTTTAAACTGTACAGCACTTAAGAAAAGCATATGGAGCAGCACGAACGTAATAAAGTCAAAAAGAATAGGAACACAGCACAACTACTTACTTTTTTGCAGCACTCTCCGGATATTTCTGTACTGCTCTGGCTCTCTTAATTTCAGGTCCGACCACCGCTTTACGAGCTGATCTTTCAATCGTCGTACCTCGAAATTCCGGTGCAGACTTTTGACCACTTTCGCCATGATCTTGGCCTTTCTGATGTTGGGGTTGGAGTAAGGTCCATACTTTCCGTCATAGTCGGCCTTCTTCAGGATGTCGACCATCTCCAACGTCTCCCCAAAGGACATATTTGTGGCCTTAAATCGTCTCCTTCTGGATCGGGACATTTCCGGATCCAGGCTTTCCTCCTCCTCGTTGCTATAATTAGCATGCACCTGCTCTAACTCCGCCATGTGCTCTTCACCCACTACGCCAAACGAAAAGAGGCGGGGAATAGACTAGAAAGAACTTCAGGGGCGGGCGGAGTTACACGCATGCGCAGTGTGTATAAAGCTCAACACGCGTGCGTAGTACGTACAATCTGTGAGCGGACGAAGGAGTATCGGAGGCGCCTATCGTGATAACGAAGGTAAGAGCCAAACTTGGGCCTATACTGCTTCTACATTGAGGCCTATATTGTAACAAGATTAGGAGAGTTTTGCCTGACATTAGGGTTTGTCTTGTGTCTTGCAGGGAAAATGGATATCTTGAACGATACCGACTTCATGGCAATCTTCATTGACATGTTCAGGGAGCTGCCTTGTCTGTGGGAGATCAACCACCCACATTATAAGAACCAAACAAAGAGGAAGGCAGCACTGGATCAATTGTTGGAAATTGTGATGCAGGTGATCCCCACGGCAGACATCACCTATTTGAGGATCCTAATTGGTGGCCCGAGGAGTACATATCTAAGGGAGCGCAAGAAAGTCTAGGATTCGCAGAGATCCGGAGCAGCAGATGACATCTATGTCCCCAGGATGTGGTACTATGACAGGCTGCATTTTCTGGCAGGCCAGACTGAACCCAGGCCATCACTCTCCAGTCTTCCTTCCACGCTTCCTTCCCCCCCCAGCTGAGGCTTCTGACGCCCAACTTGGGCCTTCCAGGCAGCAACATGTGGAGGAGCCCAGCTTGAGCCAAGTATAGCATTCCTCTAAATAGTTCAGGTTGTCCAATCAATGATGTTAACTAGATGTTAGTTTGGAGTACTAATTTGTGATTGTGATTGATGATGCAAAAACTAAAACCATGTCCCTTTTTCATACACAGGGAAGTCTCAGCCAGGAGGTGGCCGGGCCGAGCAGGCTGCCTGATATGTCGGTCCCTCCTCTACACCTGCAAATAGAAAGTAGCAGGAAGAGGAGTACCCTAGAGGAGGCTGCCATGGGCCTCTTTTGGAAGGCTACAGAGGCCCTGGGAGCACCACACACTGTGGAGGAGGACTTTGCTGCCATAATTGCGTGTAAAATGCAGCGGATGGAGGAGGACCAACAACTCATGTGTGAGTCATTAATTTTGGAAGCTCTCAATAAGGGGTTGAGGGCCCAACTAACATCTGATACCCACATTTGTGACCTCACACATGGTCCTCCTCCTCCTCCTCCAGGTCCTTCTACTTCTCCTCCTCCTCCCCCAGGTCCTACTAGTCCTCCTCCTCCTCCAGGTCCTACTCCTCCTCCTGCCACATCTCCAACAGCAGAGCCACAGCCGGGAATGAAGCGTGGAAGGAAGACCAGAAAGTGATGACCCTGGATCCAGTCTGGTCTGGCAAAAGATACAGCCTCTTGTGGTACCACAGCCTGGGGACACAGATGTCATCTGCTGCTTTCCGGATCTCTGGGACTTCTGGACCAGACTGCACTTCCTTACATATGGACTCCTCGGCCACCAATTTTGATGTCCAAGGCTTCGCTAATTTCTGCTGTTTATCCAGTGTTGCCTCCCTCTTTGTTTGGTTCTGAGCCCTTAATAAAGGATTTTTGTTTTCAATTATACTTGCCTATGTGTTTTTTCCTTCAAAAAGGACAGTTTGTTGGTGAGGATTCAGGTACATTTCAAAAATACAATGTGAAATTAACAAGGGACACCAACACCAAACAATCTCCTTGAGATTAAATAATACAAGATAATAATGGTGTTGTGGTAACTTGACACACAAAAAACACACAAAAATATTCTGGAGTAAAACTAAAAATAAAATAAAACAAAGATCAGCCATGGAAAAAATACAAACCTAAAATCTAAAAACAAAATGCCTTTAAAAAAAAAAAAAAAATTTTGTCAGATGTGACAATTCCAAATATATTGAGGGAATCCCGATAAATAGTAAAGAAATAAGTTTGTGAGAAGTCTGTGTGAATATGAGCAGCAAAACTACTTCATTCTTCTCACATTATAAAGAAGAGAGTGCGCTGTATTAAACCATTTTTAACATTGCAGCGTGACGAAAGTGCTGTATCCATTCCGAATGCTAATTTTACCCGACTCGGAATTTCTTCTGAGCATGCGTGGCACTTTGTGCGTCGGAACAGGCCACACACGGTCGGAATTGACGCGATCGGATTTTGTTGTCGGAAAATTTTATAGCCTGCTCTCAAACTTTGTGTGTCGGAAAATCCGATGGAAAATGTCTGATGGAGCCCACAGACGGTCGGAATGTCCGACAACACGCTCCGATCGGACATTTTCCATCGGAAAATCCGACCGTGTGTACGGGGCATTATAGTAGCCGCTAGAATGAATGGAATGATAAAAGGAGAAATCTTCTCACCTGCTTGGATGGCTGCTGCAACACAAGGCAAAAGCAATGCAGTGATCAATGTCAATGAGGGCTGTAAGCCCAAGTCTTCAGTGTGGCTCTCCTTCATGCACAACTTCCAGGGAAGCCTTGCCTATAGCACCCTCATTGCTCAAGTAGCCTAGCCACCAGCTTCAGTACATATTCACCCCGGGGAGTCCTGCTGGTTCTAGGTAAAGAGGGACTGAATGCCCTGTACCGATTTGGGTTCAGTACCTTTTTCACCCAGAACCAGCACGAATGTCCTAGGGGAATCTGTATTGAAGCCAGTGAACAGCTACCCAAGCACTGAGGTTGCAATAGGCATGGTTTCCCAGGTGGGTTGTGCTGGAAGGAGAGCCACACTGATAACTTGGGCTTACAATCCTCATTGACATTGATTCCTGCATTGTACAGTATTTGCTTTGTATGTTTTTCCACACATAGTGTTGCAACAGCCATCCAAACAGGTGAGATTTCTCCTTTTACCTTTCTGGTTGTTCTTGCAGCTACTGTTAGAGGCGCTACCATTCTTTTATTTAAGAGATTGCCAGGTGTTTCTTGAGTAGTAAACCATAGCGGATGATCTCCTGACTGATAGTACCTACAGTTCTAGCAAAAACATCACTCGGCAGAACCAGCATAGGACAGCTTCTCCTCTTGTCTCCCAAGTAACTAACCACTGTTATTAATTACCTAACCATCACATTCTTTATTCTTTCACTCTTATAACTACAATTACCTTGAGCTGTAGATATAACATTTTTTAGTAAGGGTTCCCTGACACATGAACATTATTTCAGAAGTTTCTCCTTAGCACAAGGCTAGAGAGGGGCTGTTTTAGGTAATCCTAAAAGCAGTTTTATTTTTATTTTTTTTTTTTCAAATATATATTTTATTATTTTCAAAGGAATAGGGCAAAGCCCGGAAAATACATAACAGTAGGGGGGGGGGGGGGTTGCCGCCTCCCGATATTGCATCATAGCTATATATAATACATCTTGAAACATTTTTTAAACATATAAATGTTGTTCTAAGATATTATTATCGGTCTATACATAGTTCCCATAATGCTACATCTCAGCAGTTCAATTACTGTGAGTATGTAAATCGATCTACAGTTGAGAATTCCGTTTTCTGTCAATATAATAGAATACAGACTGAAATATTTCACCCAGAGAGCAGCAACCTGAGTATAGCACAGAAGAATAGAAAAGCATATAGAGGAAAAAAGAAAAGGGAGGAAGGAGAGAAGTGGGGAAGGGAGGGTTGGAGGGAAAGCAAGGGGGAGGGGATGGGTCATTGGGGTATTATAGTGATGAGCTGGGGTCATTCCGTTTCATAAGCTTACTTCCTTACACTGGGTCTTGTTAATTCGGGTTCCCAAAAAGGGTTTTGCCTTCTTCTGAATATTTGAACATATTCCAGAGTGTCCAAGTTTTCTGATAAACTGTCTGTCTGTTTTGGGCTGTCATTTTTATTTTTATTTTGATTCTTCTTTTTATTTTATTTTTTAAACATCTTACTATTCTTGACCTAAGAGCACAACTTGGGAAGCGGGGGAGGTTTATAGCTGACCCTTATATTTCTTATGTGAAACGTTTTAACAATGCAGAAAAATAATGGGAAAATTACAATAAATACAGCTTGTTGATTAAAATATTTCCAAATTCCGGTCATGGATTCCTTTTTGTTAGTTTACTTTTTTATCAATACATCAATGATCCGCTTTTGTTGCCTATACAATTCCTAGTACGTGGTCAGAAACGTGTTGTGAGTTGACCTCTTTGGGCAGAAAATAGCTTTTTATAGTGTGTCTACTAATAATATAAAAACCTACTGATCCTGCCCAACTTTTTTTCTTGTAGGAGCAAACAAATCACCTGATTGTGTTCCAGAGACTGATGTACAACCTTTGAGGAGTGTTGAGCAGCCAGTTCACTTTGGGATAGGGTAAGATTTTCAGGAGACTTGAGTATAAGTTAAATGGTCCTACACAGACATGCTCAAATAGACTCCCTATACTTACCATATCACATTACAAACTTTGTTTACCCTACCATCAAATTAAATGATAATATCTTAACAAATGTATATAGGAAGGAGTTGGTAGTCTTTGAGTTGGACTTATCACAACACATGAGCTTTAAAGAACAATGCCACAAAGTCTGTAAGGTTACATTATACAGCAATGCCTAGAACACAGGATAAACAAAATCGACCAAAAAAATACCACTTTTAGAGCGACCGTCCGATAATCTGCTCGTTAGTATACAGCTTTCGAGAGCCAATTATGACAGCTCATGAGAATTTACCTGAAGGGACAAACACAAAAATGTTTCTTGTATGATAACAACAAAGAATTTTTGTTTAACTTTCGGTCTACAATGGACCCTGTAGGTAGTTTGTGTTGTATTTTTTAAATGGAAGAGCGAGTGGTAATGGATTTGGCTCAAGGAATATTACATTCTGGAAGAAACATCACTTGTGATAACTTCTGCACAAGCCTGCAGTTAGCTAAAACTTACTGGACAAGAAAATCACAGTTGTTGGAACAATTCGTAAAAACAAAAAAAGAACTGCCCCAAGAATTTATGACCACAAAAAAACAAAATGACTACTCTACCCTGGTTTCCAGAAAGACATGATGATTGCATCCTACTGTCCCAAGAAAAACAAAGTTACATAGTTTTTTTTACAAGAAAACATTTTTTATTCAAGATTTAAACATTACAAGCGATGCATAGGCACATTTAAATATGATATCAGTATACATATAGTCACAAGATAGATGATTAATTTCCTCATATAGACAACATAAAGAAGTATGAGAGCAATACATGACATTGCAGCAAAGTATTGGTGTAGAGGTGACATATTAAAACAATCAATCAAGGAGGTACTGTGGGAGGGACTGGGGGAAGGGGGAGGGGGGGGCAGATTAAGGATACCGAGAAGATGAGGGGGGGGGGGGGGAGGGCAGGAGGGGGAGGCAAGGAAGGAATCACAATACCTCAATATCTTAACTGAACATGTACACTTGGTGAAGTTTAAAGAGAACTCAATCATGTTGTATAATCAAATGGCTGGTATCTCTGCGTCAACCTGGACATCATTCACAACCTCAGCACCCCATGCATCTATCCATCCCCAAAGTTACATAGTTAATCAATTAATTGAAAAAAGACACAAGTCCATCTAGTCTGACCATTAAAATATATAAATAAAAAATATCATACAATCCTATACCCACAGTTGATCCAGAGGAAGGCGAAACACCCCAGCAAAGCATGATCCAATTTGCTACAGCAGGGGGAAAAATTCCTTCCTGATCCCAGAGAGGCAATTGGATTTTCCCTGGATCAACTTTACCTATAAATGTTAGTACCCAGTTATATTATGTACATTTAAGAAACAATCCAGGCCTTTCTTAAAGTAATCTACTGAGCTGGCCAGAAGCACCTCTGGAGGGAGCCTATTCCACATTTTCACAGCTCTTACTGTGAAGAAACTTTTCGGTATTTGGAGATGAAACCTCTTTTCTTCTAGACATAAAGAGTGCCCCCTTGTCCCCCTTGTGTTGACCGTAAAGTGAATAACTCAACACCAAGTTCACTATATGGACCCCTTATATATTTGTACATGTTGATCATATACCCCTTAATCCCCTCTTCTCAAGAGAGAATAAATTCAGTTCCTCTAATCTTTTCTCATAGCTGAGCTCCTCCATATCTCTTATCAGTTTGGTTACCCTTCTCTGCACTTTCTGCAGTTCCCCAATAAAGTAAAGTTGTTACCCTCTTGAGCTCTATGCATTCGCAACCTACTGTTCAAAACCGTGAAGACAAAAAAACTGAGAATTCAGTCATACAATGAGACAAAAGGAGGCGACGATATGTTGGATAAGATGGTTCTTCCTTACAGTACTAAACGAATGACCAGAAGATGACCAATGGTTATATTTTATAACATGTTGGATGTTAGTGCTATTAATGCCTACATTATCTGGATGTCGCTAAAACCAGATTGGAATGCAAGTAAATCACACAAAAGGAAGATTTTCCTTACACATCTTGGGAAAGCACTCACTGGAGTATCTGAGGGGCCTAATGTTCCTCAGACTTCTACCTCAGAACAACCACCAAAAAAGAGAGCACGTTGCAGTATCTGCCGTAACAGCAAAGACCGAAAAACTCGAACAGTGTGTTGTGTGTGCAAAAAAAAATGTATTGTGTGTTTGAACTGTGGACAGCGAAACTTTTTCATCATATTACCATAACTTTTCTAACTACCTATGCCCTACAGCTACACATCAAAATTTCATGTTTCTCTCAATTGACAATTTTTTATATCATTTTTATCATTATCTGTGAATTTATGTGAAAAATATAAATAAGACGAAATACTCTTTACAGTTAGTGCTCAAAATATGGAGAATATGCTTTATTATCACCATATGAGTAAGCATTTTTTAGTATTTCATGGTTTTTCAATATTTTACTAGCTAAAATTATCATCAAAATTCATAATTACACTGTTTCACAATAAAAATAATTATACTAAAACTTTTATTCATATGTACCAAGATTTATTCATTATATGTACCACACTATAGTACAGGGCCCATTGGACCCTGGCGGTGCAAGGTGGTACAAAAAAAGCCGGTGGACCGAGGGTTAATCAGCACAGTATTCACGCAACCAAGACCGCATATGCTTGGAAACAAAAGAATACATTACATTAATCACGGGAAGTTGTATTTTGTCTCACGAGAGTTTTCATTTTTTTTTTTTTTCTCAATATGAGACTAGCATGCAAAAAAAACCCAAAAAACGATCATTCTTCTGATATTCTCATCGTGTATACCAGGCTTAACCTAGTGTTCACCTTTAATCACCTTCAGTATACTATGCCTGCAGTTGCTTGATGCATTGTTTGTTTTTTTGTTTCTTTTAGGTCAAGATCACCAACTCCTCCACTTAGTCCATCCCAGTCAAAATCACGAATGGAAACGCCAGAGAAAGTTCGTTCCACCTTCCTGTTATTGAAGGAATTAAAAGAAAGTGCCCTTACACTGGATGAGTCTAATAGTTTGGAACAGTCAGCTGAATGCAGTACATCTACAAAGAGGCCAGGTACCCTGCTTTTATCTATCCTGATTTTCTTTAAAACATGCTCTGTACTCCTATCTCCTATTGTATTTATAGCATCTATGCTTGGTGAAAAAACATCCACCCAATGAATAAATTGGGTGCACTAATAAAAGCAAAAATGTGCAAGAAGTCCATACAATAAAACTAACTAAACAGAAATAAAATGACAATAAACAAAAGTCCTTTAAAGCTGTATCAGTAATCGTAGTAATTGCTCAGTTACCAATGTCCAATCATATTCTCAACGCTTTGAAATGAAAAATTGAGAATTGAATGTGTTCAAAAAAAGAGAATTGAATGTGTTCAATCATCCAAAAAAGCTGCTACAAAAATTATTCCTGCATCAACTGACGTCTCCCTTTTCAATGGAGGGATTAAACAAATGCAGTGTACCACAATTGTTAATGGTCAGTATACGGTTAATATCATCAATACACATCGTATAGTACATTGTCTCTCTCCACCACACCTCCACCTAGGATCTCTCTCAAACCGTCTCTCAGCTGACATCACAGAGCCAGCCTTGGCGATGAAGGGAACCCGACAATAATGATGGTGATCCACCCCAGATGCCTGGGCCAGCCGCTACCATTCCCAGTTCTGGAGGGGCAGAGCAGAGAGCTGGTGACTGACAGTCACCACTCTCTGCTCAGTGAAGACTGAGAACTGAGAGATCTCAGCGGTCATGTGATCACTCAGTTCTATATCTACATAGAGAGTATTTATGTTTGTTATTTTGTAGTCCTGCACTTCTCTTTTATTGCAAAGAGACAAAAAAAAAGCTTCCATAGTGTAAAACCACAAACAAAGGCAAAGAATCACAATGACGAGTTCTATAATAACGCCAAAAAATGCACTTAACGAAATCAAATGTACTCTACTCCATCTGTGTCTTCAGTGCAGTATATAGCATAACGTTAAAAAGTGGTCAAATGGGCTCCAAAAACAAATGTATCCTGTTATGGCCATTACACTTATCCTCCCCTGAAATGAATGAACTCGTTAGATATTTCGGACCACTACAGCTAAAAGTCTGTAGTGCAAACTGCCCACCCCCCTCCCCTCACAAGACTTGCTATTACAGCACCAAGTATATACACTCTGTGTGCCTTGCTCATCACGCATGCCTGTGGCAGCGACACTACCGGATTGTGTAATACTGACGCTGAGATTGACAGGTGTGGAGGGATGTGTGCATGGCCCTGAATGCAGAAAGTGTGCATCATTCAGGGCCATGCACTTGTATCTTAGACGTCTGTAAAAATTGGATGTATGGGTGAGTCTATACAACTGCCCCATCTCCATATTCAGTATTGACTCACATAGGCTGCTGCATACAGCTCCATGCTGCTCCAGAAGCATAAACAAACTGCTCTTGCATGCTGTACTTGCCTATATATATATATATATATATATATATATATAATATACAGTATATATTATGCATTGCTCAGGTCAGTGAGGAGTATACAGATGTTACAGTTGAAGTGGTTAAATAAGCTTTGAGCATACTTATATAATACCGTACTTTTTTTATTCTTTTGGTTTCTTTTTTTTTTTTGGTTTGAGGCATCCCATTTTCATTGGAGAAGGATTGCTTCTTAATTTGCTTTTGTTTTTGAGTCAGTGATGCTATATCTTGTTGTTGTGTGGTTAGGCTTGTTAACAGTGCTATAAGGAGTATTCTTGGTCCGAGTTCTGCACAATTGAAATGGACAGAACAAAGATTATGAATATGTTTTGATTGCCATAAAGATAATCTAATTGGTTGTCTACTTCCAAATGCATCTGTTGCACTTTTTGTAAGGTAGTGATTTTCATTAGGCCTCAATTGTGGCCTCTTCTATTTTTTAAGCTAATGAGATATCGAAGGCTTTTTTGATGGCCTATTTCTAGTATTCACTTTTTGACCTACCCTTTACCGAGCCTCTTTCTGAGATTTGTTGTTTACAAGTTAAAAACAGTTTTTTCATTAGAAAACCCCCAAATATCATATACATTTTTTTTCGAACACCCTAAAAAATAAAATGACGGTCTGTCACACCATGTTTGCGCAGCGATCTTACAAGCGCACTTTTTTAAAAAAAAAATACACTTTCTTTTCTCGGACATCACGGGACACAGAGCCACAGTAATTACTGATGGGTTATAGGGTATCACTAGGTATTGGACACTGGTCACACCCTAATCAGGAATCCATTCAAAGTGTCTTTTCATGGCCGAATTGGATGGTACCCGGGCCTCGTGTCCGAAGAAACGAGGTTTTACCTGTAACGCTTCTCTTTTTAGAGAGCTGGACCCGTGGATCAGAAAATGGCTTTAAACTTCCTAATTTCTGGCGAGGTGCTTTACAGGCCCAGAACTGAAGGATCCCCCTACTGATGGGGGCCCCAGTCTCTGACGGTTTTTCACAAACGGAGCCCACCGTGAGAGGCGAAGGCTGGGTCTGTATAAACTGAACCCTGCGGCCTGGATAAGGTAAGAGGAGATTCCACGGAATTTCAATTCTAGTGGCTCTTCTCCTTTACGGTAAATGCATGCTGTGCCTATTGTGACCACCGGGGGCTGCCAAGAGCACAAACCTTCTCATGCTTGATTCTGTCTCAGCGTCCGCTGCACAGGCTCTCCCTCCAGCTCCAAAGGTAAGATGGTGGGGGGTTTTCTCTGCTGGGATGGTCCCCCCAGGCTAGGGAGAGGCTCAGGTATGCTGTAAGGCGGGTGAGACTGCACTGTCACAGCCGCTACCGCCGCCGCCACCGAAGCCGCATTGCGATGCAGGGCCCATCACTGCCGGCCTCCTCCGTATTCCCCCACCCCCAGCCTTCCTTCAGGAAAGAACACCGGATTGGGCATTTGGTAGCAAGGCTTTTAGCCAGACTACATCGCTCAGCAGTCAGTGTTCGTTTTTGATACCTCACACCTTGTTGCTTTGCACTATGGGTAGAAGAGGTTCAAGCACCCCAAGAACCAGAGGCACTAGGGGGTCTCGTTCAGGTTCTGAGGACCCCCTGTCTGCTACACCATCCCCTCCTGAGGGACCAGGGGCAGCTGGACAGGGAGAGCCATTGGGGTTAGGGGCTACATCTGCTGCCGGCACTTCAGCCCCTGTGTACATTACACAAGAAGTTTTTTCCTCAACCATTTCTGGATTAGAGAAAAAACGAATGGCCGTGATTACATCTTCACTCAGTGGAAGAAAACGCACAAGGCCTTCCTCTGCTCCCCAAGACCCTCAGTCAGAGGAGCTGTGGGATAAAGGAGATGAATCCCTTTCAGAGGATCGGGATGGGACAGATGATTCCTCTTCGGAGGATTCAGGTGGAGAGGGACCCTCTGCGACTTCCCAAGAGGAGAAAGTCTTAGTGCAGATCCTCACTGGTTTGGTCCATTCCACATTTAAGTTGCCCATACCTGAAACTGTTACAGAATCCTCTTCTGCTTTGGGGTCACTGAAACCTTTCCAAGCAGCACATGCTTTTCCTGTTCATAATTTACTTGAAAAGCTGCTTTATTCTGAGTGGGATCACCCAGATAAGCAATTTCTTCCGCCGAAAAAGTTTTCTACACTTTATCCTATGGAAGAAAAATTTATGAAGAGGTGGGGAATACCGGCTATTGATGCAGCCATTTGCTCTGTAAATAGTAATCTGACTTGTCCTGTAGACAATGCTCAGATGCTCAAAGATCCTGTGGATAAAAAGATGGACTTCTTATTGAAAGATGTTTTCTCTTTAGCAGGATCAGTGGCCCAACCTGCAGTAGCAGTGATTGGAGTCTGTCAATACTTAAGAGACCATGTTAAGCAGGTCATCAAAGTATTACCTGAACAGCAGGCCCAGGGGTTTGCTAACCTTCCTGCGGCTTTATGTTATGCTGTTGACGCCATTAGAGATTCTATCGTGCAAACCTCTCACCTATCGCTTGGGTTGGTGCATATACGTAGAATCTTATGGTTGAAAAACTGGTCAGCCGAAGCACCATGTAAGAAGCTCCTGGCTGGGTTTCCCTTCCGTGGTGAAAGGTTGTTTGGAGAGGACTTGGATAACTATATCAAGATGATCTCCTGTGGGAAAAGCACTCTCTTACCTGATAAGAAGAAGAGTAAGCGTCCCTCTTTTAAACGGACTCTTTCCCCAGTGCCAGGGGCATCAGCCTCCAGGCAGTCACGACGGTCTCCTCCGTCTGGGGCAAGAAACAAGAGTCAACCCCAGGGACACAAGAAATCCTGGGGGAAAAGGTCTTCTAAACAAGACACTAAGACCTCTTCATGAAGGGGCGCCCCGCTCGCTTGAGTGGGGGGAAAGACTGCTGTAGCTCTCAGGGCCCTGGCAGAAGGACTTCCAGGACAGATGGGTAATCTCCACGGTAACCTTAGGGTACAGACTGGAGTTCCAAGAATGTCCCTCTCCTCATTTCCTCAGATCAGGTGTTCCCAGAAAACCAGAAGAGAAGCAGTCGCTCCTTCTAGCGATAAAGCGACTTTTGTCGCAAGAGGTCATTGTGGGGGTTCCCACAAAGGATCAAGGATTGAGACTCTGTTCCAATCTTTCTATGGTCTGAAAACCAAATGGGGACGGCAGACCCATTTTGGATTTGAGAGATCTGAAACAATTCCCAAGGATGCAGTCCTTCCGTTTGGAATCAATTCGGACAGTAATCTCCATCCTGCAGGGAGGAGAATTTCTGACATCTATAAGCATCAGAGATGCAGGCCTACATGTGCCCATTTTTCCTGCTTAAATGAAGTGTCTGCAGGCAAAGATCATTGCTCTAAGGGAGCTGATTCTGACAGTCAGGGCCAAGAAGGGTCTTTCTGTCCGCCTTTGTATGAGGCTGCAGGGGAAGATGGTGGCTTCATTCGAAGCAGTTCCCTATGCGCAGTTCCAAGCAGAACTGTTGCAACACAGTATTCTGTTGACCTGGAACAGGAAGGTGCAGGCATTAGACTTTCCAATGCACCTGTCGCATGCGATGCGTCAGAGCCTCAGTTGATGGCTCATACCCGAAAACCTACAGAAGGGGAAATCCTTCCTACCGGTTGCCTGGGATCCTCTTGCAGGCAGGACGGATGCGTTGGTGATTCCGTGGCATCGGCTCTCACCGAGTTATGCATTCCCTCCCATTCTGCTACTACCACGGCTCCTTCGCAGACTCAGGCAAGAAGGGAAGTCGGCACTTCTGGTGGCCCCCGTTTGGCCCAGAAGAACCTGATAAGCAGAAATAGCAGGGATGATGGTGGGTTCCCGGTGGACCCTACCGATACACCCAGACCTGTTAGCTCAAGGTCCGGTGTTCCAGCCTGCCTCACAAATGCTAGATTTGACGGGTGGGCTATTGAATCCCACGTTCTGAAAAATCGTGGGCTTTCAGGTCCTGTCATATCTACCTTGATCAATGCAAGGAAGCCAGCTTCCAGAATGATTTATCATAGAGTCTGGAAAGCTTATGTATCCTGGTGTGAATCCAGGGGTTGGCATCCCAGGAAATATGTCATAGGTAGAATTCTGGATTTTCTACAATTAGGATTAGAGATGAAGCTGGCCTTGAGTACCATCAAGGGCCAGGTGTCGGCCTTATCAGTGTTGTTTCAACGGCCGCTTGCTTCGCATTCTCTGATCCGAAACTTTATACAGGGGGTGATGCGTCTTAATCCTCCGGTTAAGGCGCCCCTAAACCCCTGGGACTTGAACTTGGTTCTGTCGATGTTACAAAAACAACCTTTTGAACCAATACGTCAGATTCCTTTGGTCTTACTGACGAGGAAACTAATTTTCCTGGTAGCTATCTCTTCTGCTAGAAGAGTATCAGAAATAGCAGCTCTTTCCTGTAAAGAGCCTTACTTGATTATACACAAGGATAGAGTGGTACTGCGCCCTCATCCTAGTTTTTTACCGAAGGTGGTTTCAGATTTTCATCTGAACCAAGACATTGTGCTACCTTCCTTTTTTCCAGAACCTTGTTCTTCGGAAGAAAGGTCATTACATTCTTTGGATGTAGTAAGAGCAGTCAAGACCTATCTGGAGGCAACTGCTCAGATTCGCAAGATGGATGTTTTGTTTGTGCTGCCGGAGGGTCCCAATAGAGGACAGGCAGCGTCAAAAGCGACCATTTCTAAATGGATTTGACAGTTGATTATTCAAGCTTACGGTTTGAAACGGAAGGTTCCCCTGTTTCAGATCAAGGCACATTCCACAAGGGCTATTGGTGCTTCTTGGGCAGTGCATCACCGGGCCTCTATGGCTCAGATCTGCAAGGCCGCAACCTGGTCTTCAGTTCATACATTCACCAGATTCTATCAGGTGGATGTGAGAAGGCATGAGGATATCGCCTTTGGGCGTAGTGTGCTGCAGACAGCGGTACAAGGTCCTCAGGTCTGATAGCACCCTACTTGGTTGTGATTCCCCCCCCCTCAGTTGGCATTGCTTTGGGACATCCCATCAGTAATTACTGTGGCTCTGTGTCCCGTGATGTCCGAGAAAAGAAAATAGGATTTTTTATTACAGCTTACCTGTAAAATCCTTTTCTTTCGACGGACATCACGGGACACAGAGGTCCCGCCCCTCTTCTAATACACCTATACTGCTTTGCTACAAAACTGAGGTATCCCTGGAAGGGGAGGGGTTATATAGGGGGTTGAACTTCCTGATTAGGGTGTGACCAGTGTCCAATACCTAGTGATACCCTATAACCCATCAGTAATTACTGTGGCTCTGTGTCCCGTGATGTCCGTCGAAAGAAAAGGATTTTACAGGTAAGCTGTAATAAAAAATCCTATTTTTTTTAATTAAAAAATAAGACAACAGTAAAGTTAGCCAAATTTTTTTTTATATTGTGAAAGATAATGTTATGCTGAGTAAATTGATACTCAACATGTCACGCTTCAAAATTGCGCCTGCTCGTGGAATGGCGACAAACTTTTACCCTTAAATCTCCATAGGCGACGTTTAAAAAATTCTACATGTTGCGGCGATACCTCACATGTGTGGTTTGAACACTGTTTTCATATGTGGGCGCTACTCGCGTATGCGTTCGCTTCTGCACGCAAGCTCGGCGTGACAGGTCGTGTTTAAAATTTAAAAATTTTTTTTTTTCTTATTTATTTTACCTTTTATTTTTTATTTTTACACTGTTCTTTTAAAAAAAAATATTATTACTTTTATTCCTATTACAAGGAATGTAAACATCCCTTGTAATAGAAAAAAAGCATAACAAGACCTCTTAAATATGAGATATGGGGTCACAAAGACCTCGGATCTCATATTTACAGAGAAATGCAATATAAAGAAAAAAAAAAAATGGCCCTTTAAGAGCTATGGACGGAAGTGACGTTTTGATGTCGCTTCCGCCCTGCAATCGTATGGAGACAGGTGGGGGCCCTCTTCCCCTCACTCGTCTCCATATCACACACGGAAGAGGACCCAATCGCCTCTGCCGTCGCCTCCGGTAAGCGGCAGAGGGGGGCCCTCTCCTGCCACCGATAAAAGTGATCTTGCGGCGAATCCGCCGCAAAGACCACTATCATCGGAAACCAGACCGCCTGCTGAAGGAGGATACCGGGGTTATGGCAGCTAGCTGCTGCCATAGCAAAGATATCTCTCTTCAAACAGCTGACGTATATCGGCGTGCAGCGATCCGGAAGTGGTTAAAAGAAAAAAAATCAGTGTATACTGTACACTCAATGGCACACAAAGAAGATATCCTCTCAGGGTCTATTCAGACAATACCACGGCTGTGGACTACATCAACCATTAGGGCACCAGGAGCCATGCAGCCTTAAAGGATGCAAGTCAGATAATGTCATGGACGGAAACTCGCTGTCCAGCGATCTCTGTAGTTCACATCCCAGGAGTGGAAAACTGGAAAGAGGACTACCCCAGTTGCACCCGCCCGGATCAAGGGGAATAGGCCTTTCACCCAGACATCTTTATTCTAATATGTGTGAAATAGGGGACTTCAGATGTAGACATCCTAGCCTCTAGATTCAACAACAAATTTTCTCAGTTTGTAGCCAGGACCAAGAATCCTCTAGCCCTAGCATTGGAAGCCTTGATAATTCCCAGGTCTCACTCTACACCTTCCCTTCGGTGCAAATTCCTCCTCACATGCTCAGAAAGATGGAGCAGAAGAGGAAAAAAGTGATTCTGTATACACCGAACTGGCCCAGAATTTTGTATTCTAAACTGCTTCTCAGTCTTTGGCTTCAACAGCATGGTTGTTGAAGCCCAGGTCTTTAAAGACAGTGGGATCTCTGAGTCTGTTATTTCTACCTTGCTATAGGCAGGAGAAGCCACTTCCAGGAAAGTCTACTATCGTACCTGGAAATCTTGCCTGCTGTGAACATAGGTCCAGAGATTACTCTGTGCCTCGCATTTTGGCTTTTGTAAAGTGGTCCCAAACGTTCTATTTATAATATCTACTACCCCCGTCCAATACCGGAACAGCTTGGGACATCTCCATACCATGTGGATCAGGTCTCCTGTTTCATGACATCTGGGGCATTTGGCATCTGATCTTAAACCAAACCTATACAGCTTCTTGGGAGTATAGTATGCTCTATGTATCAGCATTAAATGTGAAATTTTCTGTGAGGGGGAGGCTGACACCGCATAACCCAGCTCCAGTATTTTTTTCCACTGCACTTCCGTTATTTCCCCTATATCCTCCTCCCACTTTTCCCTACACTTAAGATGTTCAAACCTTGCAATGCTTTTACTACTCAGCTGTGTGTATATTTCTGAAATAAGTCCCTTCGCGTTGTCTGACTTGATTACTTTTTGGAGCAATGGTGCATTATTCCATACTAAGGGTTGTGTCTTGAATTGGGCACTGAGTGCATGTCTCATTTGCAAGTATCTATAAAATGTTTGTTTTGGTATCCCGTTTTCCCTTTGCAGATCTCCAAAAGTTTTTAATGTATACCCCTTATATAAGTGCGATAATCTATTTATGCCCTTTATTTCCCATTCTTTAAACTCCCCCATATCTGCTATTTCCTGTAAATCTCTGTTGTGCCAAAGAGGGGCATACTCTGTAAACCCATCATATCCCATTAGTGTTTTTACTGCTGTCCAGACTTTTATTGTCATCTTAGTTGTAAGATTGCTAAAGAAGAAAGAGTCTGCCTCTAACACCTCTGCCACTGTTTTATGCGGTGCTTCTAATATAATTAAACCCCTGCTAACATTACCCCCTCCTAGATGCTGCAGTTGTGCCGCCAGGAAGTAACTCCTGGGGTGGGGGACCGCCATTCCCCCCTCCCTAGTTGGCAACTGCAAGGCTTGGAGACTAATCCTGGCTTTGCCCTTTTTCCATATCAGTTCTCTAAACAACATGTCTATTTTCCTAAACCACCTCTTATTTAACCAAACCGGGAATTGTGTAACAGATATAATAATTGAGGCATCCATACCATCTTAATTAGATTACATCTCCCAGCTACTGTCAGGGGTAACCGGTTCCAAATATCAATTTTACGTTTGAATTTAATTAGAAGCGGGCTTATATTGTCATCTATATACTGATTTGGGTCTTTTGTCAGTTTTATACCTAGGTACTTTAATGTTGTAGCAACTTCTAATTGGGCTATTTCAGGCATTATGGGGTTCCTAAGAGTGTCTACTGGTAGCAGTGCTGACTTACTCCAATTTACCACTAATCCCGTAAGGTTGCCAAACCTCTCTACCATATTTATTGCCTGCTTAAGGAAGTGCTCCGTGTCCCCCAAGAAGAGAAGGACATCGTCGGCATATAGGGCAATCCTCTCTTCTCCTGATTTTCTGTTTACACAGGACCTGATACTAATTGCCAATGGTTCCATCGCAAGGGTGAAGAGTAGGGGAGACAATGGGCACCCCTGTCTCGTCCCCCTTTCTAGATGGAACTTTTCTGAAAGTTCATTATTAACCCTAATTTTTGCACTTGGACCATTATACAATATTTTTATTCATCTTATGAAGACGGGCCCTAGTCCGAATTCTTCCAAAACCCACCAGAGATAGCCCCACTCCAGGCTTTTAAAAGCCTTGATTAAATCTAAGGTCATAACAGCTCTTGACCCCATGTTCTCTGTCGGGGTTTGCAAGTTCAGATATACCCTTCTTATATTCATGCTGGTAGACCTATTGGGAATAAACCCTGTTTGATCTGGATGTATGAGTTTATGAATGATTTTATTCAGCCTAGCTGCCAGCACCCTTGCTAGTATTTTAGCATCGGCACACAGCAAAGATATTGGCCTATATGCTGAAGTTTCTAACGGGTCTCTCCCATCCTTGTGTAACATGATTATAGTGGCTTCCGTCATTGAGTTAGGCAGTCTCCCTTCCTCCATCGCCCAGTTTAACAACTTAAGTAATTCTGGTAGCAGTATTTTCCCATAGCGCTTATAGATCTCAATCGGGAGGCCATCTGGCCCTGGGGACTTTTGGTTTGCCATCCCGGTCGTGGCTTGTAATTCCGCTAAGCTTATTGGAGCCCCCAATCCCTCTCTATCCTCTTCTGTAAGGGTTGGTATTACCATGTTCTTAAAAAACATATCCATATCCTCGTCCCCGACCATTACCTGCGACCTGTACAGCATTTCATAATAATTCCTAAATGTATCCGTAATCTCTGATGTGTGAGAAGAGATCTCACCTTTTACAGTCCTAATCGCAGGTATGGTCGAGGGGGAGGAGTTGGTTCTCCCCAGGAAGGCCAGCATTCGCCCCACACTTTCTCCCTCTCCAAGAGCCAATTGCTTCTGAAAAAGTCGCTTATTTTCCACTTTCCTTAATACTGCTATTCTATAGTTCTCTTGTTTATTTAACCATAAGTTTTGTTACTCTGGTGGTGGGTCTTCTATGTATTGTTTCTCTGCCTTCTCCAGTTCTTTCCTGATACTTTCCTCCCACTCCCTGGATCTCTTCTTAATTTCTGCCACCCTCTGAATCAATATACCCCTAAGAAATGCCTTCAAAGTGTCCCACTGTACCCCCACTGCTGCTGTACCTTCATTAAATACCACAAATTCTTCTAACTTTTGTATTACCTCCTCCAGTTCTCCCATTAGCTCCAGCCAAAATGGGCTCAGCTTCCAAGACCTTTGGGGCTCCTTCCCCCCTATATTCACTGATACCACCAACAAAGAGTGGTCTGAGACCCTTCTCGGCAGGTAGTCCATATCTTTTACCAGTAGTAATAATTCCACATTCCCCAGGATCATATCGATCCTGGAAAGTGTAGAATAGGAGGCTGAAAAACAAGAATATTGCGGTTTATCAGGATTCCGTACCCTCCATACATCAAACAACCCTGCCTCCACCAGGAATTGACATAACCAACCCTCCGCTATGCTATGTGATTGAACTCCCGGTGGAAACCTGTCCAAACTTTTATTAAGAACCTCATTAAAATCTCCCATTACTATAACCGGCGTGTCTACTTTGTCCAACATAAATTCCATTAAACTGTACATAACTTCAAGTTTAAATGGCGGAGGAATATAGACATTTGCTAAGACATACATTCTATTCTCTATTGAGCAATACAGGAAAATATATCGACCCATTTCTTCTATGCTGATCTGCCGGCAGGAGAAAGCCACTCCTCTTTTCACCATTACACTCACCCCTCTGGAGTATGAAGAGTACACCGAGTGATATTGGCAT
Organism: Aquarana catesbeiana; assembly: GCF_042186555.1. NCBI lineage: Eukaryota > Metazoa > Chordata > Amphibia > Anura > Ranidae > Aquarana > Aquarana catesbeiana. The sequence continues at coordinate 144,555,405 of NC_133335.1, read as the reverse complement.
TGAAACCTCCTATTTTGAAGACATGTCGTGGTGTCCTTTGTCAAGTGGGTCTCCTGCAGGCAGATCAGACCCACCCCCCTCATTTCCAACATCGAGAGTCCTCTTAGCCGGATTACCCAACCCCCGGACATTCCAGGAGCCTATATTAAGTACTTTTAGGCTGCATAGAGAGGTGAAGAGAAAAACAAAGAGAACAACAAAATAACAAAAAACATAACCTCAAAATCAATAAAGTGTAATATATTGTGGGCCTTAATTACCCTCTGTGCTTTAAATACCCCCAGAACTTTTTCTCCTACCCTTTACCATGAGTGTAATTTCCTTACTTATGACAACTCCAAACACTTTATTTACTCTCATTCTCAAACCTACTTTTCTTTTTTTTTTCTTCTTCCCCATACCTCACCTCGTCTAGTATGTAAACTATAATGTTACTCTGCCCTAAACCCATCAAACCCCTTACCCCCCTCCCCCGTCTACCATTCCTCCCCAACCTCCCCATCCCTTCCTCCCTAATACCCTCCCCACTTTTCCCACCCTCCACCCTTCCAGGTTCGCCCAAGGGGCTTTATTTGTGACCGCCTCATACAAATCATATATCATACCAACTCCTACCATATTGTACCACACCCATGCTAAAACCATACAGATATACAAAAATGTAATTGTGATAATTTCCCTTACATTCATTTCTACTCTTATATATGAGTTCCTGCTTCCCTACTCTATTCTTTACCAAGTCCATAATTCTTCCCAATGCCCCTTATGTTCAGTCCAAGTGTCCTCAGTCTGCTCTGTTCTCTCTTTGGGTCTCAACCCCTCTCTATTTTCTTCTAGCCACCGTGCTACTCCTAAGGATGAATCAAAGTATTGAGTTTCCCTCAGCGCCTCTATCCGCAACCACGCTAGGTAAAGTAGCGCATACTTAACATCAGATTTTTGCAGGTTGCATTTGATCTCCATAAACCCCCCCCCCCGCGCCTCTGCAGCTCCGGCGAAAAATCCGGGTAGAATGAAATTTTGATTCCCTTATAGAGGGTAGGTCCCATCTCTCTGGCTTTACGCAATAAGATTATTTTATCGTTATAGTTCAAAAACTTCAGCAATAGTGATCTAGGGTATCCTCCTGGGGGAGGTGTGCCCTTTCTATTGAGAACTGTGGGGAAAAAGTATCTCTTCCAAATAATTCTATAAACCACTTTTCCAAAAAAGCAATAGGGTTAAGCTCCTCACTCCTTTCTGGGAGCCCCACTACCCTCACGTTGTCCCTCCTGAGTCGGTTTTCCATTTCATCCATTTCTTTCAATGACTCTACCCAGTTGATCTTTTACGGTTTTAACTTCTTGCTGTAGCGGGTACATGTCGTCTTCCACTTGGCTTACCCTCCCTTCCAAGGCCGTTGTTCTTTCAACTGTTTTTTGTAGTTCTTGCCTCATCAGTGACAGCTCTTCTTTGACCTCTTTAGGTCCCCAAGCGATGACTTACATGAATTAACTGCTTGCAGCACGTCCCTCAAGGTGAGTTCTATTTCCATAGGGGGAGCATTAACTGACGTTAATATGTGTTCTTTTTTGGCCGACCCTGTGCTCCTATTGTTATTTGCGGTCTTAGGCCCTGATATCACTGCGGCTGTTGTTACTTGCTCATAGCTCTTCCTATCCGCTGATGCTTTTACGTGTACCTGTTGTCCATTTTTTGTAGGGGTCTGTTCAGGGGTATGAGCATATTTCTCAAGTGTTGCCGCAGCAGCTGCCGACTGGCTTCCCTTGTCCTTAGCGGACCGCAATATTTGTTACCCCACATTCTCTTGATTACTCGGTTCATCCCCTCTTTTCCTTGACATGACTGTGTTTTAGTGGGGCTAAGTTATGACCAGGAGGAGAGATAAGGAGCAAAGAGAAAAACACTGGAGTTAATAGTGGGGGTAGCGTTGAACTGTGCTATATTTTGAGAGTTTTATAACATATGTCCAAATGTTCCTGGCTCCCTTGTACTGGACTGCAGGGTTACTCTCTTAGCTTCTCCTAGCAATATAATCTTAAGGGCAGTGCACTCTCCCAATGTCCCACAGTGATTCCGCAGTGTCTCCTACAGCATTTTGCAGCTCACCTGCTGTTCCTGATATTTCCAGCTTGCTGTTTCCGGATCACTCAGCTGGGCTCCCACACCATCACACTCCAAGCTGGGTACCTCAGCTCCTCCCGTCACCACGACAAGCCTCACCGGTGTACCCCACCGTTTCGAACTCTCTTCAATCCACTAAGGGAGTTCCGCCGCCGTCCCCCAGCGGCGTCCGTCCGAGCTCTCACGGAATCTCCAAGGAAGATCGCGGGCTTCACCTCCACACAGACCGGCTGTTTCGGGCCCCTATTGCGCAGCCGCAGTTTCGGCCACAGCTCCAGCTGAGAAACGGAGAAGTGGAATGAAGGGGCCAGAACAGAGGCACACAGGCTGGCGGCCGCCGCTGCTCCTATCCCCTCAGACACTGGATGCAGGGCACGACAATCAGCAAAAGGTAGGGAGAGGAGCTCACATCTCTCCTCTCACTCTCGGCATTCCCTCACCGCCATCACCGCCATCCGGTCACGCCCCCCCCCCAGCCGGGTCATACCGCACTACAAGGTAAATATCTCCTAAACGGCGCATATTTAGGAGATATTTCCACTACCTATAGGGATGCCGTATTCTAGGCTTGCCTATAGGAAAAAGTGACAATCGGGGGTTTACAACCACTTTATCTCTCCTAAAAGCCAGCACCGTTTTTGCAGAAAAAAATGCCTGATGATTGTAAAAGTGTCACAAGCTTTTACAAGCTTTTGCAGGCGTCAAACTCTTCGAGGTTAATTTAATTGGCCAGAATAAATAATTTAATCTGGCCATTAAAATGAATTAATGCTCAAGCCCTAGTGTTTTGGAGCATTTAGCAACGTTAAGCATTTTTTCTGCCCAAACTCTGCTGCTCCTGGATGCACTGGCAGTGGGCTTTTTCCTGCCTCTAAAAGCCTCTGCCACTAAATGCTGCTAAAAGCCTATGTGTGCATGGACACATAGGCTAACATGCAGGGGAGTTTAGAGGCAGGGGTAAAAAAACGCCAGACGCCCCTAGAAGCAGCTGCAGCTGAAAAAATGTCAAACGTATATGACCCTTATGGTTGCTATCTTGTCTGTCAGACTTGTTTTTGGTTTGGCAGCCCTCTCCTGTAGGGAGCTGTACCTCATACTTCATACAGACAAGGTTGCCTTAAGCCCAAAGCCATCCTTTCTTCCCAAGGTGGTATCAGTCTTCCACCTCAGCGAGTTCATAGTCCTTCCATCCTTATGCTCTGCTCCACAGCATCCAAAAGAAATCTCTGTTCATTGTCTTGGCGAAGTCTGAGCCATTAGAGTATACTTCAATGCTAATGCTTTGATCACACAGACTGACTCCCTTTCTGTCCTGTCTTGAGGACCTCACAAGGGATGCCCTGATTCCTAGTTCACCATCGCGAACTAGGATCTAAAGGCAACAGGCCTCTGTAGCAAAGTTGTATAAGGCCACCACTTGGTCCACTGTTGATACGTTTTCAGAGTTCTTCCAGGTGGATGTCCAATCTTCTCTGGATGCATATTTTGACTACAGGGTTTTTGTAGCAGCACTCTGAAGTTGGGCTAGTTGGCAAAGTTCTGTTTGCCAAGTTGTTGTCCACCCTTCTTATTCAATGCTTGGAGGTGTCCTAGGGTCTGTGAATACTTTGCCTGTGTCCTGTACTGTATAATTAAGATAAGAATTTTGGCTTATCTGTAAATTTCATATCTTGGAGTATGGTACAGGACACAAGGCACCCCTCCCGCCCTCCATTTTTTGGTTAGTCTACATAGTGAAGGCAACCAGAGGGTGTGTTCTCAAAAGCTTGCCATTGTCCAATAACCTGATATTACTAGCCCGGGGGTCGGCTACCTGTTGATTGCGATCCACCAGTTAATTGCAGCCAGGCGACTGGTTGGTCGTGCCCACGGCATCAAGCACAGTGCAACCCTATATTAGTAGTGTGACTACTTTTTCAGGTTGCAGCTGATCCGGCGGCCTCGAAGGAGCAATCAGATGCAGATGCCTCCTCTGTAGTTCCGGCTGCAGGATGAGGTGTAGTGATATCAACTGCACTCCGCCTCATCCCTGCTAATATTATATGGAGCATTGCCAGCATCGGCTAAAACAGAAGGAGAAAAGCTCTGTGCTGTAATTGAAATTGCATTCTCCTGGATTAACTTCCTCAGGTCAGACTAAACTGAGCATAATAGCATTTAAAACTCTGAAATCTGTGTTAATATTTTAAGGGGGCCCATGGCAGTAAGGGCTCATTTGTGGTGCGGGGGGTTCTGCAGTAGAACCCATTAGTTGAGCCCTGTTTTTACCATCCCCCAACCTCACCCCTTTCAGCTGCAGTGGCCAGGGGCATGGGCAGCGGGAGCAGCATTTACTAGATTGGCTGTTTTTTTTTCTCCTGCAGCAGCTGAAAGCCGACTTCTTCATAGTCACATAGTTAGCCTGGTTAAAAAAAAAAAGACACATTCATCTAGTTAAACCAATAAAACGATTATAGTGTTCCTTCATTATTATACTTTTTAAAAAGCTTTTCTTATTATTTATAGCTTTTTGAACTTTGACCGTAAGCTACATAGGTTTTACTTTCTAGCCTTTTAATTTTATTGCCCGTGGGAATATACTTTGTTCACGTACAGTCTTTTTGAAGAATTCAAATTTTTGTTCTGAGTTCATCTATGGCAATATTCTCTCCCAGTCTAAGCCCCCGTTCACATCGGGCCGTTTTGACATGTCAAATCGCATGCTAAGTCAGAGCCTGTTGCCGTCAATGGCACTGTCCAAATCATTGCGATGCCTTCCTGATTCCCAAAAGTAGTTTCTGCACTTCGTGGGCGATTTCAATAGATTGCAACTTGCACTCAAATGCAGGTATGAAATCGTGCGGGTTCAGCTGAACCCGCACGATTTCAAACCCCCCTTCAGTGTGAACAAGGGCTAAGTCTTGGAGAGGAGCCCACATCCTTGGAAAATTTGACTCTATTAAAGTTACAGTAAGTGTTTTTATATTCCAGTATGTGGTTGTTGCTTACAGCTAACATTAAATGAAATCATGTTACGGTCACTGCTAGCCAGATGTTTTTACATGAACGTTAGTAATAAGCTCTGCATGGTTTGAGATTACCAGGTCCAGCAGAGCATAATACCTAGTTGAGGCCTCAATGAACTGGACCAAAAAAATTGTCTTGTAATAGGTTTATACATTTTTGCTCTTTTAACTGTTCCAGCAGTGCCATTACTCCAGTCAATTTCTGGGTAGTTAAAAAAAAAACAAAAAAACATTATATCTCAGCCCTTGCAGCCCTTTCTATCTGTGCAAGGAGCTGAGACTCCAACTCCTCATTAACATGGGTGGCCTATAACAAACTCCAATGATTACTTTTGTAGTAAGCACACCCATGTGCAGATCCACCCATAATGCTTCGGCCTCATCACACTCTCCATCAACTAGGTCCTCATTTACACTCGCTTTGAGATCACTTCTCACATAGAGACAGGCACCACCACCCCTCTGTTTTACTCTCTTCCCCCGAAAGAGCGCATAACCAGGAATATTAATAGCCCAGGCATGTGAAGAATGAAGCCAAGGTTCAGTAATACCAATTAAATCATATTTCTCTTCATGCACCAAAGTTTCCAACTCGCCTATTTTGCTTGGCAGATTTCTGGCATTGGTGAACAAACACTTATATATTGTCACATTTTGCCCACTTATGTTGCATGTTTTTTATTTTAGTACAAATATTACCATTTCCAATAGTTGTTTGTAACACCTGCCCCCCCCCCCCCCATCTTTCCCCATTTCACCCACTTATAGGGACTGACCTCTGTTTGACCCGTCTGCTCAAATTGAATCTTTAACCCCTTGCCGCCGAGCGTACGCAGATGTGCATACTTGGCTTTCGGGGGTTATACCGGGATGATGCCCGCAGCTGCCCGCCGCTCTTGTCGGTGGAACGGGAGGCCTGTTCAACAATCCGCCGCCTCCGGCGGCTATTGTCAGTCTGGAACGAAGCCGTGACCGGCTTTGTTCCAGCCTCCTAATTGTAAACACGGAAGCGACGTCATAACGTCACTTCCCGTTTACTCAGCTGCCAATGGCGCCGGTTTTAAAAAAAATATACAGTATTCAGAATTGCTGAAAATGGCGATGTGAATACTTTGAAGTGCAAAGGAGGGATCGGGGGTCTTTTAGACCCTCGATCCCTCCATAAAAGTACCTGTCACCACCTATTACTGTCACAAGGGATGTTTTTTAAAAAAAAAAAAAACTATTTATTAATATTAAAATAAATAAGAAAAATTATTATTTTTTTTTTTAAAGCGCCCCTATCGCCGCAAGCTCGCACAGCAAAGAAAACGCATACGGAAGTCGCGCCCGCATATGTAAACAGTATTCAAATCACACATGTGAGATATCGCCATGATCGTCAGAGTGAGAGCAATAATTCTAGCACTAGACCTCCTCTGTAACTCTAACCCCATAAAAAATTTTTAAAGCATCGCCTATGGAGATTTTTAGGTACCGTAGTTTGTCGCCATTCCACGAGTGCGTGCAGTTATAAAGCATGACATGTTTGGTATCTATTTACTTGGCGTAACATCATCTTTCACATTATACAAAAAAAATTGGGCTAACTTTACTGTTTCGTTTTTTTTAAATTCATGAGTGTCCCTTTTCCCAAAAAGTTGCGTTTTTAAAACACCGCTGCACAAATACTGTGTGACATAAAATATTGCAACAATCGCCATTTTATTCTCTAGATTCTTTGCTAAAAATATATATATAATGTTTGGGGGCTTTAAGTAATTTTCTAGCAAATAATACGGATTTTAACTTGTAAACACCAAATGTCAAAAATAGGCTTAGTCATGAAAGTGTTAATAATTCACCCTTCCCCCTCAAACCTAGCAGACCCCCTTTGATTTAGGTGCAAACCATCTTTAGAATATAGGCTGTACCCCAATGAAAAGTCAGCCCAGTGTTCTAAAAACCCAAATACCTCCTTCTTAGACCAGGTCTTTAGCCATGCATTCAGTTCTCTAATCTCCCCCTGCCTTTCCTGCGTTGTGCATGGCACAGGCAATATTTTAGAGAATATCACAATTGAGGTCCTTCCCTTCAACTTGCAGCCTAGTTCTTTAAGTTGGTTGTTAAGGAGCCTCCACCTTCCATATATTTGTGATTGGTTCCCACGTGGACCAAGACAGCTGGGTCATGCCTAGCCCCTCCCAGTAATTTATCAACCGGGTCCACCACATGCCGAACCCTGGCACCTAGATGACAGCAAACCATTTTGTTGAGGCAATCCTGGCCATAAATTATTCTTTTGGTCCTCCTGAATATAGAATCCCCTATTACCACCAACTGTCTGGGCCTACCTGCACTACCCTCACCACCCCTACTAGATGGGCAGCTCTCCCGGGTGTTAGGTGTAGCTGTGACATCTAGGACTCTCACTTCTGAGCTTGCCACCCCCACATCTTCACCCAACTTGGCAAATCTGTTAGAATGCTCAAACTCAGGGCTGGCCTTCCTTTTCTGTGAGCCCCTACTACTCCCTCTAACTGCATAAACTAATCTTCCTACCTTATAATCCTGACTTACTCCTCCACCCTCCCCAATAAAGGGGTTGTAAAGACAGAAGTTTTCTTTTATCTTGATGCATTTTGTGCATTAAATTCAAAGCCTTCTGTGTGCAACAGCCCCCTTATGCTTACCTGAGGTCCGTTTCTATCCAGCGATGTCCACGATTCCCTTGGCCGCCTGGAACTCTCCCTCCTGATTGGCTGAGACACAGCAGTGGCTCCATTGGCTCCAGCTGCTGTCAGTGTCAGTCATTCAGGAGAGAGAGGGGGCGGGGTTGAACCACAGCTCCGAGTCTGAATGGATACATGGAGCTGCAGCTCCGCTTGGGTGCCCCCATAGCAAGCTGCTTACTGTGGGAGCACGTGACAGGAAGGAGGGGCCAGGAGCAGAGAAGAGGAAGATCCAGGCTGCCCCGTGCAAATCCACTGCACAGAGGGCGGTAAGTATGACATGTTTGTAAAGTCTCTTTTTAAAAAAAATAACAATCACTTTAACCCTAATTGACACCTTTTAAGGTTTTCAGTTCTGCCCCGTGTTGCATTTTTATCCTCCAGAACTCTGTGAGCTTCCAAAAGGGCAACCTGCTCACATCTGTCACTGCAGTATTCATCCTGGAGCTGTTCCATTGTTGTATACATAAGAAAAGGGAAGTAGAGGGGTTTGTTGCGGTGCCAAAACGATTCAGTCAAAAAATATTAAAAAAATATAAATTTTATTACATTTTATCAACAAACAAATAATATGCAGTACATAAACAGATATGCAAATAAAAATAAAGGCGCACTTCTAGTTTACAATTGGCCAGAGTGGTATAGGCCTGTGTATTGTTATAGGTCAGGTCTTCCCTACATGTTTCGCCAAGTCATTGGCTTCCTCAGGGGAATAAGGCATGACCGATATTTAAGAGATAGCTCTATGAAAAGAAAAAAGAAAAGATAAGGGACATAGCATAAATTTGGTATTGCAAAGATATAAAAAAGAGAGACATGCTGCGTGACATGGGAATGAAAACGACTTGGCATTAAAATCCAACCCACCCACAGATAGAAAATCAACACCCCAATACCCCGAAGGATCCCAAAACCTACCCCAGTATGCCCGCTGGCAGAGTCAGCATGGGGTCCGCCCCAAGGGTGGCAACCCGACACCACCGTAGTGTGGCTGCAGGGGGCAAGAAGCGACCAATAAAACTAACATGACAAAAAGGATATTAGATGAAGACTTTTAGCTCAATCAGAGCCAATAAATGTCCCAATGAAGAGGGCCAACATAGCCTCAATACCTACCCAATATATATAAAACAAATTTAAAACAGGGGCGCTGAAAGGACCGAAAAAGATTCAATCAAGCAAGAAGAGACTATGTTTTTATGTGAGTATGCCTGGAATATGATGACTGAAATATAAAACAAAAAAAGACAAGTAGTAAGTAGATGAACCACTAATAAAAAATATTAATTACCATTAAATCAATTACAGTGAAAAAAGGGATTGTGTATATGGGTAGTGACTATAGCTTACCCATCATAGGTAATGCACGTATCTAAGCTTTAATAAACAGCTCAAATAGCCAGAAATCAAAACATTAGGGAGAGTGCCCGGACAAAAAGCCAAACAACCCAGGAAATGTCAAGCCAAGAAAGTCCTGCAGTCAAGAAGAGAAATAGAAGATTTAAAGAGCGGAATGGCATAATGAAAATTAGACGTGTGGGCAGTAAGCCCTTAGCCGTTATACTAACCTTCTAAAGACACGAGGACAAAAGCAGCGCCCCTGTAGAACCAGCAATAGACCATTGGCTCAGTCTGCTTTTATACCCCCCACCCGAGTGGACGAAAAGTGGTCATCGTGCCTGCGAGATATCCACATTCAAGGCCTACAATGCCCAGAATGCCTGGCGTGACGTCAATCGCGTCACACGACCCGAGCAACCAGCGCAACGGGATGTGGGCGAAAACACCAGAGCCCCATCCAATGGGATGTAATGCAGGGATGGAACAGGCACCAATAAGGGCAGATGGAGATGGTACGAGATGGGGATAGGGGCAATGGATGGCCGAAAGGCAGGCCCAGTGTCAATGAACAAGAGGCCCTTGTGTGTTCATACAGCCATGGGTAGTGATAAAGATATCCACCCCACAAGAGCGGGCCCCACACGCCACAGAGACAGCGGGAAAACAAGAAAAGGATGGAGAAATGCAGGGAAAGGGAAGGGGTGGATGGGGGGAATGGATCAGTGGGATAGAGATGCAATGCAGAGCTCCAGTGCAGGCATAAATCCATCCCACATATACCAAGGCACATCCCCCAATTCAAGCAGCATGTATGAAACATAAGAAAATGCATAGAAAATGCAATATGAAATAAAGTAAATGATGATACAATATCAAAGGGACAAAAATATATACAGTGGAAAACACATTACATAAAAAAACAACATAAATAATAATTAATTTAGTAATGAATACATATGCCAATACAGATTTTGATAGGATAGTAACAATGTAAATACAGGCAATGAACCTGAGAATTGTATAGGTGGCGCCAGGATGGTCAAGGAGTCCAAAGCAAAAAACAGTGAATAGCCAGATCATAAGTATGGAGGGAAGAGGGGAGGGGAGGGAATCGTCTAATGCGATCGAATAATAGCCAGGGACCCTCAAACAAAGACCAAATAATAGCGAGCGAAGACACATTAAATCAATGGAATTTTGAAATATAAATAATTCAAATATAAAATTACTGAAGGAATATGATTTGTACAAACGCTGCCATGACTAAAGAAAAGACTTGTAAAATAGAAGAATGGGACTTTAAATGAGACACTAGGTCTCCATCCCTATGCGTAAGTACATAAAACAGGAGGGTTGGGACTTTAGATGAGGTGAGCAAAGAAGGCCAGGGGGACAGTCAAACATTACATAAAACACTTTATTGATACATAGTAGTGCAATAGACACAATAGAAGTTCAAGTGTGGATTGTCATAACAAGTCATGTAGCAGTCACATCCTAACTGATACATGGCAGACGTGGTAAACAACCCCCAAATGGATGCAGGGAAAATAATCCTATTCTGGAAAAAATGTTCACTAAAGTAACATAGAATCATAAAGTAATAAAAAACTTGTAGGTATATGATTGTCTGGTGCATGTCGTAAGTCCGACGCGTTTCGTGTATTGAACACTCTTCAGGGGCGATATAGCACCAGGGTCTACAAAGGAAAAGAACAATGGGATAAAAACTATGAAAAAGAAAAAACAAAAGAAAGAAAATAAAATTAAAAAAAGGAAGAATAACAAAGGAGGAAACAAAACCCCTAGTCTCCAATGGGTACTCACATGCCACGCGGTAGTGAAACTAAGGGGGTCCACGACTGCCGGCAGCCAAATAGCCCGGGCCCGGGAGCTGAGGGAGGAGCTCAAAGAGAGGGGCCGGAGGAGATTCAGACACAACACAGGGGTCCCCAGAAAGTAGTAAAGACTTGAAACTGATATATTTGTTTAAACCAGGATACTTAATGGCATTTAAGGTATGTATCCACTTAGTTTCTAACTGCAACAGAGTTTGTGTCAATATCTCCACCACATACATGTGCCGGTACACGTTCAAGTGTGGCGAAAATGACAGTGCTGGAGTCAAAATCATGTTGGCAACCAATATGTCTGTTTAAAGCAGTAGGGGTTAAACGTTTAAACAAATGCATAATATGATCTCGAATTTGCTTGAAAAAAAGGCGTTTCGTCTTACCGACGTAAAAACATCCGCACTGGCAGAAAGCCAGGTAGACGCCTCCTAGAGTTTTACAAGTGACTCTGTGTTTAACTGTGTAAACATGACCGTTAGGTAGAGTGACATCTCTAGAGTTGGATATAAAGGAACAAATGTCACATCTCCCACATGGAAATGTACCTCGAGATGTAGAATTGTTGGAATTTCTGGGCATGTAGTAACTAGTTACTAGGCGATCCCTGAGGGATGGAGACCGTCAGTACGTAATCAAGGGATAAGGTTTAATATATTTCTTAATAGTGCTATCTGCAGTGAGTAACGGTCACTATTTAGTTAAAATACCTTTCATCTGACTATGTTGTTGAGAAAATGATGCGGACCGATTAAAATGTCATCTATATAACGATGCAAAGCTAGAACATGCTGTAGTATTTCCGATAGAGGATCATTGGCAAAATGTTCCCTCTCCCACCCCCCAATTGATCTACAAATCCACCACTGCTTTAAACAGACATATTGGTTGCCAACATGATTTTGACTCCAGCACTGTCCGTTTCGCCGCACTTGAACAGGTACTGGCATATGTACGGGGCGGAGGAATTGACACAACTCTGTTGCAGTTAGAAACTAAGTGGATGCATACCTTAGATTCCATTAAGTATCCTGGTTTAAACGAATATATCAGTTTCAAGTCTTTTCTTTAGTCATGGCAGCGTTTGTACAAATCATTATATTCCTTTGGTAATTTTATATTTGAATTATTTATATTTCAAAAATCCATTGATTTAATGTGTATTCGCTGGCTATTTGGTCTTTGTTTGAGGGCCCCTGGCTATTATTCAATCGCATTAGCTGATTCCCTCCCCTCCCCTCTTCTCCCCATACTTATGATCTGGCTATTCACTGTTTTTTGCTTTGGACTCATTGACCATCCTGGGGCCACCTATACAATTCTCAGGTCCATTGCCTGTATTTACATTGTTACTATCCTATCAAAATCTGTATTGGCATATGTATTTATTACCAAATCAATTGTTATTTATGTTTTTTTTTTTTTTTAATGTGTTTTCCAATGTATATATTTTTGTCCCTTTGATATTGTATCATCATTTACTTTATTTCATATTGTATGTTCTATGCATTTTCTTATGTTTCATACATGCTGCTTGAATTGGGGATGTGCCTTGGTATATGTGGGATGGATTTATGCCTGCATTGGAGCTCTGCATTGCATCTCTCAGTCCCACTGATCCATCCCCCCCACCCACCCCTTCCCTTTCCCTGCATTTCTCCATCCTCTGCTTGTTTTCCCGCTGTCTCTGCGGCGTGTGGGGCCCACTCTTGTGGGGTGGATATCTTTATCATTACCCGTGGCTGTATGGACACCCAAGGGCCTCTTGTTCATTGACACTGGGCCCGCCTTTCGGCCATCCATCGCCCCTTGTCCCCATCTCGAACCATCTGCCTATATCTCCATCTGCCCTTATTGGTGCCTGTTCCATCCCTGCATTACATCATTACATAGATGGCACTCTGGTGTCTCCGCCCACGTCCCGTTGCGCTGGTTGCTCGGGTCGTGTGACGCGATTGACGTCACGCCGGGCATTGTAGGTCTTGAATGTGGATAACGCGCAGGCGCGATGGCCGCTTCTTGTCCGCTCCTGGCTCGGTGACATCACACGCCGACCGGGTGGGAGGTATAAAAGCAGACTGAGCCAACGGTCTATCGCTGGTTCTACAGGGGTGCTGCTTTTGTCCTCGTGTCTTTAGAAGGTTAGTATAACGGCTAAGGGCTTACTGCCCACACGTCTAATTTTCATTATGCCATTCCGCTCTTTAAATCTTCTTTCTCTTCTTGACTGCAGGACTTCCTTGGCTTGACATTTCCTGGATTGTTTGGCTTTTTGTCCTGGCACTCTCTAATGTTTTGATTCCTGGCTATTTGAGCTGTTTATTAAAGCTTAGATACATGCATTACCTATGATGGGTAAGCTATAGTCACTACTCATATGCACAAACCCTTTTTTCACTGTAATTGATTAAATGGTTATTAATATTTTTTTATTAGTGGCTCATCTACTACTTGTCTTTTTTTTGTTTTATATTTCAGTCATCATATTCCAGGCATACTCACATAAAAACATAGGGGGTTATTTACTAAAGGAAAATCCACTTTGCACTTGAAAGTGCACTTGGAAGTAAAGTTGCTGTAGATACGAGGGGGACATGCAAGGAAAATAAAAAACAGCATTTTAGCTTGCACATGATTAGATGATAAAATCAGCAGAGCTTCCACTCATTTCAGATCTACCCCTTAGATTTATAGCGACTGCACTTCCAAGTGCACTTTCGGTGCACTTTAAAGTGCACTTGCAGTGTAAAGTGGATTTGCCTTTCATAAATAACCCCCATAGTCTCTTCTTGATTGAAACTTATTCGGTCCTTTCAGCGCCCCTGTTTTAAATTTGTTTTATATATATTGGATAGGTATTGAGGCCATGTTGGCCCTCCTCATTGGCATATTTATTGGCTCTGATTGAGCTAAATGTCTCCATCTAATATCCTTTTTGTCATTTTAGTTTTATTGGTCGCTTCTTGCCCCCTGCAGCCACACTACAGTGGTGTCGGGTTGCCACCCTCGAGGCGGACCCCGTGCCAAATCTGCCGGCGGGCATACTGGGGTAGGTTTTGGGATCCTTCGGGGTATTGGGGTGTTGATTTTCTACCTGTGGGTGGGTTGGATTTTAATCGTTTTCATTCCATGTCACGCAGCATGTCTCTCTTTTTTATATCTTTGCAATACCAAATTTATGCAATGTCCCTTATCTTTTCTTTTTTCTTTTCATAGAGCTATCTCTTAAATATCGGTCACGCCTTATTCCCCAGAGGAAATCAATGACCTGGCGAAACATGTAGGGAAGACCTGAACTATAACAATACACAAGCCTATATCACTCTGGCTAATTGTAAACTAGAAGTACTCCTTTATTTTTATTTGAATATCTGTTTATGCATATTTGTTTGTTGACACGATGTAATAAAATTTTAATATTTTTTGTCTGAATCGTTTTGGCACCGCAATAATCCCCATCCCCTCTACTTCCCTTTTCTAATTAATCATTAGGATGAGGTGCCTTATCTAACTTGGACATATCTGCCACTTTCTCCAATTATTCTATACATGGGTCACACTGTGCACTGCACAAAACCTTCAATATTTCTATCTTTCTCCCCCTTCTGCCGACATTCAGCTGCTGCAAGAGGAAAATGCTCAGTTCTAGTAAATCAGTTCTAGTAAATGGTGCCCCTTCTGTCCAGGTGTGACAAGGGAGGCTGCACAGGCCCCCTGAAGCATTGACGGGGTTGCCTTTGCACCAAAGCTGCCCCTCCTTTCCGGCTTTCTCTTCCTTCTGCTGCCCCTCCCCCTGCAGCACTGCTAGTTTCCCTTCTTTAAAACTCCCACCACCTATTTCAGATGTTTAGGATGAAGAGTGGGGGAAGGGGCCAGCGAATGTAATTTATCGGCCCCTTTCTTGTCTGAATGAACACAATGAGTGATCAGTCCTATCACTGTGTTCATTCATAACTGAAACTTAGTAAACTGTGTATGTGAATGAACAGGAAGCCACTCAGCACAGAGCCCTTCCCGTTCTTTCACTGTCCAATGCAGCTGAAGTAATCTCTGTCCTCAGTCCCTTTCTTTGTCTCAAAAGTGAGACATCAGGGGTCTAGTTAGACCCCTGATTTTTCACCAATGCCCTCTAAGAGGGTTGTTAAAAAAAAAAATACAGACACCAACCTCTGCACTACTGATACTCTCCAAATACCATCTACTGCCCTACTGACATGTGCACACACTGTCCACCTCCCTACTGACACTGTCGACTGCCCTACTGACACTCCACACACCGTCCACTGCCCTATTGACCCCCTCCACACACCGTCCACTGCCCTACTGACACTCTCCACACACCGTCCACTGCCCTACCGACACTCTCCACACACCGTCCACTGCCCTACTGACACTCTCCACACACCGTCCACTGCCCTACTGACGCTCTCCACACACTGTCCACTGCCCTGCTGACACTCTCCACACACCGTCCACTGCCCTACTGACACTCTCCACACACTGCCCACTGCCCTAATGACACTCTCCACACACTGTCCACTGCCCTGCTGACACTCTCCACACACTGTCCACTGCCCTGCTGACACTCTCCACACACTGTCCACTGCCCTGCTGACACTCTCCACACACTGTCCACTGCCCTACTGACACTCTCCACACACTGTCCACTGCCCTGCTGACACTCTCCACACACTGTCCACTGCCCTACTGACACTCTCCACACACTGTCCACTGCCCTAATGACACTCTCCACACACAGTCCACTGCCCTGTTGACACTCTCCACACACCGTCCACTGCCCTAATGACACTCTCCACACACCATCCACTGCCCTGCTGACACTATATATATATATATATATATATATATATATATATATATATATATATATATATATGTATATGTATATATATATATATATATATACACTTCAAAATACACTTCAATGAATTAAAAATAAAAATCAGGTCTGGTATGGATTTCGGGGGGGGGGGGCTACGCAATTATTTTTAATTTGGCGACGGATTCCCCTTAATTTCCATATCAGACCTGAAGGGCCTGGTATGGATTTTGGGGGGACCCCCACGCAATTTTTAAAACCTTTTTGGTTCAGGGTTCCTCTTAATATTCATACAAGACCCAAAGGGCCTGGTAATGGACTGGGAGGGGAACCCATGCCCTTTTTTTCAATGAGTTTTATCTATATTGCCGAGACCCAACAATTCATTACAGCCGCCATCAGTTTTAAATTACAATTTTTCCTTTAGAAATGTCATTTTGCTGTGGTACTGTTCTCAACACAGGAAAAATGAGCCACTTTACTGGCAGACTTGTTATTTAAAGGAATATTTAATTTTTATTGTTTCACTTTAAGCATTAAAAAAAACACAGCTCCAGAAAAAAAATGGTAGTTTAAAAAAAAAAAACGTGCATTGATGCATGTCCCCAAACACTTTTTATGACAACTTGCATATAAACATTTAAAATGAGCACTTTTGATTTTTCACGTTCGTGTCCCATAAACTTTAACGGTGTTCCTGCGGCTTTTGAATTTGCCCCGTACACCGCATATTGTTCGGTGTTCGCTGAACTTATGCTTGAGCCGAACCATTCTTTCATCCCTACTCTTTAAGTTTCACATTTTTTCTCTATAAAATAAAAAAGTGTCATATTTATGTTTTTGGTCATTCATTTTATTCTTTATTAAAACTGGTAGTAGAGTATAACTTGTGGGAAAACTCCCACTCGAGTCCTCCCTCTGTTTGATGAAAAATGCTTCTAACAGTTTTAACCAGTTGTGGAGACTGGGCATGCTAGATACTAGACATTGAAGTACAATAACAGACCTGACTGGCTAAATATATCAATAAATGCACCTTTTTTTTTTTACCAACAAAAAGATGTGAATTTATTTTTTTAACCACTTCAATACAGGGCACTTATACCCCCTTCCATTTTCAGCTTTCAGCGCTCACACTTTGAATGAGAATTACTCAAGTCATGCAACACTGTGCCCAACCAAAACTTTTATCATTTTTTTTTTTCACACAAATAGAGCTTTCTTTTGGTGGTATTTAATCGCCACTGGGTTCTTTATCTTTTGCTATATAAGTAAAAACCAAATATTTTGAAAAAACCCACTTTTTTTTTAGTTTCTATTGTAACATTTTGCAAATAAGTAATTTTTGTTCATAAATTTGGGCCAAAATTTATACCGCTACATATCTTTGGTAAAAAAATAACCCAAATTAGTGGATATTGTTTGGTCTGTGTGAAAGTTATAGCGTCTACAAGCTATGGTGCGAATCATTAAAAATTGATCACACCTGGTGTACTGACGACCTATCTCGTTTCTTGAGGACCCGAAATTTCAAGACAGTACAGCTACCCTCCAAATTACCCATTTTTGGAAAGTAGTCAGTCCAATTTACTTTAGTAAGAGGCATGGTGAGTTTTTTGAAGTTTTAATTTTTTCCCACAATTCTTGGGGAAATTAAAGAAAATTTTATTTTTTTTTTTTTTTTACACAAAATTGTCATAACAAGTTATTTCCCACACAAAGCATAAACATACTTCCAATTACACCCCAAAATACATTCTGTTATATTTTAAATAATATAATATTTTACATTTTAGAGTTAGGAGGATACGTATTAATGTGGTGTTTATTATTATTAATATTTTTATATATATATCTTTTATTACTTCTAGTTTTCTGACATTTTATTCTTATATACAGATTGGATTTAATATTATGGAAGAAGTTTATGTTTTATGTACCCGGATGTGGCGACACATTATGGGGCTCTAGCCAACTACATTACTTATGTGTATGTTGATAATTTCCTTGTTGATTGGGCTCTTATTCAGTTCAGTTGTTAGGCAGGGCAATCGACCGTATACACAAATAGTTGTTCTGGATTAACATTTATTTGTAATATAAGAATGGAAATGTTTTTTCCACACTTTACATTTATTTATTTTATGATTGGTATATTTGAATATGGTAGTTTTCAGATTATCCACTAGAGGGAGTATGTGAGTCATTTACTACCTTCTTGTATTTTAGATGATTAAGGCCCCTTTCACACATGCGGACAGTATGTCCGTATTTCATCCATCCGTTTTCGGATGAAATACGGACATACATGCATCCCTATGGGATAGCGGGTGTCAGCGGATGTACATCCGCTAACACCCGATGTTGTCCGGCTCCGCTCTCGTCCGATTCTGCGGACGGAAGAAAATCCTATTTTTCTATCCGTCTGCAGAGCGGATTGGATGAACACGGACAGACGGTCCGTGTTCCTCCGATCCCCCATAGGGGAGAGCGGAGATCTGACAGGGCGGTCCCTGCACAGTGTGCGGGTCCCGCCCTGTCATCTGCCTGCTCAGCTGGGGAAAACGGAGCGATCCCAGCTGAGCAGCGGATAAACACGGGGCGGATCAACACGGATCCCTCCCGTGTGAAAGGGGCCTGAGAATGATAATGTAAACCACATAGTACGTTTTATTAGAAGAGCGTTTTTTTTCTGGCAAATACATATAAATTTTATGTTGTGTTATTAATAAAGCTGATATGCAGTATGATAATCATGCTATAAGTAAGGACAAGATGATGATTCAATGATACCGTTGTTCCTATGGTAATGCTGACGCTGGCACCAATATATAACGGAGACTCGAGTGTCACATGACTATCCTTGAAAAAGTCACGTGTCGGGTGACGCAACGCATAGGAGGAGTCAGTGACGTCAGCTATTGAGGCTAAGTCAGCAGCTGGTTACGAGCGGTATGAGAATCCACCGCTATTCAAGCGGCTGATTGTTCTTCCAGGCTATCATTCATTCTGGCTTATGTGAGTGCACTCTGTGTAGTGCGGCTTAGTTTCCCTATTAATAGTTCATTGCGAAATGAGGTTTTTTTATTCTTTTTGTATTACATATACTGGGGACATCTGAGAAATATCTGGTGGAAATAACATATCATTCAGCAGTATGTGGATCCTTTATGAATAGATTAAACTTTTGGTGGAAACATTTCATCATACAGCGGAATTTGGATAAATTACATGTTTTGAATGTTTTGAGTATCAAAGGGATTGTCCGGAGTAATGATGGTATATTCAATTAAGATCTTTTATCTATCTGCACAGTGTGATTTTGTGCATATTTCACTGCATTTTTTCACTTTATTGGGACAATCTATCCTTGCACGTTTTTTTGATTGTTCATAATGTGATCTTTTGTTTTTGATAATTTCACAGTTATATGGTTTTAATTATATGAGCACACATTATTTATTTTATTGCCTCCCTTTTGGAAGGTTAATATCAGCGCAACATTTAATTATTTGTACAAAATACATTCTGCTACTCCTGAGTATGGCGATACCACATATGTAAGACTTTTTCACAGCCTGGCCACATACAGAGGCCCAACATGCAGGGAGCATGTTCTAGGAGCATAAACATCTGATTTCATTCCAACCTACCACACTTTTGAACGTTCTGGATCACCAGGACAGTAGGGGTGCGCATCTTCACTGGCCTCACGATTCGATTAGATTACGATTATCAGGTCCACGATTAACGATGCATCACGATTACTGCGCGCGGTTTTCATCCAAAAAATTTAAGTAGTCAGAAGAACTCCATTTTTTAAATTTTATCTGTTCTTAAAAAAAAGACAACACTCCTTGCATGTAGCAAAGTGTAAACAGTGCAGACAACTTAAAGAGGAGCTCCAGACTGCCCCCAAATGACTACAGGAGATGATCAGAGACTGCAGACATGCTACAGGAGATGATCAGAGACTGCGGACATGCTACAGGAGATGATCAGAGACTGCGGACATGCTACAGGAGATGATCAGAGACTGCGGACATGCTACAGGAGATGGTCAGAGACTGCGGACATGCTACAGGAGATGATCAGAGACTGCGGACATGCTACAGGAGATGATCAGAGACTGCGGACATGCTACAGGAGATGATCAGAGACTGCGGACATGCTACAGGAGATGATCAGAGACTGCGGACATGCTACAGGAGATGGTCAGAGACTGCGGACATGCTACAGGAGATGATCAGAGACTGCGGACATGCTACAGGAGATGATCAGAGACTGCGGACATGCTACAGGAGATGGTCACAGACTGGGGACATGGCACAGGAGATGGTCACAGACTGGGGACATGGCACAGGAGATGGTCACAGACTGGGGACATGGCACAGGAGTTGGTCACAGACTGGGGACATGGCACAGGAGATGGTCACAGACTGGGGACATGGCACAGGAGATGGTCACAGACTGGGGACATGGCACAGGAGATGATATGGACTTGTGTCACAGCGCCCCCCCTCCCCCTCTGTACTTACATGCTGCTCCGCCGGTGCTGGTGGCAACCTGTAATGAGCAGGGCGATCTGCCTGCTCACCATCTCCCCCCGATCTCCACTCCAGCCGCCGGTGTTCCGCCGGTTGTCACATCTTTCCTGAGCAGGGAATTCTCCCGGGAGAGCGCTCCGTACGTAAAGCTTTTACTAGTGTGTGTATTTTCCGCTCATGTGACTCTCGGCCGCGCCTCCCTCCTCTCACGTCTCTCCTGATGTCAGCCCCGCCCGCCTCTCTTCTGACCTGATAGCTCCAGTCAGTGGGCGGGGCTGAAATCAGGGGACTCAGAGGAGGGAGGCGCGGCCGAGAGTCACATGAGCGGAAAATACACACACTCCCGCTCTCCCGGGAGGGGGCGGGGCCAGACATCGATTTTTCGGGTCGCATGCATCGATGCCGCATCGGGGACACCCGAATCGCGATGCATCGATGCTGCGATTAATTTCAGCAGCCCTACAGGACAGTGGAATTACCCACAGAATTACCCAATTTTGGAAAGCAAAAACCCCCACGTATAATCTGAGGCATTATGAGTCTTTTGAACATGTCATTTTTTCCCACAAGTTTTTGAAAAATGTGGAAAGAAAATAAAAATATTTTTTCTTACACAAAGTTTATAAGATTTTTCTGAAACATAGCATGTACATAGCAAAAATTACACCCCAAAATACATTCTGCTACTCGTCCTGAATATGGCGATACCACATCTGTTAGACTTTTCCACAGTCTAACCACATAGAGAAGCCCAACATGCAGGGAGCACCATCAGCATAAATTACACATTTAGTTTCCTGACAACCTATCACACTTTTGAAGGTCCTGGAGCACCAGGACAATGGAACCACCCACAAAATTAACCCATTTTGAAAAGCAAAAACCCCAACTTGTATTCTGTGAGGCATGGGCTGGTGACAGGTGCTCTGTAGTCCGATGGGCTGGGGACAGGTACTCGGGTACTCTGATGGGCTGGTGACAGGTACTTGGGTACTCTGGTGGGCTGGTGGTGACAGGTACTCTGGTGGGCTGGTGACAGGTACTCTGGTGGGCTGGTGACAGGTACCTCTGATGCTGGAGACCCCCTTTTAGGATACATGAATAAATTAATAATGTCTAAATAATAAGGTAAATGGTTTCTCATCCCTGTAAAGTGATATATCTGGAAGGAAGGTTGTTCTTTTGAAAAAAAAAAACAGACTTATTGGCTGGATCATCAGACGAAAGTAGAAGAAAGACTAAATAAGAAAACTATTGCAGCCATCACATCTAAGAATTAGTCAACTGCAATGTAATAATGTTTGCTTTTGGGATTAATACTGCTTTAATTTTAATTTCCAAAGTGATTTTCAGTATTTTTCATTAAAGCTGTACTTTGAGCTGACATTTCTTGTTATATGGTAACAACACTTTGTCCCTGTCTCCCAGTTGCACTTCTATGTTGTGAAACTGTCACCCAAGCTTTCAATGGAGATTACAAGTGGCTGTTTCATTGCACATTATACAGACACAATCCACTCTTGTCGATCTGAAATGCCATGCAGTCGCATGCAAAAAAAAAAAAAAAAAATCTACAGCAGACGTGGCCTATTCTTCAAACTGATAACCACCATGCTGACTGCACAAAACATCGTTATTCACCCTTTAAACCTAATCAAAACACAAAGATTGCATATTATATTGTATTGTTTTAGATCTAAATGGATTTCAGGTCCCTGTTGATGTTACAGCTTCGACTTATATCAGCTAGTTAATTTTTACTCCTGAGGGGATCCAGTCTATAACTCTGTCTTATGTTTGTACTTCCATCACCTCTCTGTGACTAGAGAAGTCTTAAATCTGGACATCAATCATGCATCTTGCCATTTCATATAGGATAGCGATCTCCGAACTGTGACCCCAGGGGCCGGATGCGGCTCTTTGTTTCCTTTTATCCGGCCCTTGGGGCATTATTTTCCCCCACTGTCAGCAACAGTGGGTCATAGTTCCTGACACTGACAATGAGGCACTATTCCTCCCACTGACACCAAGGATGGGGCGCTATTCCTCCCACTGACACTGTTACCCATTTACTATATTTGAGATTTAATATCTCTCAGATATGATTTGGGTTAAATGAGAGTTCTTTACCACTTATAATGGTTATAAGTTAAAAACAGGTTTTTTTTTGCTAGAAAATTACTTAGAACCCCCAAGCATTATACATTTTTTTCTAAAACCCTAGAGAATAAAATGGCGGTCGTTGCAATACTTTCTGTCACACCGTATTTGCGCAACGGTCTTACAAGCGCACTTTCTTTTTGAAAAAATACACTTTTTTTTTAATTAAAGAATAAGACAACAGTAAAGTTAGCCCAATTTTTTTTTTTTTAATATTGTGAAAGATAATGTTACACCGAGTAAATTGATACCCAACATGTTACGCTTCAAAATTGCGCCCGCTCGTTGAATGGCGACAAACTTTTACCCTTAAAAGTCTCCATAGGCGACATTTAAAAAATTCTACCGGTTGCATGTTTTGCGTTACAGAGGGGGTCTAGAATTATTGCTCTCGCTCTACCGATTGCGGCGATAGCTCACAAGTGTGGTTTGAACACTGTTTTCATATGCGGGCGCTACTCACTATGCGTTTGCTTCTGCACGCGAGCTCGGCGGGACGGGGCGTGTTTAAATTTTTTTTTCTTATTTATTTTACCTTTTATTTTTTATTTTTACACTGTTTAAGAAAAAAAAAAATGTCACTTTTATTCCTATTACAAGGAATGTAAACATCTCTTGTAATAGAAAAAAGCATGACAGGACCTTTTAAATGTGAGATTTGGGGTAAAAAAGACCTCAGATGTCAGATTTACACTAAAATGCAATTAAAATAAATAAATAAATGTTGTCATTTAAAAAAATGGCCCTTTAAGAGCTATGGGTGGAAGTGACGTTTTGATGTCGCTTCCGCCCTGCAGTGTCATGGAGACGGCTGGGGAGCCATCTTCCCCTCACTCGTCTCCATGCACAGCCACAGGAAGGATCCGATGCTGCCGACTGCTCCGGTAAGCGGCGGAAGGCAGCGGATCGCGGCAAGAGTCATCACTTGTTCTGGATGTAATAAGTCCATAATAAAAATAATAGGAGACAAAACACCAAAAAAAAGAGGAAAAAGAATGAGGATCTTTGTTTTCAACAGTCCCCTAATAATTGTACGAGATTCCATAATGCCTATTTGGTCATGTTGCCCTTGCTTCTGGGACAGCCTTCCATGGTGATTCCACTTGGATACAGCATACAGTAACTACCTTTGGACCAGCTTTCCTGGCTTTCTGAGATTATGCTTTATTAATGTGGACAAAGGTAGAGAAAGAAAAACATGAGTACTTTTAAGACATATGCATTGAAATGAATGCTTATCTTGTCATTCTGAGTATTAGGGACCTTTGATTAGACTTGCTATAGGTATACTGCGACATAATAACGAGACCCTTTTCCATTGACATGTGTAACGATGTGAATGGTTGCGCCCTTCAGCCAGATTGTCTGTCTGATTTTCATCATCCATCTTTCTTTCTCCATTGTCATATGCCTGCAAGTACCTCTGCCCTGCCTTCTGCTGAATACCACTGTGTGTATGACCCTTCAAGTGTCCAGGGGGATCTTGTTGCTATCGCAACTCTCCACTAACTTCTTTTACTGAAACTGTGCTCAGTTATACCAACCCTGATGGGCTAAAACCTTGGCTGGTGCCAAACATTTGTGCATATAGCTCCGTCCTTGGCTACCGTGTGTAGCTACTGTACGAGTCCTGCCTTTAGCAGGCTACGGAAGTGGTCATAACTTTAAGAGGTCTCAGTGCAGATTAGGCAATGTCAACTAAGCAGATAAAAATAATTTGATTCAGAATACGGATACGTGTGATGTCACCAGTTACTTGTGGCTTCAGGAACAATCAAACTAAATGACTTAAGTACAATTGTACTATACTCCCTGCTATTTACCAATCACTGAGTCTCACAAGTCCCAGTATATCTATATGATATTCAAGCAATGCTCTTTGAACTTGGTTATTGCACAAAAAAAATGACCAAAAAAAAAAAAATTTGACCAATGACCACATATGATGACTGGCGTATTAGGACTGTAGAGAGGACTGTGTGTCACATGAGTGTTGCTAAACCCTGGTGTTACTGTTACTATTATCATAGTTGGTAATAGCTACAATGACATAAATTTATATAAAACATTTATCCAATGTCGAAACAGAAAAAAAAAGAACTGTTGAAACTTGGCCCAACCCCAAAATGCTATAGGGAAGCTTTAATATTCTATATCAACATTTTTAACTGTCTTAAATGTTCTCCATATAATGTTCCCCATACTTCCCTCCTTTTCTTTTATTTCACTTTAGCAAAACCAAAATCCAGAATCAAGAAAAAATTAGGGTGATATAGAAAAGAAAGAAAAATGGTTAACATTAAATGAAAAAAAAAAGGAATAGATGCTGCCTCAGCATGAAATTTGTGGTACCCCTGTCTCTTTAAATTGTTAAAGAGCATTGAATCTGTATTTAGGTAAAAAAAAAAAAAAAAAACACAATTGAAATTGCTTCCAAACATTGCAGCTATACAAAAGGCAACACCCTTTCCCGGAGGTGATTAACATATTAATTGATCTTCATTGAAGACCAATTTGCAAGTCAAGCAGGCAACAACAAGTTGTATTGGAGAGAGGACATATTATATATGTTAGATGTAGTTATAGTATAGTTTAGTTATAGTTAGAATTTAGTTAGGCCTGACTGAAATTAATTCCATTCAAGGCTTCTCCTTAAAACATAAAACTTTGCTTTTACTACTTCAGGCCCGGAAGGATATGCCTCCTTCATGACCAGGCCATTTTTTTCGATATGGCACTGCCTTGCTTTAACTGACAATTGCGCAGTCATGCGATGTTGTACCCAAACAAAATTTGTTCTTTTTTCCCCAAAAATGGGGCTTTCTTTTGGTGGCATTTGATCACCTCTGCGGTTTTTATTTTTGCGCCATAAACAAAAAAGAGCAACAAATTTGAAAAAAAAAAACAATATTTTGTACTTTTTGCTATTATAAATATCCCCCCAAAAATTAAAAATAAATAATTTCTTCATCAGTTTAGGCTTCTTCTACATATTTTTGGTAAAAAAAAACCCCGCAATAAGCGTATATTTATTGGTTTGCGCAAAAGTTATAGCGTCTACAAAATAGGGGATAGATTTATTGCATTTTTATTATTATTTATTTTTTTTTACTAGTAATGGCGGTGATCTGCGATTTTTATCGGGACTGCAACATTGCGACGGACACATCGGACACTTTTTGTGGGGGGGGGAACAGTGACATTTATACAGCGATCAGAGCTAAAAATAGCCACTGATTACTGTATAAGTGTCACTGGCAGGTAAAGGGTTAACACTAGGGGGTGCTCAAGGGGTTAACTGTGTTTGTAACTGTGAGGGGAATGTGGCTGCCTAGAGGAGGAGAGAGATCGTTGTTCCTACTTAGTAGAAACACATGATCTGTCTCCTTTCCCCTGACAGAACCGGGATTTGTGTGTTTTTACACACACAGATCCTGGTTCTCGCTCTGTCACGAGTGATCGCGGGTGACCGGCGGGCACGCGCATCGGCCCCGGGGACACGCGGCGCGCGCGCCTGCTACAAGCATCTTAAAGAGCCAACGTACAGCTGAGACAGATCGCGCAGCTGTGCCAGTCTGTCACAGTATAACTGTGGTGGCTGGTCGGGAAGTGGTTAAGGTCCTTTGTGTTTCACAGTATTTTGCCAAGTTTGGGTCCTCTCTGGATTTATCCGCCCATGTTTGTGTATTTATCCTAAAATACATACCTCATACACCATTAATAACACCCCACTCTACCTCTCTGAGAGGTTTCCAATGACTTCACTAGTTGTGGATGCTTTGAACCACCTTCCAGCAGAGGTAATGTGTCCAGCAGTAAGTACAGTCAAAAAATGTACAGATGCACTCACATATCTATACTCTGACAAAAAGTTATGGGAAAACTTGGTGGGTTTCTAAGTACTTAAAGTCTAAGAAGACAAAATGTAGACATAAAACCTTCACACATATTAACAGGACATGAGTCAATTTGGGAGGAAAAACAAAACACAGCACATACTGAATTCATAAGATGCCATAAGTTGCAAAATAATGTATTATTTACTTTCCCAGTGTCAGAGTGAATGATACTTCACTCCAAGCCCCAGGAAAGGAAAAAGAAACAAAACGAAATCCCTACAGCTTCTCAGTTATAGGTACCAGTACTGAGCTCATTACAAATGGAAACCAAAAATACAAAGCATGTGCATTAATGTGATCACATTTCTTATTGACGCCCATCCAACAATGGTGTGTACACACCCCTAAGCGAAAAAAAATAAAATCTTTTACGCATAGATAGTTCATACACATCCATTACATCACCCAGACACACATATTAATTGAGATTTAATCCCATGCTGTACATTCTGGATAAAGAAAGCGTTTGTAATTGCAAATTAATTGCTAGGCATTTCTGGCAACTGGAAGAATACAAAAGAAAAAAAAAATGGAATAATAGGATTTTTGACTTACCGTAAAATTAGTTTATTGACAGACACAGCCTTCTTCAAAACCATAGGGTTATATCGCCCCCTACAGGAGTAGGACACTAGGCATAAAAAAGACTTGGCTACGCCCATTGGCCGTTCCTAGATGATATACACCCCCTTCTCTGCTATAGGCCTTCAGTTATGTAACAATCAGTAATAGAAGTATTAACAGCTCCATAGAGGGGCAGGTGCTGTGTCTGTCAATGAACTCAGAGAAACGGATTTTACGGTAAGTCAAAAATCCTATTTTCTGTTTCGTTCATTGACAGACACAGCCTTCTTTATTCAGAACCATAGGGATGTCCCAAAGCAGTGCCAAACATGAGGGGTGAGGCAGCCAACAAAAAAACAGGCCAACCAGACAACCTGGAGTTCAACCTGAACAGCAAAAACCCCTTCACAAGGGAAAAACCCTCTAGACCGCAGCCTGCAGAATCTTGCGGCCAAAAGAAGCATCCGCAGATGTCAGCACAGCCACCTTGTAAAATTTTGTGAAAGTATGCACCGACGACCAGGTGGCAGCCCGGCATACTTGCGTCACTGACGGAAAGCCCAGGAGGCACTCAGCGCCCAAGTAGAGTGCGCCATCACCGGGAAGGGAGGAACCCGACCTTGATAAAATAGGCCTGAGTCACCGTCTGTCTGATCCATCTAGAAATGGTCGCAGAGGAAGCAGATAGCCCCTTCTTTGGTCTGTCCATGATCACAAACAAGGACTCAGTGGCCGCCAAATACACCCTGATCGCCCATAACACATCTAAGGTGTGCAAGGCAAATTCCCTTGGATGTTTCGGCCTGGGACACAGAGAAGGCAACACAATGTCTTCATTTAAATGGAATTCAGAGACAACCTTTGACAGGAATGAAGGACAAGGACAAAGCACCACCTTCTCCTTATGAATCACCAGGTAGGGCGTGTGACAGGATAGCGCCGCCAACTCTGACACTCTACGAGCAGAAGTAATAGCCACCAAGAAGGCCACCTTCTTTGATAGTGCGAGTAGGGGAATTTCTCAAATATTTTCAAATGGAGGCATCTGTAGAACCGAAAGTACCAGATTCAAGACCCACGGTGACTAGGGAGATTGCACTGGTGGAACCACGTCGCACTCCCTGAATGAAGGTACGCACCAGGGAATGCAAAGCCAGGGAGTGTTGAAAGAAAACAGCCAAGGCTGACACCTGGCCTTTGACAGTACTCAAGGCCAAATTCCCCTCTGAAGAAAAGTCAAAATTTGAGCCACTGAAAAGGAACGTGGGTGAAACCCCACTGACTCATACCATGAAATGTACGCTTTCCACGTCCGATGCTGAAACCTTCCTGGAAGTAGACTTCTTAATAAGCCCCTATCCTTCAACACCTGGCTTTCAATAGCTATGCCGTTAAAGCCAGCGACGGTAAAGCAGGGTGGAAGATCGGCTCTTGGTATAACAGATCCTCCCTGAGAGGCAGCCACCAGGGGGCATCTGCGTACCAGGGCTGACGAGGCCAGTCTGGGGCCACCAGAATGACCAGAATTCCCTTGGCCTCGATCCTCCGCAACAGCCATGGCAGAAGCTTGAGAGGAGGAAAGGCATAGATCAGATGATACTGGCCCCACGGAGCCAACAGAGCGTCTGAGGTGTCCAACAGAGGGTCTCGAGACCTGGCCACAAACCTCTACACCTTCCTGTTGATTCGGGATGCCATCAGATCTAGCGTAGACAGATATGTTAAAATATATCGGGATGCCATCAGATCTAGTGTAGACAGATATGTTAAAATACCTCCTGATGAAGGGACCACTCCCCTTGGTCCAATACTTGACGACTGAGGTAATCCGCCTGCCAGTTGTCCACCCCCAGAATGTGAATGGCGGAAATGGCCGGGACGAAATGCTCTGCCCACCGTAGAATGTCGGCTGCTTCCAGGCCGGCTAACACTCCTTGTCCCTCCCTGTTGGTTGACATAGGCCACCACCGTGGCATTGTCTGACTAGATCCGTATCGGGAACCCCTGAAGTTGACCCGTCCATTGATCCAGACAGTGTTTCCAAGATGTTGATAGGTAGCCTGGATTCCGCCAAGCTCCGGCCCAGGACTCCTCCCCACCCGGACAGACTGGCATTGGTGGGTACCACCGTCCAGTACAGAGGGAGAAAGGATTTCCCCTGCCGAAGAGCCGGGGAAAGAAGCCATCAGATCAGGGACCCTTTGGTTCCTTGACTCAGCCGAATCAGACTATCCAGAGACTCTGAACATTTGTCCCATTTTAACAAGATCTCCTTTTGCAGGGGTCTTGTATGAAACTGAGCGAACGTGACCGCCTTGAACATAGACACCATCAGGCCCAGCACCCACATGCAAGTTCGCAGGAAGACCCACCTGCTGGACAGCAGTAAGCGGGTTGCCGCTTGTAATTTCTGGAGTTTGTCCTGCGGAAGAACCACTCCGGCGCTAGCGGAATCCAGAGTCAGACCCAGATAAACCAATTTCCGAATTGGAATCAACGCAGACTTTTGGTAATTTATCAGCCACCCAAAATCTGCCAGAGTCTGAACAATGATCTCCACGTCACGCCTCAGGTCCGCTGGGGACTCTGCTCGCAGCAGAAGGTCATCCAGGTAGCCCAGAACAGCAATTCCCAGCTGGCACAGCAGCGCCACAACCGGGGCCAACACTTTGGTGAAGACCCGAGGAGCGGAGGTGAGACCAAAGGGTAATGCTGCAAACTGGTAATGCTCCTCTCCCACAGCAAAGCGGAGGAACCGCTGGTGCTGTGCATAAATCGGAATATGAAGGTAGGCATCCTTGATGTCGATGGAGGCAAAAAGGTCCCACTGATGAAGAGATACCACCACGGAGCGAATGGACTCCGTTCTGAGTTGAGTTGAATTGCATCTTAGATGATATAGGGCGGTCATTTACCCCATGGGATCTCGACGTGCTTGAGACACACATATACTACGGCCAATTTGGATAAGATCCAATTAACCTACCAGCATGTCTTTGGAATGTGGGAGGAAACCGGAGTACCCGGAGGAAACCCACGCAGACACAGGGAGAACGTGCAAACTCCAGGCAGATGGTGTCGTTGTCGGGATTCTAACCAGCGACCCTTTTGCTGCTAGGTGAAAGTGCTAACCACTACACCACTGCGCTGAACTTCCTCACCTGCACATAGCGGTTCAGGGCCTTGAGGTCCAGAATCGGATGTATCGTACCCTCTTTTTGGGGGACCGTAAACAGGTTTAAATAAAAGCCCTGGAAACCTTACGACACCGAAACCAAGAAAATCACCCCTTGGAGCAATAGATCTTGCACCGCGCCCCGGACGGCTAACAAGCAGTCCAGAGACAGATGCAGATTGGACAGAAACCAGCGTAGTGTCCCCCCACCCTGGACTGCGGGTGAGGTCACCTCTTCATGCCGAAGGGGCTTATCTGGGGCTCTGGGGAAACCCGCTCTCGGTTTACCCGACCAGGGTCGCTTGGAGCCTCCTGGGGGGCTTGAAAGACTTTGACAGTGGACCCTGAGGGACGAATAAACTTTCTGTGCACCGAGAAGGAAGGACCACGCTTGCGACTTGGCTCCTTCCCCTTCTCCTCAAAGGAATAACGCACAACTAAGCACTTTGGGATCACAAAGGGACGTTTTAGACGCTCCAATTCCTTATAGACAAACTTGTCAAAAAAAGAAGAGATAAGGGAACACTTTTGCCGCGCGAGGTGGCTTGTGGGTGCCAAAAGGGACCGGCACCTCCACTGCAGCTGCATTCTCCAATTTTAAAATTTCCCGCACAGATGCAATCAGTGCGTCCACCAGCGCTTTCTCTTGTGCAGCCACTGGGACAGAAGAATCGTCCTCACTGTCCGTAATATCTAGGAGCATGACTGCAGACCCTGCAGGGTGGGCCCCGTCCACGTCAGCCAAATCAGATTCAGGATCTGACGAGACAGATGAAGCAGGGGAAGGCGGGGGATGCTTCTTGCTAGTCCGCTGCCCAAAAGCGACCTCCACCTGGGACCAAAGGACTCCGCTGTCAGTGCGTCAATGGATGGCTGGGACCCAGGGGAACCTGCAGCCTCCGATAGGGGGTCAGGTGAGGAAACATGCTCCTGAGACTCCATAGGAGAGAAAAAGACCCCCACACCAAGAGTGACCACTTTAATGGGACATCCCCCACACCGGTAGCGGTACCAGGACACCCCACAGCAGAGAAAGGAGGGGTCCCTCAGACTCACCACCCCACCAGCGTAGCGCTTGCTGCCTCAGGTGTAGACCCGCACACACGTGACGTCAGAGGAAGAAGAAAACACAGATATCAGCGCCAGGTTAAAAGGAGGAGCCTCTGCCTGCTAAAAACGCTGTCCTGGGCTACACAGTAATGGCCTTGCCTGAGGCAATATCCACCATATCATGGCCGCCGAGCTACACAAACATGGCCGCCGGCCATAGGAAGTCATCAGGCACTAGGGGAAAGCCCCTGTAACCTCTCAGGATGAGAGCGAGAGAGGATCCACTCACCGGACCTAGTGCTCCCCCCCCGGTAAGCACAGCACCTGGCGGCATGCACCCCCAGCCCATCAGTACTCAACCCCGTCCCCCAGGATCCACCAACGCCCCCCCATATGGAGGGGGAAGGGGGGTTACCAAGGGACCTCCAGGGCCAGGAAAAGAGGGTGCAGGGTCAGAGGGGAAAGAAACAGCAACAGGCGCCTCTTAGTAAGATTGTAATATTTAATGACAAGTTAGCATTAAAAACATTCACATGTAACAACATGTTTGTCCAGCGCAGGGGATTCCAGTAAGAGCCTTGGATGATCTCTGCAGTCTGCGGCGGAAGAAAGCCTTGTTCCTCTATGCTGTCGTCTAGTCTGTTTGCAGCGGACTTCCGGGATTCGAGTGCTCCTTTCTCAAGCTCTTGGAGCTTGAGAAAGGAGCGCGCCCCACAGCGCATGCTCTGAAACGCGTTGCTTAACGGCAGTACAGCCCATACTGTTGACTCTGCATTCCAGCCCTCCATTTGACTGCCTGGCTGAGTTGCAAGCCTCGTTCTGGATTGCTCGAATCCCGGAAGTCCGCTGCAAACAGACTAGCCGACAGCATAGAGGAACAAGGCTTTCTCCCACCGTAGACTGCAGAGATCATCCATGGCTCTTACTGGAATCCCCTGCGCTGGACAAACATGTTACATGTGAATGTTTTTAATGCTAACTTGTCATTAAATATTGCAATCTTACTAAGAGGCGCCTGTTGCTGTTTCTTTTCTCTTTTACATATTGGAGTGGCTTCACCTCCCCCTACAAGGCTGTCCTGCAAATAGACTGTATTTCTCTCACAAGGAGCTGTAATTTGCTCAAAAGGACTATTTGGAGATTTGCATTGTGTTTTATAATTTATATTGAGACCTGCGCTACTATTTGTTGTTGTATTTGTTATTCTCAGGGACAGAGGGGAACCCGCATGACCCACCGACCAGGAGAGGGGCACGCGTCCGCCACAAAAATCTCCCAAACAGGAGAGGGGGATATTTACTCACCATACTAGGACCAAGCGGGCACCGCTCCAGACAGAATCTCCTTGCCACCGAAGTGGGGGGCTGTCGGCCATGAGGGACACTGTGATTTGAGCCGAGACCTGGTCCTATGTGACCTTGTGAGACTAACTCGCAGGGCCAGCCCCAGTCCAGTGGGGCTATGTCGCGGCCGACTTAGCGCTTAGCGTCGCCCAGAAGTTGATTGTTATTTTTCCTGGATTTTTCCAGTGAGATCTACAAAAATAAAAATTGACAGGACTAGAGATCCCAGCAAGGAACTAGCTCCTTACTCAGTAGGCAGAAAAAAACTGAAGGCCTATAGCAGAGAGGGGGGTGTATATCACCTAGGACTGCCCATGGGTGTAGCCAAGTCTATTTTCTGCCTAATGTCCTACTCCTGTAGGGGGCAATATAACCCTATAGTTCTGAATAAAGAAGGCTGTGTCTGTCAATGAACGAATGAGAAATCTCCTGTAACCTTAAAAATAACTTGTAGACCAAAGTTATTACTCTATCCTTTCTTTTTTCTTTAACCTATTTAAAGCAAACAATACAACATTCTTAATTGTGCATTGATACGTGGTCACTTACATTCGCACTTTGATCTAGTGAAACTAAAAATGCCATAGACATCTGAAACATAACTTACATCTGGTATTTCATCCCTGCTTTTACTATAGCAGTTTGGTTCCCGATGGGCAAGTTACACCCTCCATTTTTCCAATTCATGGATTTAATAAAATTTCTTTTAAGGAAAAAGGTTTCTTTCACAAACTCATCCCGTTCCTGTTTCATTTGCCTAATATCATACTGTAAAGCCTCATTCTCGGCCTTAATAGTTGAGGAAGGGATGTATGATCTTGTATTTTCATGTTTATTACCCCTAGGTCCTGCTCCCCAGCGTAGTGAGTACACTTCCATGTCACGCCTCTTTGTTGTATATTGATTCAGTTTCCATATCTTTTCACCAGAAGACAAACAAAATTGGGAAATGTGCCCGAATAAGCCACAGGTGTAACATTTTTATCTTTTGCAAAGTATTAAAGCGTCTCTTAACCACCGCTGTGGTTTTAAGCTAAGAATATTTAATGGCTAAAACCTGATTAACAACTTTTCCTGTCTGCATATGAGATATAGGGGTACTTTCAAAAGAGCTCCCACCTTTCAATAAATTGTTGAAACTAGCACATATTCCAGTTGGAGATAATTTCCTGATGCATCTAGAAATACTCAAACCAGTTACATTACGATCTATGGTATGTGGAGATTGCACAAGCTGCCCTGCCCTGGGCTGGAATATGTAGACAATTGTTTACATTTACTCTCTGCCTCCTTCAGCCCATGTGCCAGCTGATCAACCTCTCCCTGCTTGTTTCCGTTGTCTAATTGTTGGTTGCTGGTGGCTAGCGTTCATATTTGTCATAGAAACTTTTAGAGTACTGATATTACTTTTGGCTATTTCTAGATCCTCCTTGAGAGATATGTTTTGCAACAATAATTGTTGGTAATTGTTAGCCAACCAGCAAGCAGCAAAAATGTGTGCAGTCTTACCCTCACGTTTGGTGTTTTTTTTCTCTGTAACTTTTACATTTACATACTCTTGTGCCTAGTGCCATAGGCAGCTAGATTCCTCCATTGCTCTTATTATTTTAGAGCTATTTTTAACTTTAGCAATCCTGGCTATCAATTTGTCCATGATGTACAACAAGCTCAGTGACGATACAACAATACACCACAGAACAGACTTCTGACACAGTAGTCTACCACTTAGAATATACACGAGTGGAAAGGCAAACATTATGATAACACTAGTATCTTCAGAGAAGAGATTATGCACAAGAAATAAAAGATAGAGGAGACGTGCTGAACAATAGAGATGGATATACCTTATGTACAGTTACACACAAACAATAGTGCTGAGATAAGCACACAAACAAAAGGGGTAACCCTCTAGGTCAGGGATCCTCAAACTACGGCCCTCCAGCTGTTGCAGAACTACACATCCCATGAGGCATTGTAAAACTCTGACATTCACAGACATGACTAGGCATGATGGGAATTGCAGTTCCTGAACAACTGGAGGGCCGTAGTTTGAAGACCCCTGCTCTAGGTAGACAATTGAACGGTAAACACAGCCGCTTTTAGACCAATAACTACTACACCCACTTCTGTTTAACACAAACAAATCTACCACAAACTCAGTTTATCAAATTATTGGTAGGGATTATCCTTAACAAAATTTCAAGGTATAATACAGAATGCTAAATGTACCTTATTTTACACTCTATAATCGTTATTAGATATTGACTTCAGTAACCAGACTTCCACAGTTTGGTACTTTAACAGAAAATAATGAGAAAAATACTGCTTGTAAATTCCCACAGCAAAAAACAAACAACTCTCTTGTAGCTCAGTTTCAATCTCCTACACAAATAAAATGCCTTTAATGGACACACCATTTAAATAAAAAACAAAAACCTGTTGAACCTTTTCAACAAAACAACAAAGAACACACTTATTCAGCGTCTTTCCAATAAAACACATATGTAACCATACAGCACACTCAAACAATGGTTAGAGAGACCAATGAAGCTTGGTGAGCACAAAAGAAACAAAAACTATTTCTCATGATCGGCATATCCTCCCCATTACATTGACCGATTATAATGGTACTTCTAATATACTTTTTCAATTATAATTGCAGGATATTCACCAAAACAAAATCTGTGGGGTATCCTCCCTCTTTCTTTAGAGTTAATCTAATACCCACTAATAAAACAAAACGTTTACCTATATTTTTCCCTAGATAAACTTGCTGTGACCTCCAAACTACCGAATGAACTGACAGTTTAAAATCCAGCTCATTAACCTTAATCTGTATTACACAACTCTCAATATTATATTAAATACTTTCAGTCTGGTCCCGAGTACGTAGGTCGCCAGTTATGTTACCCGTTTACTATATTTGAGATTTAATATCTCTCAGTTATGATTTGGGTTAAATGAGAGTTCTTTGACGATGAGTGAAAGCTTTAACACAATAACAAAAATGTATTGGGAAATAGTAAAGAGGCCTAGACTAATACACACAATCTATCTATTTGTACATGGAAAGTGTAAAAATCATGGATTACCTAAAGGAATACAGAGTATATTCCTTAAAACAATCTACAAACAATAAGACAGAAAAGACATAAGACAAACATATTTAGTTACAAGTACAAGGCAGACGTTTCATAGTTACCAGGCTATGACCCACAAAGGTTCCATTCGGGTGACCACTCTACCAGAGAGTGTGTGCTTCCCTCCCATCTAGTCTATGTATATCATTACAGACTGATGCCTCATTGGTTGGCATGGCGTGGCTCTGATTGGGGGGCTTCCCTATTCCTGGTTAAGGATTGGCTACATCTCCAATCTCTATACTTTGCATAAGTCAGCCCCCTTTAATGCAAATCTATGGCACTGACTATTTTGAGTGGGAGACTTAACTTTTAGGTGCATGACCTTCAGGAAAGTTAAGTTTTGATGACAGGATGACATTGTTTAGATACACAA
Organism: Aquarana catesbeiana; assembly: GCF_042186555.1. Taxonomy (NCBI): domain Eukaryota; kingdom Metazoa; phylum Chordata; class Amphibia; order Anura; family Ranidae; genus Aquarana; species Aquarana catesbeiana. The sequence continues at coordinate 144,519,280 of NC_133335.1, read as the reverse complement.
ACTTGGGCACCGAATTGTCTAACAGAGACTTCTGTGAAGCTATTTTACACCCCCTACATAGATACAAGCTAAATGAAATATATTCATAATTACAATATTTTACAGCTGTTAATGGAGATTTCACATAAACTCATAAGGCAACAACACCAATGATGGTACACTATTCCTCCCACTAATACCAACAATAGGACACTATTACTCCCCCTAATACCAATCATGGGGCATTATTTAAACCAGGGGTCTCCAAACTATGGCCCTCCAGTTGTTCAGGAACTACAATTCCCATCATGCCTAGTCTTGTCTGTGAATGTCAGAGTTTTACAATGCCTCATGGGACATGTAGTTCCACAACAGCTGGAGGGCCTGTAGTTTGGAGATCCCTGATTTACACCCTCTACCGCCGGGACATTTTCTACTTCCACGGACCACAGTCCGGCCCCCCTAAAGTTTGAAGGACAGTAAACTGGCCCTTTGTTTAGAAAGTTTGGAGACCCCTGATATAGGACATTAACTGTTTGTAAACACCAGCTGTCCTTTCAAGTCCTGATACAATGTATGTATCTACACGGCAGGCTCTCCTACTTCTATTTGCATCCAAAAATTACAGAGTACTTTTTTGTTATTCCTTCAGATACCATTATGTACAAAAGCATCACATTTTTCTCATGAGTAATCTATAGTATATTTGCAAGATAGGTCTTTCCAACCAGTTGCCGCGGCCGGCAACACCGCTGGGGACTTGAAACAGCCCCCAGCAGCGCACCGTTTTCCCTGCTGCCGTCGCTTCCGAAGCGCTCCGATCTCCGCGGTTTTCCAGTTCTCCTAACCCCCCATCCTCGATGAGCCTTCTAGCCCGTCCGACTACGGAGGGGTGGGGGGGGGGGATGCAGGCAGACGCAGGTACAAACTTCCTCTGGCTTACACCGCAAGACAGCTCAGAGAGTGATGAGAGTGATGAGCAGGGGGGGCGGGGAGGGAAGCTACCTACACCTTCTCATCAGGCCGATCATTCCTCTCAGCTGCAGGGAGAGGGTTCTCAGGATCCTCACGCCGTGCACAGAGCCATTACCAGGCTCCTCCCTCCTACCCAATCCCCCAACCAGTTGCCATAAAAGAACATTTAGCAATGCATTATATGTAAAAGATTTTTAATGGATAATTCTGGAATTTTAATGTCCACCTGGCAGTCCTTCTCATCTAGATTATATAGGAGTGTGATTGGTAGTGCACCTTTTATTTCATGTGATCCATCATGTAGCAGGGGTTCTATCTTCTGTATGCACATCTCCGCTAAATTCAAGCACCAATCTGTAAATAAGGCGGCCTTTTATAGTCACAGCAAATTTTAGACTTAGCTCCGTCGTTCTAACTCTTTAAAAATTGTAATTTTCTGCATTCATTGCTTGCTGGGATAATCCTGTTCAATGCTATATTAGTGTTCCTTACCTCAGCTGTAAAACAAAGCCTGTCCGAGTAAAAAAAATGATAATTGTCATGAAGTTGTATGCCAAATGTGCAGTTATATTTAAAATTTCAGATTAAGCTGACTATTGGTGCCACAAGAATAAGGAAGACAGATTGTAAGGGCTCATTTACACTTGCATCAGGCTTCTATACACATTAACGGCTTGTTTACACTTTCTTTAAAACAGGCTTTGGACAGGCTTTGTTAAAGCTCTCTGAATGATAGTCAAAGCCCCTGTCACTAAATAAAATGATTAGCTTATAGTCCTGTTTACACCTTGCTTTTGTTTTACTTTGCTTCGGCTTCACTTCAAAAAAAAAAAAAAATTATACCTTTTATACCATATTATACCATGTTTAGTGGTGCTTCATACATAGTTACATAGTAGGTGAGGTTGAAAAAAGACACAAGTCCAACCTATGTATGTGATTTTATGTCAGTATTACATTGTATATCCCTGTATGTTGTGGTCGTTCAGGTGCTTATCTAATAGTTTTTTGAACTATCGATGCTCCTTGCTGACCACCGCCTGTGGAAGGGAATTCCTCATCCTTGTCGCTCTTACAGCAAAGAACCCTCTATGCAGTTTAAGGTTAAACCTCTTTTCTTCTCATTTTAATGAGTGGCCACGTGTCTTATTAAACTCCCTTCTGCGAAAAAGTTTTATCCCTATTGTGGGGTCACCAGTATGGTATTGGTAAATTGAAATCATATCCCCTATCAAGCATCTCTTCTCCAGAGAGAATAAGTTCAGTGCTCGTAACCTTTCCTCATAACGAATGTCCTCCAGTCCCTTTATTAGTTTTGTTGCCCTTCTCTGTACTCGCTCCATTTCCAGCACATCCTTCCCGAGGACTGGTGCCCAGAACTGGACAGCATACTCCAGGTGAGGCCGGACCAGAGTCTTGTAGAGTGGAGAGAACTTATCTCTTGAGTTAATGCATGTCAATATTGTGTTTGCTTTGTTAGGAGCAGCTTGGCATTGCATGCCATTGCTGAGCCCTATCATCTACTAGGACCCCCAGGTCCTTTTCCATTCTTGATTCCCCCAGAGGTTCTTCCCCCCCCCCCCCCCCCCAGTGAGTAGATTGCATTCATATTTTTGCCACCCAAATGCATTATTTTACATTTTTTCACATTAAACCTCATTTGACATGTAGTTGCCCACCCCATTAATTTGTTCAGATCTACTTGCAAGGTTTCCACATCCTGTGGATAAGTTATTGCCCTGCTCAGCTTAGTATCGTCTGCAAATACAGAGATTGAACTGTTTACCCCATCCTCCAGGTCATTTATGAACAAATTAAACAGGATTGGTCCCAGCACAGAACCCTGGGGGACCCCACTACCCACCCATGACCATTCCAAATACTCCCCATTTATCACCACCCTCTGAACTCGTTATTGCCCTGCTTAGCTTAGTATCGTCTGCAAATACAGAGATTAAACTGTTTACCCCATCCTCCTTCAAAGCCTCCATAGAAGTCTATGGCAAAGCCCATCGAAGCTCTGCTAGAGCACTGAACTTATTCTCTCTGTAGAAGAGCCGCTTGAGAGGGGATATGATTTCAATATATAAATACCGTACTAGTGACCCCACAATAGGAATAAAACTTTTTTGCAGAAGAGAGTTTAACAAGACTCGAGACCGCTCATTAAAATTAGAAGAAAAGAGGTTTAACCTTAAACTACGTAGAGGGTTCTTTATTGTAAGAGCGGCAAGTTTGTGGAATTTTCTTCCACAGGCAGTGGTCTCAGAGGGGGGCATCGATAGTTTCAAGAAACTATTAGATAAGCACCTGAATGACCACAACATACAGGGATATACAATGTAATACTGACATATAATCACACACATAGGTTGGACTTGATGGACCTTTTTTCAACCTCACCTACTATGTAAAGCCTCATTGAAGCTCCACCAAAGCCTCATCAAAGCACCAAGCAAAAGCAAGGTGTAAACAGGACTGTAAGCAGACCATTTTATTTAGAGAGCTTTAACAAAGCGTGTCTGAAGCCATGTTTTGAAGCAATTGTAAAGTAGCCCTAAGAGTGTAAAGTTTTTTTTTTTTTTGATTGTTATATTGATTACATGTATAGACCAAACCTCAGTCCACTTTATATTTCAGGAACTTTTTTAATCAGCGTAAAATTTCATGAGATCGGAGTTGGGAGGAAAAACATTTAGAAATGTTTGCAGGATCAAAAAAATCTCATTCTTCAGCTGTATAGCACACAAGACCCTGATCCAGGACATTGAAATTGATGTTTTAGGTCATTCCCGTGTAGCTTTGGCATTATTCTTATGGTCTTTGTCTTGTTTAAAAACATCTTCTGCTAAGGTTCAGGCTTCCGGCACTGTAGAAATCAATATAATTATTAATATTATATCTGTGTATTAATTTGTCTAGTCCCTATAATTAGTTGGCCTATTAAACTCTGAGCACATGCTATTGTTAATATCACAATAATACCAGGTTAGCTATGAAACCAAACACACGGTGCTGCTAGTAAAACAAGTTACATTTATTTCCCAATAAAAATAGGAATGTATTAAAACAGCATAATTAGGAAAACTAACATAAAGATACTACCAGAAATTGCAACATTACAAGGCCTACACTCATAACACAATACAAGAGCGATACTTAGCACATCCTCCTTGGCTGGTCCTCAGGTCTTCAAGAGACTGTTTCTTTAGCAAACATTACTTTTAACAAACATACCTCATCCAGACCCCCCCCTTTTGCCTGCCCAACTTTGCCTTTGGACGAATCACAGTGTCTCTGGGGCGTTCCCTCAACAGCCTATCATATGGACCGTTTTGTCCTCTGGGGGGCAGTGTTGGTCCATGCATCCGACCGATGTCAGCTTTCACAAACACCTGGGCCCTTGACTTCCTGTATCTCAACTCATCCATCATCCCTGTCAGTTTATCTGCCTTTGAAGCCTGGGTGGATAGTAGTTAATCAGGAAATTCCCATAGACAGATTGTCATGCACAATGGGAGCTACAGAACACATTCCAACCTGGGAGGTCACATCCTGTCCTCCCGGAAGTGTGACACTTTCAGCCTTTTCAAAAACCATGTGAGTTTTTCTTCTTTTAGGTATAGTAATGAAATATATGTACAAATACGATATTCATGTTGAATTCCAACAGGCACACTGCATAAAAATGGGGTTTCCCCCAGGATTTCCATTTATTTGGCTATATTCAATTTACTGTTACAAACTTTTAGGATCTTCTGCAAATACACCCCCCCCAGCATGATTCTGCCCACCACCATGCTCCATTGTGTGCGTGTTTAATGTTCTGCAGTGTTTCGCTTATGCCAATCAGTCAAAACTTTAAAAGGTGTTATTTTTGCACGTAAATAAAGTGAACCTGGTTTTTGCTTTGACTGCCAGTCAGAAAGCAAAGAAAAAAAACAAAACATGATTTTTGATTACAGTATTTATCAGCGTATAACACGCAACCCCCGCACATGACACGCAACCCCCGCACATGATACGGACCCCCCCCGCACATGACACGGACCCCCCCGCACATGACACGGACCCCCCCGCACATGACACGGACCCCCCCGCACATGACACGGACCCCCCGCACATCACAAGGACCCCTGCACAGCACTGCACAACACACAGAACCCATGCACAGCACACGGACCCCTGCACAGCTCTGCGCAGCACAGTTCACAGCCCCCTTTCATTATAAAGCCCCCCTGCACTTCCAGGAGACCTTTAGTCTCCTGTGACAGCATTGCCAGCCTACTCTAAAGTTGAGAAAACATCACTGCCAGCCCCTTCTTATACACCGCTCACCCTGTGTCACTGTTACTGTAAAACAAAGCTTCTATATACCTCAATTAATGCCTCTCTCTCGTGGACCCAGTCATGTGACTCTCCTCTGCTGTTTCATTGATGGTCACAGGACTGCTCTCCTCCAATCAAAAGCTACACTCGATAAGGAGGAGAGCGGCCAGAACAAGCAGCGTTACTTGAGGTATTACAGGCTTCCATTTATATTGAGAGTGACACAGGAGGAGCGTTTCATAAGAAAGGGCTGGCAGTAATGTTTTCTGAACTTTAGTTTACTGACAGCGTTGTCCCAGGGCCAGGAGAGGCGGGGCGGCCGGCCTGGCACCCGGGGAGGACCGCCCGATCCCTTCCCCCACCCCCCATGTTGGTAAAAGAATATATATCGGCGTATAACAGGCAGGCACAGTTTACCCTTTACTTTTAGGGTAAAAAGGTGCTTGTTATACGCTTAAAAATACGGTAGTTTAATAAAGTGAAGCTCCATCTAACTTAGTATGCTTAGTATATATTTAGTTTGGTAAGTGAACAGTGAAAAAACCCTATGATGTTTAGTCTGATGGCTATGCTGAGCATCAGTAGCTACATTAATTTTAGTTGCTGTTTTCTAAAGTGCTGGCCCCAGTATTAGCCCAATGGCACTTTTGTGGCATTCCTATTGTGGAGTACATAGAAGACCATCAGACCTTACAGAGTTTTGGATTATCCTTCAGAAATAGGCAGTGAAACCAGCTCATTATTTGGAGTATCGGGTTCTAATCCTGAGCATCGAATAATGTCCAAAATCTCACAGAATAATGATCACATCACATGATTGTTCTTCAATAAAGATTTTGGATGTTATTCGATGATCCGAAGTGCTGGCGAATATGTGCATTTGATCAGTGATGTCTCCAGTTTCAGCTAGTTTATGCTTTGTCACTTCCATGCCTTACTCAGGTAAGTGTGCGATGGGAATATAGACTATGACTTGAGCGGTGTCAAGGGTTAGACCCAAGATAGAGTATTTCTTCCACAGGAGAAACCTCAGACTTTACAACCTCCGATTTAAGCTGTCCAGTCCAGAAATATTACAACTCTGCACTTCTGCATGAAAGTTTTGAGCCTGGTGGTAGCCTTGTTTTGAGACAGTCCTATTTGACCAGTTTCACTCCAGACCTCTACAGCTAAACACCCTCGTCTTCATTGGACAAGTCTGTTAAGTCCCTAATAGACCAGTTAGTTTGGCACTGAGGGCCAGTTTGTCCCTAGACTGGTGGCTCGGGAATCCAGCTTTGTAATCAGCGGGGGCCTGCCTACTTTTCTGTCTTGTTGAAAATCCTCATGACTGATGCCAGCCTTTTGGTTGTCCCCATCAGAATCCTCCCCTGCCAGGCTGCCAACTGGTCTTCTGTTCATATGTTCTACCAGATAGACATTGTGACAGCCTCATCTGTTGCCAGTTATGGATGTAAGGTCTATCAGTCAGCAATTTGATCTACAGCCAGTCCCTGATCCTCTAGCTTCCTTTTTTTTTTAAAATGAGCTTGTTCGCTTTGTTTCCTGTATGGCACACCCCTTAGACTACTTTTGGACATATGGAAGGTTTAAGACTTCTTGTGACCCTCAGTGAATAAAAAAGAAAATGGGATTTTTGTATTTGCCTTTTAAATCCCTTTTTTTGGGGCCCACTGTGTTTATGATCATGCTTTTGTTACTTTTTTGCTACAAAACTGAAAAGAGGGATTCTTGGCATTGACCAAATGCTGAAAATAGGAGAGAACTTCAGCTGCACAGAGCATATTTCTATAGCCTTGCAAAAACAAGGAGCCTTTAGTTAAAATGGAGGGCCACCATAAAAAAAAAAAAAAAAAAAATTACATGAAAAATCCTAAAAAAATTTAAAAAAAAATTTGAAAAAAAAAATTCTTAAACTTGCCTAAACCCTTGTTGCTAGGCAGTCTTCCTAATCTGCCTCTTCTTATTCCGCGGCGTGTTCTGCTCCTCGGTGAGCGTCCCCGTTGCCTTCTGGGAACTGTGTGTGTTCCCAGAACACCACTGGGCCTTTCACAGAGCACCCCGTCGCTCGCGCGTGCGCAGTAGGAAACTGGTAGTGAAGCCGCAAGGCTCCACTGCCTGTTTCTCTTACTTAGGATGGCGGTGCCTGGACCCAAGTGCCGAGGGACGGGTCGGCCTCGGGCGGCCGACATCACGGGCACCCAGGACAGGTAAGTACTTATTTAAAGTCAGCAGCTACAGTGTTTGTAGCTGCTGACTTTTAAATTTTTTTTTCAGGGATGGAATCCCGCTTTAAAAAGTCAGGTATGGACAAGGTAAGCAAAACAAAACAAACAGAAATATAAATCTGTTATAAAGTACAATTATGTTAATAAAAGCTGGACGTCAAGCAAACATTAAATACACTAACATATCTACATACACACAAATATTACAGTACATACATAATAATATAAAAAGGATTAACGCCCTTTGAGGTTTTATTTTTTTTTTTTGTCATAAAAAATTGAATTCCATAATTATTTGCATTAATTACAAAGAAAAATAGGGTTTTTGTACTCGCCATAAAATCCTTTTCAGCAGATCGAGGAAGTCTTGCAAGAGCCTAGTCTGCTCCTAAAGTAAGGATTCACACTGTGCTGAGCATGTGGAGGGAATAGCAAGAGCCAAGAATAAGATTTCAACTGCAAATAGAGGTCAGAGGAGAGAGAAACCGGAGAGATGATAGAACATACTGTACTGCCAGGGGAGATGAAGAAGTGAAAATTCATTCAAACATGCTGCTTATTTTTTTCTCCTGTGGCAGCATTGTATACCTGCTCTGAAAGATTACAGGAAATGTATAGCTACTGAAAGGCTCCCACTCTTGCAGAACTTAACTAATGTAACCAAATGCTTGGTCATGCACCTTAAGAAAAAAAAGGTACCGATTAATGCTACACTGCTTAACGTTATCCAATACATTTAAAAAAAAGCCCAGGGTTCAGTACTATAAGTTCTAGGATGCACAGATTTTGACTGTTCTTTAATTGAAGATTAAGCTCCACCTCTGATGACTGTCATTGCCTATCTGCCACTCTGTTCTTAAAATGGTTCTAAAGGCTGAAGGTTTTAAAAAACCTGTGTGCAGCAGCCCCCCAAATACTTACCTGAGCTTCCCCTTGATCCAGCGATGTGCACAAGATCATCGGCTCTACAGGGATTCTCCCTCCTTATTGGCCAGTGAACCAATGAGTGAGGGTAGGCTGAGCCACGGCTCTGTATCTGAATGGACATGCAGAGCAGCGGCTCGGTACAGTGCCTGCTTGGATGCCCCATTGCAAGCTGCTTGCTCTAGTGGCACTCGACAGGAGGGAGGGGCCAAGAACGCCGACAGGGGACCTGAGAAGAGGAGGATCGGGGGTTCTCTGTGCAAAACAGCTGCACAAAGCAGGTAAGCATGACATGTTTGTGTTTTTTTAATATTTGCCTTTAATGTCACTTTAAATAGAAGAACCTCAGTAAGCTGTAAAGCCTCTTGTAATTGACATTTGGCTTGGTGGATTACAAAATAGAGGCTCTGGGTACAAAGGGCTCCTTGGGGTCGATTTGAGACTAATATAGATACTTTAAGTACCACAGGGTGGTCTTACACCAATGTAAGCGGGCAGGTCAGTCTGAGGACCAAAGCATTCTTTGGTTTTGAAGCTGTATTGGGATTTCTGGTATTTAGGTTTTTTTAGTTACCGATTGTTGGCCAAAAATATGGGAAAAAAATATAATTTTTGTGTTTCTTTTTGATCAGACAAAGTGTGTATAAAATGGGCAGCAGTGTGCATTTTTTAAAAAATTTTTGTCATTTATGTTGAGTACATTTACACTCAAACATGCATTGCAGTAATGTGCTTTGAAAACCATATTTTGCACTCATACTGCATTACAATGCCATTTATTATAAATGGTATCCCAATGTACTAAGAGAGTTGCAATTAACACATATTTGCTCATAAAAGTATGTTAAATCTATATTATCTGGAAACAATGTGCATATGAGATCTTATGCTTCCAAATTTTAGGTAGGTCAAAATGAATGGTATTCAGACATGAATTCAGAACCGAGAAATTGGCGAATTCATTACTTCGTCCAAAATAATAATCTCCCATATTGTAATAAGAGGCTCAAAAGACAGAAACTTTACATAGCCTAATGCTGCTTGAGGAGTTGACAGGACATATGATGCATTGTAGTAAGACGTCTGTGAACGACGGAGAGAGAACAGAAGAGGGCAGTTGATGGAATTTTCTGTGTAGCCAAGACTGCAGTTACCTTTTACAGTACCGAAAGACAGCTGCTGAGGATAGCATTCAGCAGCTATGAGGAGGCACTGTGGAGAAGATTTGTAGAACAAGCAGGCACCTGCAGCACAATCCAATGGTATCCAGCAGCTGGGAGGGAGACATTGCAGGGAAGATCTGGAGCACACCATTACATATAACTAATGTGTATGTTTCTGTATGCAAAAAAAATAAACCAGTATGCCGCAATAAAGCATTTGGCTATATACAGACCAGAATTAGAAAGCCATTTCTGTCGGTAGTTTCTCATGCCTTCCTACTGCCTTTTTTTTTAGTAAACCTCTTTGCTCAAAACACCCATCTTTGTGGGCCCTCTCAGTGGGTGAGACCGGTAATGGAAAGTTAGTACTTTCCTTGTAGCCTACTCACTGATTCTAGCATTTTAGATAAAGGCTATCTGTCCTCAAAAATAAGAATGTTCTAATTTCTTTAAAATTACAACTTTGCAAAACATACCTTTAAACTTTTTCATATTATAGGGTATGGTTTGAGTATCTGGTTTGAATATTCCACTGCCCTTGGACATTGTATCCTGTTACAAAGCACTGGGTATACGAAACATACAGAACACAAAACAGCACAGGCACATACAGAGCGCACACCGCATAGACAGCCCAGCATGCACTGCACAAAATTCGGGCAAAAGAACACAGGGAATACAGAAAATAACATTTGTGGTTTGGCAGGGAAGAAATAGGAGGCAGTATCAGTGGTCAACATGATTAATGTATGCATACAAAGAAGTATGCTATTATGCCAACTGCTTTTCTTACATTAAAATACGGTAGTTCTCATGTAGATAGTGTATGTAGAGCTTTTTTCTTTTTTGTTTTTTTTATGTGGCAGAATTAAAAACCGCCGCTGAGGTAAAGTGGTTGTAAACCTCAGACATGAAATATGAACAAAGCATATTCCTCTATCGTGTGTACTTGTCTCATTCCAGAGCACTAAGTGTAATTTCTGTGCGCTTCTTCTATCTGCATGAGTCACTTCTGATGAGTTTTCCTGACAACAAGAGAAAATGGAGATTTGGGGGGGCACAGCATGTGATTGACTGCATCAGTTCTTTTCCTATGTGATTGGGGTGTGTGTCCCTTCCCTCCAATCAGTTCTCAGAGCTCTCCTCATTGATGTAACTTCAGCTCTCCACCCCCTGCTTCAGAGCTAAGAGATCCTATGTAAATTCTTCTTTACTTTGAATGGATATAGGGGAAAGGCAGCTGTAGATAAACAGGCACAACTTATGCAGGAGCATTTATTTGTTTGTGTATCGTGCAAGGCCAGTCACTTCTCTGAGTATATAGAAGAGTTTACAAGCACTTTAAAGTGATACTAAACACACACACTTCTATCTCTGTAGATGGATGACGGCGCTGTAATTATTTTAATTAAAAAAAAAAATCATCTAAGTACCTTTTTCTTAATTGGTATACAGCTGTCACATGACCCATGACCTCTGCCTTTAGAATACTGAGTAATAATACATATCAGTAAACTGTTTTAAATTGCCAAACAAATATATATAGTAAGTCCCCTACATACAAACCTTGAATTAAATAATGAATTAAATAACAAAACTGACAGATTGCCATACTAACACAAGCAATGTTGGTGCAGCGATCTCCCCAGCTGTGCTATTGTGTTCTGACAGTAGGGCACTCTCCACCAGAACACACTGATCAGTGTTTGCAGCCTTTGTCTGCAAGCACTGATTTTTGTTGGACTTACGAATCAGCTCCCAAAACTGATAAGTAAGGGGACTCTCTGTATTTGTAATCAAATCTTTATTGTTTTTTGGAAATAACATTGTGCGAGTGGATTTCTGCCAGTCACAGGCTGTGTCACACCCCTCCAGTCAGTGTCTTAGAATAAGATAAAGGTGAAGCCACCATTAATTTACATGTAATATTATGCCCCCATTGTGTTTCGTTTGTTACTGGGCATGTATAGAGCAAGTGGGCTGTCATTTACCACTGTGTATATACCCACATGTGTGACTCTATAGTCACATGGGCTGCTCAGATGTGATAGGGTGGAAATACTGCACAAAGAAACTCGCTGAGAAGTGAGCATGTGCAGAGTTGCCACCACAGCTGCAAAATCCCTAGCTGAATTGGTGGCTTGGATAGAAGGGGGAGATAGAGAGCAGCAGGATCAACCAGTTTTTTGCAGAAAACACACAACGAATCTCATAGTGACTGAATGAGTATGAACATCATGAAATACAGCATTTATTGATAGTTTTTTATGATGCGAGTTTAGTGACACTATATATTGCTCTCTGTGTCCTCATTGGGATGATTCACCCTCTCTATTAGTCTTGGTGACCATTGATTAGATATCCAATATTTTATTGTTAACACCAGGACAATAGGTATAGGTAAATCTTTCAATGGGAATACCTGTTCTGGTGACTGCTACATAGAGGAATTCACCTCATGTTGCAGGTCAGCTGTTCCTTGGGCAAACTCTGCTTTCTTTTCTGTGCCTAGCTTTTGATTCCTGAAAGCTTAATTACTACCAGAATACTTTACTAGTGCTAGGTTGTAGTACAGCATGGAAAACTGGCCCTTTTTTGGGTCTTGCTAAATTCCCTAGGAACAGAATTCTCTTAGCTTAAAAGTGTCAGTGAGCAAGTTTCCAACATAATTTGGCTAAAAAATTGTGTTCTCAGTCATTACTGCACTCCTCCTATCATGAAGTAAGCCTAAGTATATGTAAAAGGGCTGCTCATAATAGTTACAAAGGTTGAAAAAAGACACAAGTCCATCTAGTTCAACCAAAAAAAAAAAAAAAAAAATACAATCCCATATACACAGTCCTTCACCCACAGTTGATCCAGAGGAAGGCGAAAAACCCCAGCAAAGCATGATCCAATTTGCTACAGCAGGGGAAAAATTTACAAATTGATCTTTCCAAGCCTGTAGACTTTACCTTACACATGAGCCGTGTGTGGGGAACTGTGTCAACGCTTTTGCAAAATCCAGGTATACCACGTCCACAGCCACCCCTCTGTCCTCATAAAAAGAAATCAGGTTCGTTTGACAACTTCTGTCTTTAATGAATTCATGCTGTCTGTTGCTTAACCACTTAAGCCCCGGACCATTTGGCTGGCCAAAGACCAGAGCACTTTTTTGCGATTCGGCACTGCGTCGCTTTCACTGACAATTGCACGGTCGTACGAAGTGGCTCCCAAACAAAATTGGCATCCTTTTTTCCCAACAAATAGAGCTTTCTTTTGGTGGTATTTGATCATCTCTGCGGTTTTTATTTTTTGCGCTATAAACAAAAAAATAGCGACAATTTTGAAAAAAACACATTATTTTTTACTTTTTGCTATAATAAATATCCCCAAAATATATATAGAAAAACATTATTTTTCCTCAGTTTAGGCCGATACTTATTCTTCTACATATTTTTGGTAAAAAAAATTGCAATAAGCGTTTATTGATTGGTTTGCGTAAAAGTTATAGCATCTACAAAAGGGGATAGTTTCATGGCATTTTTATTTATTTATTTTTTATACTAGTAATGGCGGCGATCTGCGATTTTTATCAGGACTGCGACATGGCGGACACATCAGACATTTTTGACACATTTTTGGGACCATTGTCATTTATACAGCAATCAGTGCTATACAAGTGCATTGATTCCTGTGTAAATGACACTGGCAGTAAAGGGGTTAACCACTAGGGGGCAGTGTAGGGGTTAAGTGTGTCATAGGGAGTGATTCTAACTGTTGGGGGCGTGGCTATGTGTGACACGACACTGATCACCGCTCCCGATTACAGGGAGCGGTGATCAGTGTCCTGTCACAAGGCAGAACTGGGAAATGCTTGTTTAAATTAGCATTTTCCCATTCTTCCTCTCCGTGAGACGATCGCGGGTATCCCCGCGGACATCGAGTCTACGGGCCCCGCGATTACACTCATGGAGGTCGCAGTGGGCGCGCCTGCAAACCGCTTTTTAAAAGGCAACGTACAGGTACGTTAATCTGTCTGTACGTGCCCTTCTGCCGACTTATATCAGCGTGAGCCGGTCGGCAAGCGGTTAAAATATTTATTTCCAGCACGAACTCGTCTGTGTTCTTTTATTAAACTCTTCAGTATCCTCCCACTTAGAGAAGTTAAACTAACAGGTCTATAGTTACTAGGTAAAGACTTTAAATCCCTTTTTTAAATATGGGCACCAAATTGGCCCTGCGCCAATCCAGTGGTACGATTCCACTCATTAACGAGTCCCTGAATATTAGAAACAATGGTCTATACACAGAGCTGAAGAAAGCATTTCATTTGCCTTCTCCTAGTTCCCAGTCACCCACTCTAGATTATTTTTGTAAAGGGCCTACATGCTCAGAACTGACCTTTTTACTGTTATTATATTTTTACATATAGCCATTTTGTCTGTGAGCCACATAGGTTTTACTTTTGGCCTTTTAAACTTATTGCCCATGGTAATATACTTTGCAGTGAGTTCACATACAGTCACTTTGAAGAATTCCCATTTCTGTTCTCTGTCCATTGATGCCAATATTCCCTCCTAGTCTAAGTCCTGGAGAGCAGCCCTCATCCTTGGAAAAATTGCTCTCTTAAAGTTAAGGGGTTTTTATATTACCGTATGTGCTTGTTGCTTACAGCTAACATTAAATGGAATCATGTAATGGTCACTGCTACCCAGATGTTCTTTTATATGAATATTGGTAATAAGCGCTGCATGGTTTGAGATTACCGGGTCCAGTAGAGTGTCATTCTTAGTCAGGGCCTCAATAAACTGGGCCATAAAATTGTCTTGTAATAGGTTTATAAATCTTTGCCCTTTAACTGTCCCAGCAGTGCCATTACTCCAATCAATTTCTGGGTAGTTTAAATCCCCCATTATTATCACTGTCCCAGCCCTTTCCATCTGTGCAAGGAGCTGAGTCTCCCCCTCCTCACTAACACTGCAATGTCTATAATAAACTCCAATATCAACCTTTGTAGTAAGCACACCCATGTACAGTTCCACCCATAATGCTTCAGCCTCATCACACTCTCCATCAACTAGGTCCTCTTTCACACTCGCTTTAAGATCACTTCTCACATAGAGGCAGACACCACCACCCCTCCGTTTTACCCTGTCTTTCCGAAAGAGAGCACAGCCAGGAATATTAATAGCCCAGTCATGAGAAGAATGAAGCCAAGATTCAGCAATACCAATTAGATCATAGTTCTCCTTGTGCACCAGAGCCTGCCTAATTGCCTAATGTAAAATAAATTGCCGCCTAAAATGGGCAATAAAAAACAAGGTCTCTAAAAGCTAGTACCCTAAACAAATGACCTTTTATACTAATCGATTCCAATCCAATTATCCTTACTTCAAATTTACGCTCATCTTAGTCATGTAGAAAATTTCAGCTAGCAAATTTCACTGAAATTTACAATGCAGTTTTATGATTTAAAAATGCTGAAAGCATACTGTAAGGTTGCATTTAACAAGACACAATATGGCAGGGATATGCAATTAGCAGACCGCCAGCTGTTGCACAACTACAAGTCCCATCATGCCTCTGCCTCTGGGTGTCATGCTTGTGGCTGTCAGAGTGTTGCTATGCCTCATGGGACTTGTAGTTCTGAAACAGCTGGAGGTCCGCTAATTGCATATCCCTGCAATATGGTTTACTGTTTATAGAAAAAAAAAAATAGAGGAAATCAGAAAGATGTTGGCTTCCAGGTTCTGTTCTAATGCTGTCTGATAAAAGTTTATTGGAATCATTGAATTATTTGAGTAATTTGACCTTAGACCTGTAAGCCAATAATGGATGTCTGTGGAACACAATACATTTCTAAGCTCAGCATGACTTGCTCTTTTAGGTAAACATGTTGCTGATTCTAAAAATTGTCAAGCACCTATTAAAAAAAGTATTTCTTTATCGTACATCATGGGACACAGAGCCTTAAGTAATTATTTAATGGGTTATGGGCCACCTTCAAGTGTTGACACTGGTATAGCCAATACAGGAAGTTGACTCCCCTATATAACCCCTCCTCCTTCCAGGAGTACCTCAGTTTTTTCGCCAGTGTCTAAGGTGTTGGTCATGAGTGAAGATGTGCTCTGAGGAGCTCCAGGAGGAATCCATGCTTGATTTAAAAAGCCTCCACAACCGGATCCATCCACGCCACTGCGGCCACAGGATGGTACCCGAGCCTCACATAGAAGAACAAGGTTTTGCCTGTAATGCTTCTCTTTGAGAGCTGGACCCTAGGAACTAGGACTCTTTTTGGTCTTGCTACATCACCAAAAGTTGTCTTGAGGGTCCAAAGGAGTGGAACCCCTATTAAAAGGGACCCGGTCTTTGAAGGTTTAACTATGCTGCCCGCCCTGATGGGTGAAATTTGGATCTGTCTGTTTACAGCAGTATCCTGCAGCGAGGAAAAGGTAGGAGAAAAGCATAGGAACTGCAAAGTCCACCTATGACTTTTCCTTTAATATATAATGTTGTAATGCCTTAAAAACTCCTCTAGAGGGAGTAAGAATGTATATACTCTATGACTGTGCTCAACAAGCATGTGTCCTAGCAGCCGGAGGGGGGCTCTCCTCTCCCCCCAATGGGGAAACTGAGTGCCAGGGGATACAGGTACTAGATACAGTACATTTGTAACAGTATTATATAGTGTGATAAATACTAAAAGCTGTTAAACTGCTAAGTACCCCCTCCCCCCGTCCGCCCGCCCACAAGGCTGACAAATTTCATTGAGGAAGGAGGAGGGAGGGTTGGGAAAAGGGCATGGGTTAAACGACGGCGCCGTGTGGGGACTTTGTGTCCTTAGAAAGCACACAGCGCACAATCAGGTTCAAACCTGAGGGACTTAAAAGCTAATGTTCTGAGAACACAAAGCTGTCTACCAGAGCAGCTGAAGCAAGGCTGACACAGGAATGCTGGAGCACGTGAGGGGGTTTACACAGGCATTTTCAGTACAGGAAAAGACATCATTCGTTTAATCTATGCTGTTAGTGTTTTTCCTGCTATTGCTCAGCAAAAAGAACAGTTCTTAGAGTACCTCTGCTTTGTGCTTAGCACTATGACTTCTAAGGCTACTACTAAGGCACCCAAGGTTCCACCCCCAGGCGCTAGGAACTCCAGCCATGCCTCCACGCTGTCATTCTCTCCGGAGATACCAGATATGGCAAGCCAGGGTGAGTCTTTGGAACCGATTGGTGGTGCAACTGCTTCTCACACTTCAGCCCCTGTATACGTGACTGAAGATGCATTTTCCTCTGCCCTGCAGGGCTTAAAAGGAAGATTAGCGGCTTTAATCGCATCCTCCATCCCGGGTGATAGGAAGCATGCTAGATCCCTCTCTCCCACTCCAAACCCTTTATCAAGGAAACAATAGGGACAAGATGAGGTATTATCCACAGACGATCAAGAGGAAAAGCAAGCCGATTATTCCTCTGCTGAGGAAACAACAGCTGATGAATCAGCTTCACAATCTGAGGTACAAACCCTTACAGAAATGGTTCATTCCCCCTTCATGCTACACCTAACAGAGTTAGTTGAAGGTCTGGTTTCCTCTTTGGGTTCTTTGAAAACTTTACAACCTTTGCATGCGTTTCCAGTCCATGCATTACTAGAAAAGCTTATTTATGTTGAATGGGATCATCTGGATAAGCATTTTCTCCCTCCAAAGACATTCTCAGTTCTCTATCCCATGGAGGAAAAATTCACAAAAAGGTGGAAGGTTCCAGCAGTTGACGCTGCAATTTCCAGTGTGAATACAAATCTAACTTGTCCAGTAGACAATGCACAAATGCTTAAAGATCCAACAGATAAAAAGTTGGACCTGTTAAGATCCTCTTTTTCTTTTGCAGGGACCGTTACTCAGCCTGCAGTTGCAGCAATAGTTATCTGTCGGGACTTAAAGGACCAATTTACAGATGCTCTGATGCTCTTAAAGAGCTCCCTGCACAACAGGCCCGTCAATTGGCCCAGTTACCAAAAGCATTATGTTTTGCCATAGATGCTATGAAAGATTCTATTCACCAGGCGTCCCGCCTTGCGCTTGTGCTAGTACACATGGGTAGGACCCTTTGGTTAAAGGATTGGTCTGCCGAAGCACCTTGTAAAAAGCTTCTGACTAGTCTTCCTTTTCATGGGGAGCCACTATTTGGCGATGATTTGGATAAATACATCCAGACGATTTCTAATGGAAAGAGTACTCTTTTGCCAGTCAAAAGAAAATCTAAACATCCCTCATTTAAACTGACTTTTTCTCCTGCACCAGAGGCATCCGCCTCTGGGCAGTGGCAACGACCTCCGCCGTCGGACTCTAGAGGAAAACCTCAGGATCAGACCCAGGCACAAAAGAAGACCTGGGGCCGCAAATCTGCAAAGCAAAATACTAAAGCCTCATCATAAAGAGTCATCCCCCCTCACCAGAGTGGAGGGAAGACTTCTGAAATACTCAGAAGTCTGGCAAAGGGAAATTCAGGACAGATGGGTAATCTCCACGATGTTTCTAGGATACAAACCAGAATTTCAGGATTTCCCACCGTCTCATTTCCTGAGATTAAATGTTCCCAAAGATCCAGGTGAAAAGCAATCCCTGTTTCAAGCATTAGACCAATTATTGGCTCAGGGGGTAATTATACAGATTCCCACAGAAGAGCAAGGTTTGGGGTTTTATTCAAACCTGTTTACGGTAGCAAAACTAAATGGTGATGTCAGAACCATTCTAGATCTAAGGAATCTAAATCAGTTCCTGAAGATCCGCTCCTTTCACATGGAGTCACTCAAGTCAGTAGTTTCCATCCTACAAGGAAAAGAACTTATGGCATCCATCGACATCAGAGCTGCATATCTTCATGTCCCTACATTTCCTGCTCACCAGAAATTTCTGTGTTTCGAAGTAGAACAACAACATTTTCAGTTTGTAGTCTTGCCCCTTCGGGCTAGCCACAGCACCAAGGGTGTTCCCCAAATTACTGGCCCCACCTCTAGCCAGGCTAAGGGCACAGGGCATAACAGTCTTAGCGTACCTAGACGATCTATTGTTAATAGACCAGTCAGTGGCTCGCTTGGAGTAGAGTGTACGCATTACATCCAGTTACCTGGAAAGTCTGGGTTGGGTTCTCAACCTAGAGAAATCTTCCTTAAAACCGCTAAGAAAACTGGAGTATTTGGGCCTGATCATAGACACAGTCCAGAAAGGGGTGTTTTTGCCTCCGGCAAAGATCAGTTCCATACGGATGGTCAGGTCAAAAAGAGATCCCTCAATTCGCCTTTGCATGAGGTTGTTAGGAAAGATAGTAGCTTCATTTGAAGCAGTTCCCTATGCACAGTTCCATTGCAAAACAGTATCCTGTCTGCTAGGAACAAAACGACGCAAGCTTTGAACTTGCCAGTGCGGCTGTCCCCAAGGGTGTCCCAAAGCCTCAGTTGGGTACTAACCCAGAATCTGCTGAAAGGAAAATCCTTCAGACCAATTATCTGGAAAGTAGTAACGACAGATGCCAGCCTCTCAGGCTGGGGAGCAGTACTAGAGAAGACAACTGTCCAGGGACAGTGGTCGAGATCTGAAAGAACCCTGCCCATCAACATCCTAGTGATTCGGGCAGTGTGTCTGGCTTTGAAAACCTGGATCTCCAGGTTAAAGAATTGTCCTGTCAGGATCCAATCCGACAATGCCATGGCTGTGGCCTATATCAATCACCAAGGGGGCACCAAGAGTCTCTCAGCTCAGAGAGAGGTGAACCATATTCTAACTTGGGTAGAAAAGAATGTCCCATGCCTATTAGCAGTTTTCATCCCGGGAGTAGAGGATTGGCAGGCGGACTACTTAAGTCCCCAGCAGATATTCCCAGGGGAATGGTCTCTTCACCCCGATGTCTTTCGAGCTGTTTTCCAAAGATGGGGGACTCCGGACGTAGATCTTCTAGCGTCCGGATTCAACATGAAGTTAGTCAAATTTGTGTCCAGGGCAAAGGATCCATTCACATGCGGAACAGATGTGTTGGTGACCCCGTGGGATCAGTTCTCACTGATCTATGCATTCCCACCTATTCAGTTGCTACCACGACTTCTTTGCAGGATCAAGCTGGAAAGAAAGCCGGTAATTCTAGTAGCACCAGCATGGCCCAGAAAGTCATGGTACGCAGAGATCGTAAAGTTGGCAGTGGAGGGTCCATGGCCCCTACCACTAAGGCCAGCCCTGCTTTCACAGGGGCCAATATTCCATCCTACTTTACGAACGCTAAATTTAACGGCCTGGCTATTGAAACCCACATTCTGAAGAAACGTGGGCTTTCCGGGTCAGTTATTTCAACTTTGATCAATGCAAGGAGGCCAGCTTCCAGAACTATATATTATAGAGTTTGGAAGGCTTATGTTTCCTGGTGTGAATCCAAGGGTTGGCACCCTCGGTGGTATATCATAGGCAGAATTCTTGCCTTTCTACAATTAGGCGTTTAGATGATGTTGGCCCTGAGTATTAAGGGCCAAGTCTCAGCCTTATCAATTTTATTTCAAAGACCGCTTGCTACACATTCTTTGGTCTGGGGTTTTATGTGAGGGGTGATGTGGAATAATCCGCCAGTCAAATCACCCTTGAGCCTTTGGGACTTAAATTTAGTTTTGTCAGTGTTACAAAAACAGCCATTTGAACCGATACAGCATATTCCCTTAGTCCTTTTGACAAGGTAGCTGGTATTTTTGGTTGCTATATCCTCAGCAAGGAGGGTTTTGGAATTGGCTGCTCTTTCTTGTAAAGAGCCGTATTTGATTTTTCATGAGGACAGAGTGGTGTTACGCCCTCGTCCAGGCTTTTTGCCAAAAGTAGTTTCAGGATTTCACCTGAACCAAGATATTGTCCTGCCATCGTTTTTTCCACAACCATGTTTCAGAGAAGAAAAGTCACTACATTGTCTTGATGTAGTGAGAGCAGTGAACCTATTTAAAGGCAACTGCTCAGATTTGTAAGACTGATGTCTTATTTATTCTGCCAGAGGGTCCTAAGAAAGGACAGGCAGCGTCGAAATCTGCTGTCGCTAAGTGGATTAGGCAGGTTATTATTCAGTTATGATTCCCCCTTTTCAAGTCAAGGCGCACTCTACCAGAGCGGTTACTGCTTCTTGGGCAGTGCGTCACCAGGCCTCCATGGCTCGGATCTGCAAGGCCGCAACTTGGTCTTCAGTGCATACATTCACCAAATTTTATCAAATGGATGTAAGGATGAATGAGGATATCGCCTTCGGGAGCAGTGTGCTGCACGCAGCAGCATAAGTCCTCAGGTCTGGGGGTGCCCTACGGGTTGTGTCTCCCTCCCCTCAAGTAGCATTGCTATGGGACGTCCCGTTAGGTAATTAAGGCTCTGTGTCCCATGATGTATGATAAAGAAAATAGGATTTTTATAACAGCTTACCTGTAAAATCCTTTTCTTAGAGTACATCATGGGACACAGAGGTCCTGCCTCTCTTTTTTATAGAGTTTAAGTATATTGCTTGGCTACAAAAACAGAGGTACTCCGGGAAGGAGGAGGGGTTATATAGGGGAGTCAACTTCCTGTATTGAGTATGCCAGTGTCAACACCTGAAGGTGGCCCATAACCCATTAAGTAATTACTTAAGGCTCTGTGTCCTATGATGTACTCCAAGAAAAGGATTTTACAGGTAAGCTGTTATAAAAATCCTATTATTTTTCAACAGCAATTGGAAAATTGTATTGTTCCTGGTAGTTTGCTTCTTTTGGAGAAGTGTAATAAATGACCCTCCTGACCACTCCACTTGAAAATTACTTTTACTAAAGTTTTTTTTTTCGTACCTAATGGAACACAGAGCAGGCTATAAATTATGACTACCTAAGTTAGGTGCCACCTATAGGTGAATGGACACTGACTGAAAAACACAGACAGGAAGTCTCCCTATATAACCCTTCCCACTCCGAAAGTACCTCAGTGTCTCAAAGGTGATGGTCACTGAAGTACAACTCTCTGTATAGTAATACCAGATTCTCAACTGGTTCCATCTAGGATGGGGATCCATTCCTATAGCTGGGACGCTAAGATGGATGGTTCCTGGGCCCCACTATGATGGAAGTGCATGTTTAATCAGGGATTGCCTGTATGCGGCCAATTTAGTGCTGAACCCTACAGATGCAGAGCCCTGTGCAGCATTACACTTTATTCAGGGCATTGTCTTTCCTTTATTTTTTTCCCAGTCCTACACACATCTGTTGTGATTTGGGCTGTCAGGATGTATCTGAAAATGTCTGTGGCAATTAGGCAGTTGGTTATAACAGAGATCATAGTACCTGTGTAGTGTGAGTAACTGAGTGTTGTCTGAGTAGTGTGTGTGGACTGTTAGTACTTGTGTATTGTGTACTTTTGTATTGCAGGTGCACGTAGGTCTGCGACTGCACGTAGGTCTGCGAGCAGGTAGGCGACTCGATGTACATCTTGCGGCATGTATGCGTTCCTTGATCATCCGATCGAGGATGAATACTGCTGTGCACAATGTTAACACATTGTTTCCCTGGAAGCCCAGGTTCTGAATCTAGGGAAGCAACTGTCAGCACTGAGAAGTCCCTCCATACTAAAGGAGAGTCAGGACAGGTGTCGGCGGGGGCCAGCACAGAGGCAGGTGGAGACAAAGAGGTGCAGGCACTAGGAAAGAGTAGATGGGTGACAATCAGAAAGAGTAGAGGGGGGAGTGCCAGGGAGGCCGATCCTGGGCTGGAGCAACCCAATAAGTACGCTCCATTGAGTGACATTGGTGAAACCAGTCAGGGACCAGCACTGCTGGAGCTGAGGGACTCTCCTAGCTGCCAGGGGAAGAACTCCTCCAGTGACAGTGGGGGAGAAGCAAAGGAAAAGGAAAGCCAGATTCTGGTGGTAGGGGACTCAATTCTTAGAAGGACAGAGAGGCCAATCTGTAACAAAGACTTGAAGCGCCGAACTGTATGTTGTCGACCAGGGGCTCGGGTTCGGCACATCACGGACCTTGTGGATAGATTACTGGGAGGGGCTGGGGAAGAACCGGCTGTCATGGTGCACATTGGCACCAATGACAAAGTCAGAGGCAGATGGAATTTCTTAAAGAAAGATTTTAGGGACTTGGGAGCTAAATTGAGGAAAAGGAGACCTCCAAGGTAGTATTCTCAGGAATACTACCGGTACGTCGAGCCACACCAGAAAGGCAGAGGGAGATTAGGGAAGTAAACAAGTGGCTGAAGAGCTGGTGTAGTAAGGAGGGGTTTGGGTTCCGGGAGGACTGGGTCAACTTCTCAGTCGATAGCCAGTACTATAGAAGGGATGGACTGCACCTAAATGAGGAGGGTGCAGATCAGCTGGGAATGAAGATGACCAAAAAGTTAGAAGGGTTTTTAAACTAGGCTATGGAGGGAGGGTCCAGAGGTAGAGATAGTCGGCGTGGAACATATTCCAGAGGGTAGTATTGGGGGCATTAGTGACCGGTTGACTAAAGCACATAAACCCAAGGAAAGTATAGTAGCAAGTCCTAGTTGCAATCTCAGAACACCCAATAAGAGGATAACATGCGACCGGTCTAAACTACGTGGCATGTTCACCAATGCCAGGAGCCTGGTGGACAAGATCGGTGAACTAGAGATACTGTTGTACGAGGAGGATTTAGGTTTTGTGGGAATTTCAGAGACCTGGTTCAACAGCTCTCATGATTGGCTGGCAACCATTCAAGGGTATACCCTTTATCACAAGGATAGAGAGGGTAAAAAAGGGGGAGGGGTATGCCTATATATCAAGAATAATGTACAAGTGAATGTGAGAGATTACACCACTAAGGGAGCTAGGGAGGAGGTGGAATCCTTATGGGTAGGGCTCCAAAGGGATGAAGCTAAGGGGAAAGTAATACTGGGAGTATGCTATAGGCCCCCTAACCCGAGGGAGGAGGGGGAGACAGATCTCCTATCACAATTTGGATTAGCAGCAAGGATGGGAGGTGTTATCATAATGGGGGATTTTAATTATCCAGACATAGACTGGGGGAAGGGAACCAGACATTCATCTAAGGCTCGCCAGTTCCTAAATGTCTTGCAGGACAATTTCATGGGTCAGATGGTAGACGCACTAACTAGAAATAAAGCGTTACTGGATCTACTGATTTCCAACAATACAGACCTGATCACGGATGTGAATATATGGGGCAAGTTAGGTAACAGCGATCACAGGTCAATTGGCTTCAGTATAAATCACACAAATAGGAAACATAAGAGGAATACAAAGGCACTGAATTTCAAAAGAGCCAACTTCCCTAAACTACGAACCTTGCTAGAAGGCTTAAATTGGGATAAACCCTTATGAACAAAGAACACGGAGGAGAGATGGGTTTGCTTTAAGAGCATATTAAATAAGGGCATTAGCCAATGCATCCCATTGGGTAATAAATTTAAAAGAGCAAACAAAAGATCTGGATGGCTTAACTCCAATGTAAAAATGCATTTCAAAGCAAAGGGGAAGGCCTTCAAAAAATACAAGGTTGAGGGATCATCCTCAGCATTCAGACTTTATAAAGAATGCAACAAAAAATGTAAGGGTGCAATAAGGATGGCTATGATAGAACATGACACATAGCGGAGGAGAGCAAAAAAAAATCCAAAGAAATTCTTTAACCACTTCCTTACCAGGCCAATTCTGACATTTCTCTCCTACATGTAAAAATCATAATTTTTTTGCTAGAAAATTACATAGAACCCCCAAACATTATATATGTTTTTTTTTAGCAAAGACCCTAGAGAATACAATGGCGGTTGTTGCAACTTTTTATCTCACACGGTATTTGCGCAGGAATTTTTCGAACGCTTTTTTTTGGGAAAAAACAGTTTTGTGTTAAAAAAAAAAACAAAACAGTAAAGTTAGCCCAATGTTTTTGCATATTGTGAAAGATGAAGTTACGCCGAGTAAATAGATACCTAACATGTCACGCTTCAGAATTGCACACACTCGTAGAATGGCGCCAATGTTCGGTACTTAAAAATCCCCATAGGCGATGCTTGAAATTTTTTTACTGGTTACATGTTTTGAGTTACAGAGGAGGTCTAGTGACAAAATGATTGCTCTCGCTCCAACGTTTGCGGTGATACCTCACATATATGGTTTGAAGACCGTTTTCATATGTGGACAGGACTTACGTATGCGTTCGCTTCTGCGTGCGAGCACATGGGGACAGCGGCGCTTTAAAATTTTTTTTTTTTTTTTATTGATAATTATATTTTGTTTTTTTTATTTTAACAATTTTTTTTTTAAACATGTAAACATCCCTTGTAATAGGAATATAACATGACAGGTCCTCTTAAATAGTGAGATATGGGGTCAATAAGACCATATATCTCACCACTAGGCTGGGAAGCCTGAAATAAAAAAAATAAAAAATAAAACTATCACCGCTTCCCAGCTGAAGCGGCGCCATTTTTTTGAATGGAGAGACCGGGCGTGACGTCATAACATCGCGCCCGGCCTCCGATGATCATAGAGACTCCGGCGACCATCTGGTCCGCCGGAAATCTCTATGATCTACATCCGGCGCTGGCGGATCCGCTCTCCGCCTCACTGATCGTAACGGTGAGTCAGAGCAAGCACCGGAGGGCGGCGGGAGGGGGGAGACGTCCCCTCTCGGCTCCCATAGGAACGATCAAGCGGTGGAACGGCCGCTATGATCATTCCTATGGTGTAGAGATTCGCCGTCCGAAACTGGCAATATCTGAATGATGTCTGTAACTACAGGCATCATTCAGATATACCCGCCCAAAGCCCAGGACGTCATATGACGTGGGCGAGTGGGAAGTGGTTAAGTATGTAAACAGTAAAAAAGGGAGGACAGACCATATTGGCCCCATAAAAAACGTGGAAGGACATCTGGTTACAAAGGATGGGTGGATGGAGAAGGTATAGAATTTTATTCTTCAATCTTCACGAGGGAATCGGGGGGGCTTCAGTAACCAAAACTGCAGTGTTTATCCTCATGACACATCACAGGAAGCACCTCCATGGTTAACAGAGGACAGAATTAAAATTGGACTTGGGAAACTTAACATTAAAAAAAAAACGGGACCAGATGGCTTGCACCCAAAAGTACTTAAGGAACTCAGTCAAGTAATTGCCAGACTATTGTTCCTAATTTTTACTGACAGTCTACTGACTGGAATGGTACCAGCTGATTGGAGAAAAGCCAATGTAGCACCAATGTTTAACCACTTCAATACCAGGCACTTAGACACAGTTCCCAATAAACGTTTACTATACAAAATAAGGTCTGTTGGCATGGACCATAGGGTGAGTACATGGATTGAAAACTGGCTTCAAGGGTGAGTTCAGAGGGTGGTGATAAATGGGGAGTACTCAGAATGGTCAGGGGTGGGTAGTGGCGTCCCCCAGGGTTCTGTGCTGGGACCAATCCTGTTTAATTTGTTCATAAACTACCAGGAGGATGGGGTAAACAGTTCAATCTCTGTATTTGCAGACGATACTAAGTTGAGCAGGACAATAACTTCTCCGCAGGATGTGGAAACCTTGCAAGTAGATCTGAACAAATTAATGGGGTGGGCAACTACATGGGAAATGAGGTTCAATGTAGAAAAATGTAAAATAATGCATTTGGGTGGCAAAAATATGAATGCAATCTTCACATTGGGGGGAAAACCTCTGGGAGAATCAAGGATGGAAAAGGACCTGGGGGTCCTAGTAGATGATAGGCTTAGCAATGATATGCGATGCCAAGCTGCTGCTAACAAAGCAAACGCTACAAGACTCTGGTCCAGCCACACCTAGAGTATGCTGTCCAGTTCTGGGCACCAGTCCTCAGGAAGAATGTACTGGAAATGAAGAGAGTACAAAGAAGGGCAACAAAGCTAATAAAGGGTCTGGAGGATATTAGTTATGAGGAAAGGTTGCGAGCACTGAACTTATTCTATTTGGAGAAGAGACGCTTGAGAGGGGATATGATTTCAATTTACAAATACCGTACTGGTGACCCAACAATAGGGATAAAACTTTTTTGTGGAAGGGAGTTTAACAGGATTCGTGGCCACTCATTAAAATTAGAAGAAAAGAGGTTTAACCTTAAGCTACGCAGAGGGTTCTTTACTGTAAGAGCGGCAAGAATGTGGAATCCCCTTCCACAGGCGGTGTTCTCAGCGGGGAGCATCGATAGTTTCAAGAAACTATTAGATAAGCACCTGAACGACCACAACATACAGGGATATACAAGGTAATACTGACATATAATCACACACATAGGTTGCACTTGTGTCTTTTTTCAACCTCACCTACTATGTAACTATGTAATTCATTGTTTGTCCTTGAATGTCCTGGTAGCTATTAAGTCGACCATTTCAC